>NW_008824469.1:1151024-1170260 GCF_000699105.1 Pygoscelis adeliae
CTAGTAAGGAGCTCTACACAAGCCATCTGCTACTAAAAATACTGTGGTTATTGTATCCAGAATCTTATCCTGGGCCAGTTTAGTTAGTGTCCTACAGGAACTGAACAGTTGTCATCGTCCGAGGGTGACTGATTGGATAGTGTGGTGGCAGAAGCTCAAGATGGGGAAAGCCATGCCTACTAAAACAGAACAGGAATCTGTGCTTAATGAGTCACTGCTGGCTCTTTTTGGTTTTAATACCGAAGCAGTATGTGACTGGGAAGCTATAGGGGGGCATATGAGTGGAGTCTCAGAATTATATCTGGTTCCTGATATTATTATTTGTGGGGTTTTTTTACTTAGTCCTTTCAAATGAGTGATACTCCCTGGTTTTCTGGAAGAAGGAAATTTTCTTCATTCAATACAGAGTTGTATTTAACCCGAGGAAATTAGAAACCTTTTGCTAAAACAGGAGTGAGATGCATAAAGGTTGACAAATTCTGCAGCTAGGGGGGAATTAAAAAGTTAAAAACTGGAGCCAACAGGGAGAGCACATCTAGTGTGAGCCTTGGACAGGACTGGTGTCTGAGGACTGGGCAGTATTTTGCCACTTGGAGAGCTGGAAATCCAGTCCCTGCACAGGCTGTCACTCCTTGGCTGCCGTAAAATCTGAAAGCCGTAAAGAGGCAAAATGTTAAACTGGGCAGGGCAAAGAAGAACCTGTTTTGCATAGATCCTTTGTAGAACAGGTCGGTGTCCAGAAAGGACGTAAATCTGGGGAGACGTGCATTTGGGCACCTTGACATGTGGAATGAGCTTTACAGGTAAACTGTGGGAACACGCTCAAACTGCAGCATTCTTCTTGTGCAGCCCAGCCCGGTACAGGAGTTACAGGGATCGGACCCTTCTCCAGTGACTCTTCGGTTTGTTCAGCACAAATGGGGAATGCTTCCCTTCCAACTCTCCAGGCATTTTCACCTCCTTTTGCTCTCCCACTTGAAAATGTTATTTTGAGCTGCTTAACAAGATTCACTGTTGATTCCTTTTGGCCCTGGCCCTAAGGGGGTAAATAAACTCTAGACAAGTGAGCCTGCTGCAGGGAGAGCAGCATATAAATTGCCTCATTGATACCATCTGAGTGTCTCCTCATTCATTACAAGGGCTTCCTGTTTCCTTCATGTGTTGTTCAAGAGTGTTACTCTCCTCCCTTCATTGTTCCCTCCTTGTAGAGCTGAGGGTGCTTCTTGGCCTTGCAATTAGTTTACCTTCCCACATTAGAAAATCTGGTAGCTTGGGGCTCTGACAGCTCTCCTCTGAAGTCCTCACCCCACAATCCGCTAATTCTTTTTATGTCTGTACAAAAGGCGGTCAGGGGTTTTGAAAGCAGAAAACCTTCATTCTGGCCTGTGTTGTAGCTAATACTCAAATTAATAGTGCGTTTTTTTAATAGTCCATTAGGGATGTCTGTGGTAGCGTCTAATTACTCCACACTCTGTGCCTCCAAAATGTAAAGCATTGAAGTTTTTAAAGCCTCCCACTGGAATTGAGCTGTTCTGTAATTGCGGCATCTTAAACATGCCTTTACTGGCAAGTGGCAAGTAACCTACTGGAAGCAAAACTCCTGATTGTCCTCTCTTTTGCCCTTTCAGAGGAAGACTCTGAACCCGCTACCATGCTGGAGCCAGAGGTACAGGAAGGTCCAAAGCCTGAATCTCAAGATGAGGAGGAGGCGCTCTGTCTCTCAACTCCAGTGGGAGTCTTTGGAGAACCTCTGCCCAATAAAAGCAGCTTCTTCAGCAAGTCTGACGACAGCAGCTTAGAAGCTCGTGTTAAAACAAAACGGCCCTCGGCAACGGAGGACGATGACCGTCTGCCTCGCACACCTGGACGGGAGGTGATGATCCATTCAGAGACTGATACTCTTTTGCTTCCAGCCCACAAGGTGCCATCCTCCATGCTTCCCTTACCATCAACTCCTGGTAAAGAAGAATCTTTAGTCCCTCCAGAAAAGTTCCCTGAACAATTAATGATGACCAAAACGTCCGTGGAAGAGGAGATTCCTAGGACTCCTGGGCGGGACATTTTGGCCAAGTCTTCACATCCCCTTGCGAAGTCACAGAGCACGGACACTGTTCCAGCCACGCCAGGAAGTGATGCTCCCCTTACGGGAAGCAGCTTGACCCTCAGTTCCCCTCAAGTCCCAGGGAGCCCCTTTTCCTACCCATCCCAGTCTCCTGGCATTAACAGTGGCATTCCTCGGACTCCTGGGAGAGATTTCAATTTCACGCCTACTTTCCCAGAGGCTGGTGCTACCATTCCTTGCCTTCTGTCTGGCAAGAAACAGTCAGAGGATGAGCTAGATGAGAAACCCTTTAAAGAACCTCTTGGTGCTTCCCTTACGATCAGCATGAACAGTGTTCCTTCCCCTATCCCCTTTGCCAGCCCCCCACAAGCAGATTTCCACACAGACATGGGTTTGCCACCTGATGAGCCAATACCTGTAGCAGCCCTGCCATGCATGCATGGAGATGGAAGGATGCCCACTGAGGAATGCAAAGCAGAAGTAAAATCTGTTTTGCTCTCACCAGAAGTACCCACTGGTGCTTCTATTCTTCCTCCCCCACCACCACCTTCTGTTCTTCCCAAAAGGAGGCCAGGTCGGCCAAAACGGTCACCGCCTTCTGTCCTCTCGTTGGATGTGTACTCGGGCAAAACCATAGAACCTCCTCCTGTGCCAGTGGCCTTGGTGGAAAGTGCTGTGGGCAAAGAGCTGTTGAGTGGACATCCTGATGCTTTCTATGGACTGAAAGACCCTGAAGCCGTCACCCTGGACTTCAGGAATGACGGTTTCCACGAGAAAATAGCAGCTGAGACAGTTGCAGAGAAACTGCCATTTAAAGAACTGGAGAACCAGTGGAACGAAGACTTCAAGGAAGAAGAAGCTCACGTGAAACCTAAAAGACAGTGGCGAAGGCAGAAGAAGACACCTGAGGACCTCCCAGTGATTCCTTCCCCTGAGTATTCCCCACCCCGGCCTCAGTTCAGGCCACGCTCCGAGTTTGAGGAGATGACCATTTTGTATGATATTTGGAATGGAGGCATAGATGAGGAAGATATCAAATTCATGTGTATCACATATGACCGCTTATTACAGCAGGACAATGGTATGGACTGGCTCAATGACACCCTGTGGGTATTCCATCCTTATATCCTTTCTCACTGGCGCACTATGTTACACAACACATGTAAGATGCACTAGATGGTCATTGCGTAGGACTTATAATGCAAAAGACTAAGTTTGTTGGTGGAAGAAGCATTTGCTTACTAGAATAGCAATTGCTTTTATCAGCAGGGAATTTTAGACTTTTATTCCCTGAAGCTGCAATACAAAAATGCTGCAGAAGTGGCTGTTCTTGCTGCATTTTCAATCTAGGACTGCAGGGAAAATCTGTATGCACCTCTTCTGGGGACATTTCCTTGCTTGTTTGAGAAGCTTCTGTCTGCATTTAAACCAGACTTTTTTTTCAGCTTGCCTGTGGAATTTCTAGTCTGCACATACAGGGCTTTAACTTGGGGCTAAAACTTGCTGTAAAAATAATCTCACCATCTGTGCCCAAAATGATGAGTTAGTGGTGCTAGCAGCTTTAACTTGCTTTGAGTTTGAAATACTAATAAAAGCAATGGTTTTTAAGTGGCACATCAGGGACAGACAGGGCCCCGGGCTGGATGGGGGAATGTACAGCTAATGCTGCAGCGACTAGCATGTGTAGCACTGGCTGGTGCTGGTGGGGCAGAGTCTGGCCCCATCCCCTCCCTCCCTGCCCACAATCAGCAGCACAGGCTGTAGCTTTGAATCTTTGGGAGCATTTTTGGGACACCCAAGCTGTCTCAGAACAAGGCTCTACATGTGTACAGCCACAAGTAGTGATCTTCAGAACAGAGCCCAAAAGGCTGTTCTCATAACCGAAGAACTCTCTAGTATTGTTCTTATGAAGGATATACGGATTTATATGTTAAAGAAGACAAATGCACCACCTCGTGTGTTGCTAGAGATTGCGTGGAGTTAAAATATCTCATCCCTTACTCCCTGCAAGACATGAGAGCAAAAGAAAAAAGCCCAAACCACTTAAAATAGTCAGTGATATGATCCTAACAAAAAGCAAGTGGAGCTCAGGACTGAGCTGTGCATTTTTATCCTTTCTTTCTCTGCATCTCAAAGGGCAATGTGTAAGATTAAATTTATAATTTTCTGCCTTTTCATACCAGTGCAATAGTTGTGAAATAGATTTATTTAATTGTTTAAAAGAAGTATTCGAAAAGGGTGATGAAATGCATCATCCCCAGTAATTCTCAGTCTGTATCTGCCCCACTTGGGGAAGCAGTTCCAAAACCAAACCAGTTTCAAGGTGGGAGTAATTGGCCCTGCAGTGGTGGGGGACCACAGCCAGCGAAAGGCAGAACAGGATGGCTGAGGGTAGAGCTTGCCTGTGACCGTGCATGTAAATGTGTTTGCATTTGGCAACTTACATAGTGGAAATGTTTGAAATCTGTTTCCCTGTTGATAAGGATTATTGTAACAGCAAATTTACAGTTACTTTTTAAACCATTTAATAATCATCTGCAGCTAGTTGCCGGTTCATCCTGTGCTACACTACACGATAGGTGTGAAAGTACCTGCAGGGTTCACCTGCTTTGCAGCAAGCTCACACCTCAGCACTCTGATTTCAAGGCCATCACTTCTTGCTTTTTATGGTCCCTCTGCTTCAATTTTCTGGTGTTAAGGATATGTTATGACTCAGAGGGAGCATTTTTGGGTAGATGTCAATCGTCGTAGGCTTCACGGCTGTGTTTTTGGGTGAGCTGCCAGGAGTACAGCTCCACTGTCTTTCCAGAAGCCAAAGACCTGAAGGTGCCTTCTGGCTGCTCAATGCAGTGAGTCCTTGCCAGGCCAGCTGCAGGTTTTCTTGACTGATCAGGACAGTGGGGTTTGAAACATCTGCACAGGGTCTTACCCTTCCCATCAGGGTCTGAAGGAGCTGGTTTACTGAGGCTGGTGAGAGCAGCATCTCTCTCTAAGCCCTTTGGGCTGAGGAGCGTCTTGCCCATCTGTGCTGCTTCTAGCCCTAGTCGGTGGGGATGACTGCTGCCGTGAGATCAGTGCGGTGTCTTTGGGGCTTGGGGTGGCTGCAGGGAGTTCTGGAGGTAGAACAAAAGCATGTCACTCAAAACAGGGAAAATGGTACATCCAGATGGCTGGGCAGCTGCTGTCTGTGTACGTAGTGGGTGCTGTGGGGAAATCCTTTCTCAAACAGGTTTCTCTTGACAGCTTAACCTTTTTATGTTTAAATTTTCATTATCTCTACTTTAGTTTCCCAAAGCATGCAGCTAAGAAGGAAAGACCGTGCTTGGTTTTCCTGTAGGCATGTGGGCTTCAGTGATGTTTTATTTTTCAATAGTATTGTTATTTTTTGCAACCCCCCAGAACCTTCCTAATTTTCCAAGCTTCCAGCGTTAGCTCCATGTAGCTGTAGCAAGTTTTGTCTGATATCCACCGGTGGCTGTGTTTCTCCTTAACTTCTTTCCACCTACTAGCTTTTCTACCCCCAAGAAAAAGAAGCGGGATGATGGGATGCGGGAGCATGTGACGGGCTGTGCACGAAGTGAAGGCTATTACAAAATTGATAAGAAGGACAAACTTAAATACCTCAACAATAGCCGAGCTTTTGCGGAGGAGCCTCCAGCTGACACGCAGGTGAGGACATGTCCTCCGCTGACTGCCAGGGTGTGAATGGAATTTGGTTTTGTACGGTGTCACGCACAGTGGATGCTTCCTGCCTTTTGGCAAGGAGGGAGGTGAAGCTGTTGCTATGCCTGTGTCAAGTTGGTTGTCCGGGAGCTGCTAGGGAGGTGTTAGTGTTTGATGTGGGATGTTTTAGGAGGCCACACGTTCTGCAGTGGTGTGTTGTAGCGCAAGGGATTGCTCACAGGGAGGCTGCGGGGTGTTGGGTCCGTTGGGTCAGCTTTGATCACCCATTTGTCCTCTCAGGGTATGAGCATCCCTGCCCAACCTCATGCTTCCACCCGGGCTGGCTCTGAGAGGCGGTCAGAGCAACGCAGGCTTCTCTCCTCCTTCACTGGTAGCTGTGACAGTGACCTGCTCAAGTTCAACCAGCTCAAGGTAGGTCACCTTGTGGATTGCTGCTTTGCAGAGGGGCTGGTTGGGAGCAGGCTGAGGCCAGGGCAGGGGACCTCCTGCCAGTTTGGTCTCAGCTTGGTGATGGCCATCTCAGCATTGGGCACCGCTCTGTGTGCCAGAGGATTGAATGGTACCTGGCTCTCCTGTACTTCCACGTAATACAACTTGATGTAACAATACAAGTTAATACAACGTGTAATAGAAATAATTTATCTAAAGAAATAGGAACAGAGCAGTCACAGGGAAAACATGACAGTCCAGTGTGCTCACTTGTGAGAAGCAGAGACATGAGCTGGCTGATAAATGGCTATAAATAAGTATATGATGATTACAGAGCTTGAGCCCTAGTCGGAACCATCAGGGCTATGCAGAACAGAGACCGATGGCCTCAAAGGGTCTGTTGTCCCCAGTGTGTGGTCAGTGGTAAAAACCCCAGTATTGCAACTCTGTGGGACCTCCCGTGACCTCTGTCTGCCTTCCTGTCACCGCAAGACAGAAGGAAACTAAATCGGGTTGAAGTACCTCAACGCTGCTTGTGGCTTGGAGCGTGCTGCGGACGCTGGACCCAGGGATGGCCTTTCCCTTTCTGCTGTGGCTAATTCAAGGTTGGGGTTTTGGGGTGTTCTCTTCATGCAGTTCCGGAAGAAAAAACTAAAATTCTGCAAGAGCCACATTCATGACTGGGGCCTTTTTGCTATGGAGCCCATTGCAGCTGATGAGATGGTGATTGAATATGTGGGTCAGAACATCAGGCAGGTAAGCTGGACTGTGGGTGAAATCTGAGCAAAAAACATCCCTGAAAGAAGTGCTTGAGTATGACAGCTGGGGTTGGAGTCCCTGCTGTAAGGTGTTAGCTACGTGAGCTAGGCAGAGGTTGGCGTATGGTTTGGAGGTACAAGGGTGGGATTTTCAACAACACATAGAAACTAAGCACTCAGATCCTTAGGAGATAAGCTCTCAAGAAGCCCATCCTGAACGTCTGTGTTTTCAGTTAGGTCTGTGTTCTCCTGGGGTGTTTGGGATCATATATCTGTTGAGCGGCACAAGCACAGCTCATGTGAGCGTTGTGTAGATCTCTGCTCACAGATCATTTCTGTGGCGTGTCCTGACATTACACATGGGGTTTTCTGTAGGTCATTGCTGACATGCGTGAAAAGCGATACGAGGATGAAGGCATCGGAAGCAGTTACATGTTCAGAGTCGATCATGACACCATCATCGATGCCACGAAATGTGGAAACTTCGCCAGGTTTATTAATCACAGCTGCAATGTAAGTATCATGTTTTTGCATATAATTGTACTCTGACATACTGATAAACCCACTGAGTCCTTGCTAACTTTGACTGGGGCCATGTTCAGAAGTACCAGGCAGTCACAGGGTTATGATTAAATGTTACTGAGCTGCAGCAGATCAAAGCAGAGTCTAAATTAGCATAAAGAGATTTGAGAGACCTGAGAAATGAAACATGCAGCAAGATAGAGTGCACTCGGAATTCTCCTGACTCTGTTGGGGAACCCTGATGGACACTGTTCAAACATATCTAACACATTTCTTTAAAACAAACCAAATTTTAGCATTGTTATTCTGTGGGAACAATCTCCTTCTAGTGTCCACATGGGAAAAGTATTCTCTGCCCTGGCAGGTAGAGAAGCTGCTTTCCCCTCTACTCTGTGCTGCAGTCTACACTCAAAAGACTTGGCTGCCTGACCAAATTATTAAGCATTAGTTGAGCTGCTCTTAGCCTGTGACAGACTTGGTGGAGCATCATCCAGGCTCTTTTGCACAGCAAATGACCAGAATATGGATATTTGGAGGAGCACAAGGAGGGCTGCTCTGTTTTCTGGCTTCACGCCGCCTTCTCTCAGCTTCCCCTGGGTCCAGGCTCTGGAAGCGTGGCTGAGGCTGCCTGGGGAAAGGACTGCCCTCCTCTGTTTTAGCTTGGAATAATTGTGTGGAGGCTGGGAAGCCATGGCCATCGGGAGCCTAAATCATTACCTGTTCTGTCACCCTTGCAGCCAAATTGTTATGCTAAAGTGATCACGGTGGAGTCTCAAAAGAAGATCGTCATCTACTCCAAACAGCACATCAATGTGAATGAGGAAATTACCTATGACTACAAGTTTCCAATTGAGGATGTAAAAATCCCATGTCTATGTGGCTCTGAGAACTGCAGGGGAACCCTGAACTGAACTCGAGGTTTCTCGTCACACTTGCACCTTCGGCCATGTCAAAACTGTGGTAACCAGGTGTGGTTGCACTTTGCCAAACAAAAAAAGGGGGGGGGGGGGGGGGGGGGGAGAAAAAAAAAAAAATTAAAAAGGAAAAAAAAAATTAAAAAAAGAGAGGAAAAAAGAGAAGAAAATAACCAAGCAAGTTTCGCACTTCTGCCAGGATCACGAATGAAAGCAAAAAGCGCACATGCTTACGAGGACTGTTCATGTTTCAGGTGCTCTTTCCTTTTCAGATCCAACACGCACACAAAAAGGTGACTACCATTTTGTGGCATGGTCTATCCAAACACTAGCTTCTCTGTTCAGTCCCTACATTAATGCTCCGTAATGGGATAATGGTACCTTTTTTTTAATTGTTGTTATAAACCTTCATCTTTTCATAAATGCTGCTACCTTTTTCTCATCAGTTTTGTTGGTTGAAAAAGACATTCAACGTTTAAATGTGAAGCAGAGACTGAAAATGCCATATAGGGTTTGTTGGGAGCTTGATTGGCTGAAATTGCACAGATTTCTCAGAGTAAGCTGTAAATAAATGTAAGGTTGATGTTACAGAGCAAGCCAGAGGCTTGAGGGTGTGTGAATGGGTGTGTGCGTGTGCTTGGGTGCGTGTATGTATGGAGATGTGTCCGCAACGAGACTATAGGTGAACTGTCCTGCCTTTTTGTTAGGGATGAGCCTGAACAAGTCCCCTAAGCCAGACACCCCGGGGAAGAGTCAGGTCAGCCGCAGACCTCAACTTAGCACCTTGGGCTTGTCTCTAATTTTCATATGCCATGCTGGTATATTGGGGGATCAAAGCCTCTGCACCCGTACATGAAAAATACTTGGATACCGCAATCACCAGTAAGAAGTCGAGTCAATTATGTAGCTGTAGCATGGTGGCACGGCGTGTGGCCTTTGGGGATGCCTGTTTCTTGGAGATCTGTTTGTCTTGCATGCAAAAAAGGCTGAGGCTGAAATTAAGTGGACAATTCAGCCTGTGTTTATGCTGTAGAAATCTTACCCTCCTTGTAAGCATACACTACAGCCTATGTTTATAACAGGGTTTTCTTCCTGTACATGGGAAACAGACTGATGTGCGTCTCGTATTAATTTTTCTCATTTTCATCTGCATTTCCCTGCCCTTCCAGCATTTTACATGGAGTATTTGCTCTGTCCTTGAATGTAGGAGATGCCTCCTGTGATAGGAGAGAGTTGTGCCATGCTGCTCTCCTCCCTCTGTTACTCAGTAACTTGCCCTGGGGTGGTCCCGTCCCTCCAATAAGAACATGGTAAAAGTGTCCCCGAGAGCAGGCTGCAGGAACAATCCTGTCCTCCCCCATCTACAGCATGAAAATGAATGCTTCTTTAAATTTGGAAAGCATATTTTGAAATGATTTTTTTGATATATTTTGTCCTTGTAGATGTGCTGAGGTGAAGGTTGCAGTTCTTCGAGAGGTTCCATTTAAAAATGGGGCAAAACACCAAAGAAATACTTCTTTGGATGTGATCTGGAAATGTTACACGACCGTTCAGGTATAGACAGGATCAGTTTTTCAACTTGCATTGAATTTCTCCTGCTTTAAAAGTAGAGATTAGTTGTACTAAAACCTTTTTAATTGGCTTATAAGGGGAAGTTGCAATGACATTATGAAATGGGAAGATTATCTGCATAACTAAACATCATCTCCCCACAGAACAAATTGCACAGCTGTATTCTTGTAGCCTTTTAAAATCAGCAGTAATTGCTGTATGACCACAGCTCCACGATCAGAGGTTACAACCTTGCAAAAGAGTTTCCTGGAAGTTTTTTCAGCTGTTATGTGGAATTGCCAGGCCCGCACTGTGAAGTGGAGCTTGTAATGTAGGTTAGACCTCTGCATCTGAATTTCTTCTTCAGACAAAAGGCCTGAAAGAACAGGAACACACAGACTGCTACAAGCTGCCTTAATACCGCCTTTATTTCTGTCTGAGGGCAAGGAAATTGTCGCTGAGATTGGACAGTCCATAGTCTCATCTCTGTTTTTGTTTTGGTTTTGTTTTGTCGTTTTCCCCCTTCTTTATAAATCTCTCCAGCAATTGGGTAATGGTGATCCAGACCCTAAAATTATGAGAAGCACAACTAGTTTCTGTCATTGAACGTTGGTTTTAACTGCAGCGATGGCAGGAGCATTTGGGAGTTAAACCAGCTGCTCAATTTATTTTATTTTTTTTTTAAATAAGGTTCATCTTGTTGTGTTGACGCTCCAGTTGGCATCACTACAGCTTGGCCTTTTACTTTCAAAGCTCTGGAAATGCACAGAAGTTTCCTGTGTCTCAGAACTGAAGCCCCTGCGTGTGGTAGTTCTGCCAATATCCCTGGCCTTCTTCCTCTCTGGTTCATCAAACCAGTGCATTAACGGTGGTTTTGTGGAGGCAAAGACACCCGAAATGGCCCAGCCCCTAAGTACCTGCTGACAGTTTTGTATTTCCCAGTGTATCTGTGTGCTCTGGATGGGATTAGCCCCTGCAGTTTGCCTTAATCTTTGTTGAAGAGAGGTGGGGAGGCAGGTCATGGTCTTCTGAAACAGGATCTACAGGTTGGGTTCCTTCACTGAGTTTTTAGGAGCACCAAAGGGATTTGGGTGCCAAAGACCATGAGCACCTAAATCACTTGGGTACTTCTGAAACTGCCCGTAACCCATCCCTTTTTAGGATCCCAGAGAAATAACGTGAGTTTTTGGAAGAGCTGAGCTCCCAGTAGCCCTGCAAGAGGAAGCAGAGCTGTTGGACCCACAGCACTTCTGAAAAATCGCATTAGTCTGGTCTCAAAGCCAAACCTGAGGCTTCTTTTTTTCTTCCCCATAAATCTTGGTTTGCAGAGTCCTCCCCGTGCAGCTTCTGTCTCAGGCTGCAGAGCTGCCCCATCCCTCAAAACAGCGCATTTTATGGTGAGGGTTATAAGCCTGGTTCAGTGATTTCCATGAGCTGCTGCAGTTGCCTGTGGCTGCCCTGTCCCTACAAGCCGTCGGGGTCTGATTGGGGCAGGGGAGCCCCGCAGCCATAGATGTGGTTTTGGAAGGCAGCCCTGTGGAGATGCCTTTCTAATCCCTCCTGGGTACTTTGGCTTGTGCTTAGAAAGGGGTGAAATGAGAGGAGAAAGGCAGAAGGTGTGCGGTTCACACGCCAGCCTGGATCGGACCCAGTGTTTGCCTCCCATGGTCAGCACAGGCGCCCTGGCAACCCATGGAAATAGTGGCAAGGACTAAAAAAAACCTTACCAGTGTGTGCTCCTTTACAGAGAGATTTACTGAAGTCATCTTGTTCGCTGAAAAGCCTATCCCAAATTTATTTTCACTTAAATTGAAACCTAAAACAAAAGAGAGAGAGAGATTGACTGTGCTCCCTGCAAAATTGTATCTCGCTTCAGTATCTCGCTAGGTGAAATGACCCTAGAGTAGTGCAAAATTTTGGAAACTTAAATTTTTAGTTTCCCAACGTGAAGAAGCTGGCTTGAGTTCAGGGTGCAGATGCCTCTGCAGCTGGCATTTCTAGGAAGCGCGCTCTGTGCTTGCAAATCCCACCTGCTGCTGCCCAACACCTTCATTTATCCATTCGGTTCACACCCCTGTTTGCGATTCCAGGTTGGTCCCAGTAAGTGGTCTGTGACTACCGGGGGTCTGGGAGGGGAAGGGGCTCATCTTGCAGATATTTATATTGTATAGAGCAGCTTATTTCTACAAGAAAAAAAAACGTTTTTAAACTCCAACAAAGTATACAGTAGTTTCAGTTCCGGTTTTTGTGACCTTTTTCAGGGATCATTTCAGTGCATTTCTGTACAAAATAAAAATTTAAGGAAAAAAGGATTTTGAAGTATATTAAAAAAAAAGCATCTTCTGTACATAGGCAAACTCAAGAATCTTCTCTTCAAACCCTGTTTCTTGTAGAAACATGTTGAAATTTTTTTGCTGATTTCTTTGTACTTCAAGAGCATGTAAATAATTTATTAAAAGTGACTATTGTAATTTGGAGTTCTTTTTAAACAGATTCCAGCTCTAAATCATGTTGAGGAGATGGGGAGGAAGAAGGACTAAGTATAGCAAAGGAGCTGGTGGCATTTACAGCTTGTGTCAAGCTTTGTATAATGTAAATTCTGTATAAATATGTTTTTTGTCAAATAAATACATGGAATTAGAAGCATTAAGAAACTGAAGACAAAAAATTGCCAAGTCAAGAAATCCCCCCCCCCCCCCCAGTCTGAAACCTAATGTGCAAAATCTATTTATTTCAAGCGAGGAAATGTGTACAGTCTAATAGACAACCTAAAATGTATTTAAGCGAGTTTGCAACTGGATTTTTTCAATTTAATATTTGTTTTGTTTTTATGAGTTTCCTCCTTAATTGCCACTGTAGTATTTGTCCAAGTGAAAAGAAACACATCGTAACGGACACTCTAAAACAAATGGGCAGTTTTAAAAGCAAAACGGAAGAACACCCGGCTCCCAATCCTTGCAGTTTTCTGGTTCTATAAACAGGTTGTTTTAATTCACAGTGTGAAAATAAAAGGCCTTCTTTAAAAGGAGGTAGGTAAAATGGTTTGCAATAAATGAAAAAAAAAAAAAATCTTATTTTTTTTCAAGTTCCTTAAAAAAACAACTCTGCTTTGAAGATTTAGGATTTCTGCTTTTTCTTTCGTTAAGCAAATTTATAAATTTAGGGATGTTTTGTGCATATAGAATCTGTCACCAGTATGTATCTTGTTTTGAAGAAAGTGTTTTTGTTGTGGATGTGTCATGCTGTATATATTTGTTCATATTTTTGTGAATTGAATACTATGTACCATTGTATTATAGTAACTTTTATAAAGCAAACCATAAATATACTGACTTTTCTTACAGAAAAATTATGTTGTGCTTAATGTATAGCCAGGGCAGCTTTTTGCTCTCAGACCTGTGCTGGGAACCGTGAGAGCCCAAGGAACCAGATCCAGAAAAAGAGCAGTCCAAAGAACTGATTTTCAGCAGAGTTTAGTGAAAATATTAATTCTGGTGAGCAGGAAATTACTTTAAGCAACATTATATTGCATGAAAGAAATACGTGAGTGATGTAAGTTTATAAACTTAAAGAAAATTTTCTTAGTATTAAAAATCCTTACAACCCTTATGAGCTGAAGCACAGCCAGGCGCTGGCCCCCCTGCCGCAGTGCCGGGTGTCCCTAACGTGTCCAACCTCAGTGGTGCGTCCTGGGCAGGTGAGGGGTCCTGCTCCTGCAGCCTCTGCCCTGGATTTTTTGAGTTCACTTTTTTTTTTTTTTAAACTTTATGGAGGTGAAAGCCCTTAACCCACGAAGCGAGGTGTTAGTGTTGCTGGTTCGGGTGATGTTGTAAGGCTGTTGGGGCCAGAGGCCCTTTGGTTTTCTTTTAAATCAGTTTATTCAAATCTGAAATGAATTCTGTTACCTGTGGTTTACAGGAGGGGGGAGCTGCTGAGATTTGGTGCGGCTGAAAGTACAGCCTGGAGCCGGCCGTGTGGCCCCCACCCTCCCTCGCTGGGGACTGCTGCTGCTGTGAATGTGGTGGTGGTCAAAGCGGCTTCTCTGAGCTTTAGAAACAGAGATACCTGAAGCAGAGGCGAATGGAGTGGCTGATGGAGGAGGAAATGGAAGAGACAGGAGAGAGCCTGGGCTGTAGGTGGCTTCCCAGCTCAGTTCTTGGCTTCTATAGCTGACCACGGCAGCTGAAGGGGTGGGGATGCCAGGACAGCCAAACCTTGGGCTGGCGCGGGGCAGAAGGCAGCAGGGCTCAGCCTGGAGGGTGGCCGGATGGGGCAGGGGCTTGGGCTGGTGGAAGGACTTGTGTCCGAGGAGCTTGTTCTGAGCTGAGGGCTTGGCAGGGGCTTTGGCCACTCGGGGTTTGAGCAGCTTTGATGCTGGGAAACTTGGGGAGTGGCAGTGGGTGCACCAGGGCTTTGGAGGGCAGATGTGCAACAGTGGGGAGACCTGGGGACACCAAAGACCCTGAGATGTTCTTCAGCAGTCGTGTACTGAGGTCTGTGGACTTCTCAGGGAGCCTTTGACCTGCAGCCACAGCGAACATGGGGTAGAGGGGCTCCAGCCCTGACACGTTAACTTACCAGGCACTCAAGCTGTGACAGAAAAGGGTTTTATTGTGTTGGTGGGGAAAGTCCCCTTGCAAAGGACAGTGACAATACCAGAGTGATGCCCAGAGGGGATCTGAGCCAAGGAATTGCTGCCAATGCCAACAATTACTTCTTGAAACACGGGAGAAACCCCAACCCTTCATTAATTCAGGTATTAGAGCAAGACTCTGTTGCCTTGGGAAGGCTGAAATCCATAAATTCAATTAAGTCTCATTACAGAATGTTGTAGCTACCCTAAAACCATGTGTTTAATCTCAGCAAATTCAAATTCAAGATTGAGTCTAAAAGCGATTAAAATAAAATCTTACAAAATGAGATGCAGAGAGAGGCAAACGCCTCCGTGATTTCCTCTCCCAGCTTCCTGCGTAGCTAAAATTAACAGAAAGCTGGATAGACTAAATTTAAGCACTCCCAGTTGTTTCTTGTGTCTTCCTCCGTAGCTGCGTGTCTTTGGCACATGCCTTAAATATGCCCTTTAAGAATTTGGTGGTTTGGGTCAGATTAAACTGCTTTTTAAGAGCGTGTTTGCTATTTCCCACACTCCCTCTCCCAAGAAGTCACCGGAGGGCAGCGCTAGGGCTGGATCGGGAAAGGTGTTGAGTCTTTTTACATCTCCAGCTTGGCAGCAGCTTCCCTGGGTTTATGACACTTAGGTCTCAGCTATTTACCAAAACATCAGCTCCTTCCTGGTTCGTTTGTGAATCAGCTTGTTAGGGGCGAGGGCGGCATTTTCTGCCATCCTTTAGATGCGCTTGGTCTCCCCGTTGGGCTCCAGGATGGTCAGGTTTCCTCTTGCATCTTGATCTATTTCTATTGCTTCAAACAGAGACTTGAAGTTCCCAGCTCCGAAGCCCTGCAGAGACGACAACGTTACAGACCATGGGGACGGGCAGCGGGTTTGTCAGCTCGGAATCGACGGGAAAAGAGCAGCACTGAGAGCTGGCTGGGTGACAGTACTTGATGGCCCTGAGGTCTCGAAGCCAAGATTGTTGTGAAATCCTCAAACCAACCTGGTGGTTATGCCGCTGGATGACCTCCAGAAAGACCGTGGGTCTGTCTTGAACTGGTTTGGTGAAGATCTGGAGCAAGTAGCCTTTCTCATCAAAATCCACCAGGATTTTCAGTTCCTGGAGAAAAGAAACAGGGTGACAGCTTGAAGACCCACAGAGGAGCAAGGGGATCCCTCTGCATCACCCTCATCCCTGCAAAACACTTTGGGGAGCCGCCGGTCCAGCCCTGGGCAAACCTTTTCCCTCTCAGGCCAGTCTGACTCACCGCCAGCTTATCAATGTTCTCCTTCACTTTGATTTTGGCAGTTTTCAGCCTCTCCCGCAGCATCTGGTAGTAGCTGGATGGCACGTCCATGAACTGCATGCCCCGCTGCTTCAGGTTGGTGATCTACAAGGCAGGGGAGACCTCAGCGTGGGTCAGGCTTGGGACTCATTTGTGGAGCGGTTTTTGCCAAGAGGATGGCCTGGGACAGACGGTGTCAGGAGGCAGTGATACTTTCCCATGACATTGGCCTGTCCCACCCTCTCTCTTTGGGCACCAGGAATGGGAGGGCCCAGGATGCCCTCTCCAGGCAATGCAGAGAGTTGGCCACCGTGAAAGGATGCTTCATCCCACCCTGACCCCCCAATACCTCTGGAGGCCCTTTGGTCTGGAGAGGAGTCCAAAACCAAGTGCTCAACAGCAGCTGGGCTCAATCCAGACCAGCATCTGCCCCAGGCAAAGGTGGGTGATGTGCTATGGTGGCTCAGCCCAGCAGCCCGGGCTGCCCGAGCTCCCCACCAGCCACCCCCCAAGGACAGCACGTGCCATCGGGGTCCCTGCAGACCCCAATGCTTTAAGCTGGAGGGACGGGCATCTGCCAGCAGCTCACAGGTGCAGGCAGGTCCCTTTCCAGTGACTCGCTGGGCAGTTAATCCTGGTTGTAAGACAACCACGGCACAAAGCCCGCTCAGCCTGCCCGTGTCCTCGTACCCCGACAGGGGTCATAGTCCACCACCGCCCTGTGATGAGGACTCTGCCTGGTGGAACGGGGCAGAGGCAGAGCAGTGCCGGGGCAGGACGGGCTGGGGCAGGGAGCTGCCCAGGGCTGCACTCACTGCCGAGATGATGTCAGAGGTGTTCAACGCGATGTGCTGGACTCCGGCCCCTCCGTAGTAGTCGACGTACTCCTACAGGGAAACGATGTCACTGCGTTAGTGACAGCACAGCTACAGCGTGCAAAAGGCTGGGCGTGGGCTTAAAAACATGAAAGTAAAATCAGCTCGGGGACACCATGAAATGAAAAAAAGACACTAGTGGTGAGATCAGGGGTAAACTGGCTCTGTCCCCATGGCTCCCCCAGGCTTTGACAGCCCTTGGCAGACCTGAGCAGAGCCAGGGTTGCTTTCCAGCAGCCACCTTAGCACAGCACGTCTGCGCCGGCTGCGAATCACTGACCCCTTCGTCCCTTTTCCTTCACCAAAGCCCCGCTCAAGGCGATGGCAGCTTGATGGATCAACCACCGGCATCCGCTCACCTGAATCTGGGATTTCTTCTTGCCGAGTGCTGGCTCGTTGATGGGCATCTTAATGGTCTCTTCGTAGTTGGTGACCACAATGGAGCGCAGGGCACTGAACTCCGTGTGCAGCTGCTTGTCATCCACCGACCAGAAGCGGTGGAAGAGCAGGTTCTTCTGGTACCTGCCCAGGCCACAAAGGGCACGATCAAGTCCCTTGCTCCATCCCTGCACTAATGAAGCTCTGCTCTGGCTTAATTAGCCTCAGCCACCACCATCGGAAGCGGTGAGACCAGCAGGATGGTGCTGCTGCTCCATCCCACCTCCTGCCAGCCCTCCCCACTCTTACCAGTCCGCCACTGGGACCATCTGGAGGTCGGGCTGGTTCCCCACGACGTGGTCGATGAAGTTGAGCTTGGCGCTCGATCTGGGGGGGGAAGCCGGGGGTGGCTCTCAGCTGGGCTCGGGGGCACCCCACAGCGCGGGGGGCTTCAGGGCGAGGCAGCGGGGACCTGTCCATTCCTCAGTGGGATATCCCACTGGCACACGGTAGGAAAGAGCCAGGCAAGACCCTCTGGAAAGTACTCACAGCTTTGGCAGCAGGGGGTCCTTGAAGAGGGGCGGGTGGTACCCGGGTAGAAAGAGGCCCTTGTAGTTGAGCTTCTCTATCAAGGTGTGGGTGGTGTCACCGTACTGCGAGAGGGGGGAAAGCGGTTCCATGCTGGCCCTGTTTTTTCAGGGACCTCCCAGGTCCAGCCTGCTCCCGCGGACCCTGCTCCAGCGCGGGGGCTCAGCCTCCGCAGCTGCCCTGCCTCTTACCGTCTGGATCACTGCAAACTTCACCTTCCCGAATTTGTCCTCCTCCACCCAGGGTTCCTTCACCACCACGGCTCCGCGCTCCTTGGCTTTCTGGGCAGAAGGAAACAGACACCCTCCTGCCACAGCTCCCCCGGGCTGGGGGGAGACGACCCTCGGCCCTTCCCCACCTCCCCTTGCCATTTCAGGGTGCCGTGCAGGAGGGAGCAGAGGGGCTGCCTACCTGCACGATGAAGTCGCAGTCCTCCACTTCGAAGGCAATGTCCTTCACCCCATCACCGTGCTTCACCAGGTGCTCCCCCATCTCTGCCCAGAGCAAGAGCAGCCACGGGCATGAGCAGAGGCGTTTTGCTCCGCCATGGCCCTTTCCCACACCATGTCCCCCCACAGACCCCCGTGGTACCTACCCTCATTCCCTGGGTTGAGAGCAGATGAGAGAACAAACACGATCTGGCAAGGAAGAGGAGGACAGGTGAGGGATGGAGACGTGGCAGTGCCCCCAGGCTGGGGCAGATGCACTGCAGGTGCAGGGTTTAATGGTGCAAACAGATTTCGGCAGCACCTGCATGCCCGACACCGCCTCGTCTTCCCCCGACCTCCACCCTGGTGGTGGCACCTCTGCAAGGTGCTTCAGCCCCCTTACCTTGTCCTGCTTGATGGCATGTGAGACCACCTCCCTGCTGCCAGTCTCCAGCCCCCGGTACGCCAGCTCTTCGAACCCCAGCTTGTTGCAGTAGTAGGATGCAGCCTGCGGGCACGCGAGAGCCGCCCCGGGTGAAGCTGCGGTGCTGGTGGCCCCTGGTTCCTGCAGAGCTCCCCCCAGCCAGGGCAGCGCCAACAGCCCATGGGGAATGGCCACCGCAGCGTGTGCGCGTGTGTGTGCGTGTGCAGGGAGCAGCCAAGCTTTTCTGCTTCCCTCCAGCAGCCCGCAGGAGCAAGCAGAGGAAAGAAAGGGCCCATATTGGGGAAAAAAACCCCAAACTCAGCGGGAAGCACTGCCTCCAGAGCCCTTCCGCACCCAGTGCAGCCAGGGACAAGCAGGGCACAGTGGACGCAGGGCTGGTGCACAGCAGGGCAGCAGGCAGGGAGCCGCTGCTGAGGGGGAAACGTTTTTGCCTGTCTCCTGTTCATCTGTGAGGTTGTGCGAAAAGCAGCTCAGGTTTGAAGCAGAGGGATTTTTAACTCGCCAGCGGCCTTTTAGCAGCGAGTGATGGAGAGCTGCTTCCATGATGCCCTATTGGTCTGCAGGCTGGGGACCACGGCTCGAGCCCTGCCTCGTGCCGGTTTGCATTTTCCGGGCTCCTCCCGCGCACACCCCCGGGCAGCCGCCCCTCACCTTGCGCAAGGGCCCCCAAGGCCATCTGCCGAGGTCACGCCGGTGGGCAAAGG
>NW_008824469.1:1170295-1172623 GCF_000699105.1 Pygoscelis adeliae
CCGGCGGCTCTCCACGACCAACCCCCCCCCCCCACCAGCCAATAACCAGAGCGGCTGCCCTGTCCCGGCACGGTGGGTGCCTACCCGGCTGGACGCAGCCTCTCACCTGCTTGGCATTGCCGACCCAGAAAGTGATGGAGTGGAAATGGATGAAGCGGCCTCGTAGGGGCTAAAGGGAAAGGGAAAACAGGGCTGAGAGCCACCGCTGCAGCCTTTCCCGCAGCACTGCTCGATTCCGGAGCAGGGAGAAGCAATGGCTGCAACCCTGCAAATGCCTCTCCTGCGAATGCATCTGAATTAACCGTGTGAAACCCCAGCTGCTGCCCGAAACAGCGATTTTCCAAAGTGCTTTACAGTCAGGTGCCGCAGGATCCCGCTCTGCGGGGTGGAAGGTGCAAAGCCCCTGCTTGCCTGGGGCCACGTCGGTCCTGGTGTTCCCAGTGCTCCCCACAAGCAGCCCCCGCAGTGCCAGGGCTGTCCAGGCACGGTGGCCAGAGCACAACACCCGCCCGCGAACCTTGTTGTGTTAAAGATTAATCCTCCCTCAAACACTCTTACACAACTGCCAGTGCCGGGACAAATCCCCCTTCGCTCTGTTCCCCACCGCCGTCCCGCCAGGGCTGGCTGGACCCAGGCACGCTCCCGCCCAGCCTGCGGCGTCAGGCACCCAGCCACCACGAGCACCGGCAGCTTTGAGAGCACTTTATGGGGGAAAAAGGTGGCAAATAGGTGCAGCATTTGGAAATAAATGTTGCAACAAATGAGGATGCTGCTTAGGCATCAGGGTTGACTGGGAAATACTCATCGTGTCCCATTTGTCGCTCTCCTCCCAAACCAGAAAGAAAAAGGAAATGAAAAAATTTCCATCATTAGTGGTGATTTACAACGAGGAACCACGTTCTGTGTGGCCCAGCCAGAGAGCAGTTTTATTTCTGATTTTACCAGGTAATCAAGGAGTAAGGAATTAATCTTATTTGCATTAGCACGGCTAATGTTTCACACCAGGCAATGGGCCGGGACCGTGGACACGAAACGGCTCTTACCTTTTCTCCCTTGTCTGTGTAAGATGTCTAAAAGAGAGAATCAGAAAAGAGAGATGTTAGCAGTTCAGGAAGGTACCTCAGCCCCCAGAGAGCTCGAATCCAAAGGTCTGTATGAGGAACAGCTCAGCTGACTGTACGACTTCCAGCACAGTCACTGAAAAGTCCAAATTCAAGCAGAGATTAAACCCGGTAAAGCTCCTGAGACGTCCCACGCCATCGAGCCCCGGCCATTTAATTTAATTCCCATCTGCTGCCCCTCACCATTTTTGTGACCTGGCGATGTGACAGCGGCAAAGAGAGTGGGAGTCCACCAGGACATTTAATATAGTGGCGGGACGGGGGAAGCTCCTCCTCGGCTCCACCTTCTCCCACCCCCAACCCCAAGCGTTTGCAACCCAGAGATGTGTTTGGTTTGGGCTGGGAACTGCCAGCATTATCCTGCCGGTGGCTTTCCGGGGCCATGTCACGGGGCCCTTTGCAGTCCTGGCTGTGGCACAGCAGTGTTAAACGTGGAGGGTGGTGAGCGTGCAGGAGTGCAAGTGTGCAAGTGTACGAGGCTCTGTGGCTCGGAAGCCTGCTAACCCCACAGCAAAACCTCCCTGGCCCCCTGCATGCCGGGGCCACGGTGGGGTGATGCAACTGCAGCAGCACATTCCCCCCAGCCCTCCCGCCTGCCCCTGGGGACATTCACCCTTTCGCAGGGACGTGTGGTATCCCGGCCAACGTTGAGCCAGGACAGTCTGGCTGCATGCAGCCTCCAGCTGTGTGTACAGTGTGTGAGCGTGGGGCCACGCAGTGCCACTTTCAGCTCCGGTGAGCCCAGCGCTGCGGGGGTCCACAAAATGTGGGAGCAGCAGGAGGAGGGGGCAGGAGGCAGCCCTGCCATGGGGAAACACCAGTGCACAAACACCCCACGGCTGGCAGTGGCGGCAAGCTGGAGCCACCGTCCGGGCCAGGGAGGACGAGCACAGGGGGCTTGGCTGGGTGTCAGCGGTGCAGGTCTCTGGTGGTGGGGTTGTGTCCCCTGCTGCCACACACCCTGGGGACGCAACCCTGTGCTGCCGTGCACTGGCCCTGCAACTGCGCTGGGGCACCGGCTGGAGAGGAGCCAGCAGCAGGGACGGGGTCACCCCATGGCACCGTCACAGCTGTATAACCCTATGGCAGTCCCACTGCTGTGCCACCACGTGTCACCGTCACAGCTGTGTCACCCCATGTCATTGCCACCCCTGTGTCCCCCCACGGCACCGCCACCGCCCCGCCACCCCGCGCCGGCACCCTCCCC
>NW_008824469.1:1173224-1200711 GCF_000699105.1 Pygoscelis adeliae
TCCTCTCCTCCCCTGAGGCCCGGGGAGCGTTCCCCTCCGGCGGGAGTCAGCCGGGGGAAATGAGCTGTGCGGGAGGCCTACAGGCGGCTGCTGCTGGGACAAATGTCCCCCTTAGTAACTGCGCAGCCGTTTAAGTACCGTAGATGCCGTATCGTTCCGCCCGTTCGCTGCCGTTCTTCGAACACTGAAAAAACAGGGTTGCTCTGAGTTTGTTTTTCGGTTGTGTCGCTCTGCGCTCGTAGCCGATGCGGATCGGCTTAGTCAGTAAAACCCTCTTGTCCACATGTTGTTGCAGCGGCATTGAAATTCTGCTTCTGCTGTGGAGCCATTTGGGATTCGTGACATACAGCGAAGGGGTTTTGTGGTGTAAAAAACCAGCTTGGGTAAAAAAACAGCTTGGCGTTTATTTCTTCCCAGGCTTACCCCGTGCCCTGGCTTTGGGGATGGCTTTTGCTCTACATATGTAACAGTACGTGACTTGATGGAAAAAAGACTTCAGCTGCTCAATGATTTCTAGGTGATCGTGGGCCTCCGAGCCCCGCTTCCTTGCGTGTTTACCGAAATTTGTAGGGTGGTTTTCTCTGCGTTTGACTTCTGCCGATAAACATCTGCCCTGGCTGTGTGAGCAGGGCTGGCACCGGGACCCAGCAGGTACACCGGCAGAAGGTTATTGCTGGCCACAGCAGAGGTCTGAGAGACCCAGAACACCATTTTCTGCGCAGCTGCAGAGGAGAGCGTGTGCTGAGGAAGAACCCTTCCACGTAACGCGCTCCCGCTCCCTGTGTGCTAATGGTGTCACCCACAGGTTTGCAGAACGACCACAAGGCCCTGATGAAGCAGGTGGAGGAAGCTCTTCACCAGTTGCACGCCCGGGAGAAGGAGAAGCATGCCAGGGATGAGGCGGAGGCATTGGCTGAGGCAATGAGCCAGAACCAGAGCCTGCCACAGGCGTTTGCCAAAGTGAACGCGGTGACTCCAGGATCTCCTGCAAGTATCTCGGTAGGTTGGGGGGTCTGACAGCCCGTGGGGAAGGCTGCTTCTGGACCCAGAGAGAAAACACAGCTGATGGCGCTCTCTGTCTCTTGTTAATAAGTGAGAATAAGTGGGGGGTTTGATTAGGGTTCTCCCCCCCCCCCCCTTTTTTTTTTTTTTTTGTCACACTGGGATGTCCTGTGAATAGACCAGTCACTGTACGGGAATGAGATGAGTACTCTCTTCTCAGCTGTATCGTTGCACCACACAGCTCCTGGAAGGCCTCACTGACCATTCTGGCCTCAGTATTTCTCTTCCCATAAAGTAGGACAGAGGAAGGAGTACTTACTTCTTTCTAAGGACGTGAAGAGGGTGTAATGTAGGTCAGTTGCCTGAATGGTGAGAAGAGCAGTGTCATAGCACACCTCTCCCCATGTGGCTGGGTGAAGGGTGATGCTCCTGTGATATTACCTGCCTTTGGAGAAGGCAGATGTTCATCTCTCTTCTATCTCTGTCCAGGGGCTTCAGGTTGATGATGAGATTGTGGAGTTTGGTTCTGTCAACATAAACAACTTCCAGAACCTGCAGAATATTGCCACAGTGGTGCAGCACAGCGAAGGGGTGAGCTCATTTCTGCTGTAACTGCATTCTCTTGCCTGTCTCTGTTAGCCACAGCTTTTTCTATGGAACTCGGGTCTCTGGGATCATCATTTCCATGTCAGAAACAGTGTCAGATTCGGTCTGTGCTGTTGTAGCCTTGTTCTCTCATAGCATTGAGCTAATTCTGCTGGATAGAAGAGAGCTAAGAGGTGTGTGCTCTTTGCTTTGAGCATTATATTGTCGGTTCTCCCCTGGGGACTCCCTGCAGCAGCAGGCAGTGTTGCTGTGCCATCCTCATGGACTGGCCAAAGAAGCTGCCACAGTCATTCAGCACTTTATAGTGGAAGTGAGAGATTGCCTGGAGATGTCTCCCTACCAAACGCTCTCTTCTTTCAGATCTAGCTGCAGGGATGGGAATGGGAGCCGCTGAAGAAGAGCTCCCCTGGGCCTACTGTTCTTCTGGTGCTTCAGCAAAAGAAGGAAGAAGAGGGTTGACTTGGTGATGGAAAGTTGCCATCTTTTTTTCTTTTATTTTTTTTTCCCTTTCAGAGACCCCTGAGTGTGACTGTGATCCGCAGCGGCAAAAAAGTGCACGTGGGGCTGACTCCGAAGCGCTGGGCTGGGAAGGGCCTCCTGGGGTAAGCTGCTAGTTCATTTACTAGAACAGATGAGGCTTTCACCCAGCTCAGAGCACGTTTTCTGCAGCAGGGCCAGCTCTGTGCTTTGGTCTCAGTGTGTGTTGCTGCCCGCTCTGATGGACTTCACTGGCGGGTACCAGCTGAGAGCTGGAGGCTGACAGTTTTGCACAGTGGTATGGCGAGGCGAGTTGTATCAAACATGAGGATCTTCCTCCCTGGAAGATCTCAGTGGCTAGTTTGTCTGGTAGAGGAAACCAACGGAGGAGGGTTGTGGTGGGTCTGAGTTGTGCCAGTCAGATCTTCTGTGCCTGTCTGAGAGCCGAGACTCGTAACTACCCTCTTCTTTTTCAGCTGCAATATCATTCCCTTGCAAAGATGACCATTGCTTGGAAAACAATAAAGCTGAAGTTTGTGCCTGCTTTCTGGACTCTGATCTGGTTTGAAAACTTCCCTACATGTTTTTGCTGAAACAAATGTTTCGGAGGCTGTGACCTCTAGGTGCCTGACTTGCAGAGTCTTGAAGAGGTTCTGATAGAGCAGGGCCTGCCTGCAATTCAGAATTGCACTGGTTCATCAGGAGTAGCTTGCAGAGCTGCAAGATGTGGCTTCTCATCTCTTACGCCTTGTATCAGGTTGGAATGAGGCTATAGAGAGACCCAAACTTCACTTGATACGGGCTCTAAAAAGCGTGAAATGTTCTTACTTGGTGATAACAGAGCATTCCTTTTTTTTTTTTTTTCCTCTCTGTAAAATTTGTCACTGAACATCTTGTAATATATGCTTAAAAAGTCCTGGAGCACTTCTTGTTGTCTTTAACAGTAGATCACAGTCAAGAAATACACAAGTTTGGTACTTTATCTTCCCCGTGTTACCACAACTTTTGAAGTCACTAAACGTGATGAATCTTTGGAATGCCTAATTATTTTAAGTTAATGAGATAAGGAATAGGGTTTATAATTCTACTTTGATTTAGTAGTTTGTATAGTCATGATAAAAGTACTCCTAATTTGGCTTTTTAAATTTGTTTATTTGCAGTAGTTGCTTTTAGGGTGTATAAACTCTTTGAGGGGATTTCAGGGATGACTGGTTTGTTGTAAGCTTGTTTCCAGTTGAACTTCACAATACTCTCCCAAAACAATAAAACTGAGTAATGCCTCTCTCCATTCTTGTGGAAGTTACTATTTTGGGCAATAATTGTGGGCCAAGTTGGGTGGGTTAAACACAGGCCTGCACAGAGACAAAAGCATGACTCCCCGACCTTCCAGAGCCAAAGCCCAGGTAAGGTGCAAGTCTTTCATTAGCACTTCATAAGCAGGTTGGGGGCGTAAGTAACACGTTACACGTAATGAGCAATTTTGTTATTAAGATGAATAATCAGACCTGAAATAGCATGAAAAAGTGGACTAAACCCCTCACTTTTAAATCATTCACCCAGGGCTCTGTGTTAAATTAAGTTTACCCTTTTGACATTTCAAGCGTTTGTGTTTCAGCATACGGTCCAACAGAGCAGATTCTCACTGAAATGGTAAAGCTTCAAAGCAAAGCTCCTTGCTCAGTGGTTCCTGCAGGCTTCACGGCGCTACGGAGGAAGCGTTAACTGCAGCAGCCCATGGCAGTGTTCCTTGGATGAGACTGTATGCAGATAATCCCCATCAAACGCAGTCTCACCCTGGCCTTTCAAGTAATTTTAAAAGGGCTGAAACATGGTGCTGTTTTGCTCCATCTCTTTTCTTGAAAAATAACTGAGAATGGGAGGTGTTTTGGGACCCTCTGTCGCATGTGCATCCTGCCTCACTTTACCAGAGCAGTTCTGAGGCTAAGCCTGCACTGCTGACCTTTACCAGGTGCTATGACCCACAAAGGCCACTGCGTTTCCTAAATCCACTGTGAAATCCCACTGGAAAGCAGCGTGATGTCCCTTTCTGTAGTTACAAGGTAAGTACCCCCCTGGGGTTGTTTTGTAGGAGGGCTGAGTCTCTGCATGGGACCACAGTGCCAAAAGATTTGCGTAAAACAATTTTTAAATGCATGTTGCATCAGGTTTGGAAGCCTTGTTTTTTGCAAAAGGGGTTTTCGTATTTGTAGGTGCTGCTGCAGTTTCTAAACATGTGACTGTCCACAAGCTATCTTCTGTCTCTGTAAAATGGAATGTAAGTGTAAGTATGTGGATAAACTGGGTATCATTTGGCAGCTGAAATGTCAGACTGTCAAGGGGCTGGCCTTGGCCGTGTGTACTTGGGAAATGTGCCTAGGTAGCCCAGCTGTGGCTAGCTTTTACTTGAGCTGCAGATGAATCTGGGTCTAGATACCGGTCCAGGAGAAGAAAAGCTCATGGGACGCATCCTTCCAGGCCTTTGCATTTGTGCCTCCTGGGATGAAACGATCTAGAAAATCCCAGCTTTACGTACCGCTCTTGAAATGGGGTTAGGGGGTCAGTCCAGTCCCGTCAGCCAGGTTAATTCCTGCTCTCTGGGAGCTCGTCTCCCTTTCACCGTGGAGGGTGTCTGCATGCTTCACAGGGCACTCAGCTCTGCAAGGCTTTTGTAGAAGTGTGTCCCCTAACCCTGTGTCCTAACTGCCGCACCTCCAGCCTGTCTGATTGTGTGTCCTGACTAGAACAGGTTGAACAATCCTGACAAGTGTAATAAACACAGATCACATTGCAAAACCTGCTGTGGATAGGTAAGGTTTGAGCTTCTTCCTTAGACCGCACTCAAACATCTGCCGTAGGACCAGAGCAGAAGAGGAGCTGCTCTTAGTCGGAATAAGCAGGGTTTTCATGCTGGAGAGCAGAGATGACTCCCTGTATCCTGTATGATCGGGGAACGTGGACTGGATGCTGCCGGGTGGGAAGAAAAGCACCGTGTCTGCACAGGCTTGACGTGCAGGTGCTGATGCACTGAACAAAGCTGCCTTCTTGTACCTAGCAGAGGTACTGGGGCTTAAGGACCAAATCCCTGCTCCTGAAGCCACAAAACCCACTGGTTTGAAACAGCGGTTGTGCCACAGATGAGAATTTGAGAGCAGCTGTGTCTTGATGACCCGCCTCTGCGCGGCAGCCTCTTCAGGTTGAGGGGATAACGTGAGCTGATAAGAAAACTACTTTCCTCTCCCAGCAGGGTACGAGGCTCTTGCTGGGCAGAAAGAAAAACAAATTAGATTTAGAAATTGTTATTACTTGAGCTTAACAGCACTGCTGAAGTCAGTAGTTGGGAACACTTAGAGCTGATTATCTGTGAAGAAGATAGCTTGGAGTGATCGCTGGCAACGGGTTCCCCTGTGCAAGTGCCATCCTGGCAGAGAGCTGGGGATGGTGGGGGGACCCAGTGGTGGTTAGAGGCTGATTTTTCTCGCTTTGACTCTGCTTGTCCTGCTCAGGGGTGCCAAGGGAGCAGAAGCTGCCCACAGCCCCCTGGGGGGCAAGGGAGGGCGCATTGGGTAAAGATCCCTCATCCTGTTCCCCGGGCAGGGCGAGGGTTCGGTCCCAAAGGGGTCTGGCAATGCCAAGGGGGGCTTTGTCACAGCCATGAGCAGGATTTAGGCTTGGGCAGGGCGAAGGGCTGAATGTCCCCCCACACCACCAAGCTCCTGCTTTGGGCAGGGGGTCAGTGCCACCTCTCCACAGCAGCCGTTGGAGATGAGGCGGGTCCCCCCTTCTCTCCCCACACGGCCCCCCTCTCCCCCGGTGCTTTCTGGGCTGTCACTGATGCAGCTGGTGCGACCGTTGGTGCAGCCAGTGCAGCCGTTGCCTGGGAACAGCAGACAGATTCAAACAAAAGCGGGGACCGGTGTGATGGTGAGTGGTGGGGTCCCCAGGGGCAGCGGGAGGACGGGACAAGTTGGGGAGGCACCAAGGCCTGGAGGGGGCTTGGGAACAGCTCTGTGGTCACCCTGGTGAGACCTGTGGGGCCGTGGCCGTCCCCGAGCAGTGGTCCTACCTGCCAGGGGCCAGAGGGAGGGTTTCTCCCAGGGGCCCCTTCCCGCTCCCATGAAAGCTCTCTGTGCACAAGGTTTCAGTGTTGGGTCAAATCCAGACCTGTGAAGCCCGAGATGAACCAGCTGCTGCCCAGGAGTAGCCCTGCTGCCTACAGGGACGGTGACAAAACCCCATCTGAGGGGAAATGTCCGTGCCCAGAGCAGCGTGTGGGCAGACGGGGAAGGAGCCTGATCGCAGCTGGAGTGACTGGGGCTGTGCTGGGCTTGCTTGCACTTGGCAGGAGTGTTGCTGGAGCTGAAAAGGGGCTCTGGGACCCATTTCCCAGCTTCGCGGGTGCCCTTCCCTCTGGCTGTGCCAAACTCCAGGTCACTGTGCAGCCAAACCCTGGGCGGGGGGAGTATTTCAGAGCATCTCTGTGCCCCAGCTCCCTGGAGGGAGGGTGAGGTTGAGGATGGATGGGGCAAGTGAAGTTATACCAGAGGAGCCAACTGGGGGAAGAACAGGACTAAGCAGTGAGCCCATGGAGATGTCCCAGGATGGACCGACAGCTCAAGGAGATGGCTGTGCTGCGTGAGCTGGCGAGGGCAGCACCACCGCAAGCCCTGCCTGACACAGGGTCCGTGGGCAGGTCCTGATGGAAGCGGAGTCCCCAGCTCCAGGAGCAGGGGGTAGTGTCTCCCGAGACGTCCCCGGGGAGGTGGGGCAGGGACCCTGTCAGCAGGGCTCAGCAGATGCAGCACCTCTGCGTAGTCTCAGTCCAGCCATCAATATTTGCTGAGCACTTGAGCTGCCTGAGAGTTACGTGAGCAGGAGGGAACGTGGCCTCGTCCCTGCACTGAACGAAAAGTTATCTTATCTCCCTCGGAAACAGAAATGGCGTCCAAACGAGGTTTATACCTTGCATGAGAGGTTGCTATAGGAAATCAAGTAGCCCCATGGGGAGAGGCAAAAGCTGATGTGAATCCCAGGAATAAGACTAAGTGGCCCGTGCTCAGACTGGGAAAAGGCTGTCCAAGGGCTGCTGTGAGCTCTGACACCCCAGGGCTATTTAATACACTTATTAACATGCTGACGAGGGGCTGAGGAAGGTGGTGGTGGTATTTTTACCCTTGTTTTCCTTCTGCTTGCCAGGCAGCACAGTGAGAGGTGCTGGC
This sequence comes from Pygoscelis adeliae, assembly GCF_000699105.1. Lineage (NCBI taxonomy): Eukaryota > Metazoa > Chordata > Aves > Sphenisciformes > Spheniscidae > Pygoscelis > Pygoscelis adeliae. Next base: position 1,180,526 of record NW_008824469.1, read on the forward strand.
AGTAGAGCTGGGATTGCTGCAGAGCCCTTCACAGCCATCTCAGCTCCAGTCCCAGGACCCAATTCCCCTGTTTTTAACCTCAATTTGCCATCGCTCCCTCTCCAGCATGCGACCATGTGCCCTGTTGCAGCAATCAATAACGTGTGTGGGGAATAGTCAGGGGATGGACAGCAAAAAGGCCAGACTTTTTGCCTTCGAAGGACCTATAGGTTAGCTCTGGAGGAGAAACTTGGGCATCTTAGCCCAGGTGATAGGAGCTGCCTGGAAGAGGTGCTGGTGTGAGACATGGGATGCTGTGGAGGTGTAAAGAGGTCAAGACTAGATGTGCAGGAAGAGAAGAAGCAACTGGTGGGAAACTTTTCCCTGGTACAAATCCATAGGCAGTTCAGGAGCAGAGGAGTATCCTGGTATTGGATCCTGCCCTGAAAGTGATGTAGGTTGGATCCGAGACGTGCTGGAGTGTGTTCCCACTAGCTGCGGACCAGCCCAGGAGCCAGTGCACACTGAAACTTCTCACCCTTTCCAAGGACCCCCTCGCTGCTGCTAAGGAGAAGGAAGGAGCACCAGAGGATGCTGGAGCAGATGCACTGTTGGGTCCCCTGTGGTCTCCTTCAGGCATGGGGATCCCAGGCACCCTGTCCAGCACCTGGGCTGGGAGGCAAGACATGACCGCCTTGAGGACTGCCCTGGGAGAAGACACTGCTGCAACAACACACCTGGAGGGCGCTGGACCCCCTGGACCACCCCCAGCACTGCCTGAGCCCAGGGGGGCCATTTCCAGCCCTTGCTCAGGCTGCAGGATGCAGGAAACACAGCAGAGGAGTGGGGAGGACGACGGGCATGACGGCTCTGCCAGCTTGGTGTGGGCAGCCACGCCAGGGATGCTCTTCCAGGAGGACAAGCAGACCAAACTTCATCCCCTTGTGAGTATCAGCGGGCACGGTGCCACCATGATGGTCCACACAGCACCTGGCACTCCTGCCCAGCTCTCTCCCATCACCCCAGAGATGTTTTGTGGCTTTTTTGTCCCAGCCGCTAAGCGCCAGGGACAAAAGCTCTGCCTCTTCCCTGCAGAGCCTGTCCTGGGTGTTGGGCTACAACAGCAGCCTGGCCGTGCACAGCCTGATGGACAGGGAGGACTGGGTGCTCCTGTACGTCTCCTCCCACACAGTGGTCATCCATGACATCCTGGGGAACAGGCAGTACCACCTGCAGGTCTGGCATGCAGCCCGTGCACCTCCCTCATCCTCCTCCTCCCCTTCTCCTGAACTCTCTCCCTCCGTCTCTTTTCCCGGTGCCTGTTGCTTAGGGGTCTCCTGGAACTGAGAGCAGCCCATGCAAAGGAGTGCATCGTTTTGCTCGCACGCCTGTTGCAATTCCCAACACGTATTGGTGGAAGGTGCTTTGTGTTGGATTGCAGCGGTGACCGCGAGCAGCACGTGCGGCATGGCCCCCTCCTCTCCGCTGCTTCTTGGCTCGGGGAGCCGCAGCCAGCACAAGGCACAGAAGACAGGGACGGGCTCAGAAGAGCCTGTGGGAAATGAGATGCAAAAGTTGGGCTGGAAGGATGAGCTCCAAGGCTCCTCCTTGGGAGAGGAGACAAGGGGATCTCATGAGCAAAGCAGTTTGAATGCTTTAAATAATCACCCAGTCTGGAGCCTCTGCAGCACTTTGCTGCTTCTCGTTCCCCAGGGCCACACAAGTGTCATTTCTTGCCTGTGTGTGAGTGAAGACAGGCGCTGGGTTGCAACCGCCGACCGAGGGCCAGATGCTCTGATCATCGTGTGGGACTCCTTCTCTGGGTAAGCTCCTGGGAACCTCCTCTTTGGGAACCTCCTGTGTCTGGTAAATCTCTTAGGACTGACTCCAGCCTCAGCTGAGAGTGAAATGGGAGAAATGTGGGGATGGGGTAAAGCAGCAAAGGAGTCAAAACCAACCGAGGGCTTCATCGTCCTTGTATCACCCACACCCACAGGACACTGAGATGGGGCCAATTTCCCCTAGACTAAGTACATCATGTCTCCAAGCTGTAGCATTTTCTTAAAAGATCACTGGTGAGTTGTTTCCCAGAGCCGTTTACTCGGGAGGAAGGGATGGAGAGGATGTTGAGCATCAGCCATGGCGCTGGCCGCTCCCGTGGCAGCACTGGTGTTTGCAGACTCCCTCCCTGCCATGCAGACTGGGGTGGGCTGTGCCACAGATAGTGCCAAGCAATTGCCTTGAACCCACTGTGCTGCTGTCAGCAACCACGAGGACTTTGTTCTGTAGGATACCGGTGCGCACCATCTTTGAGAGTCATCCAGAGGATGGGGTCAGTGCTATTGCTATTTCCCAGGATGCGAAGTATTTGGCAACCATTAGTGCTGGTACAGTGCAGGTAAAGAAAATATTTCCTCTTCCGTAGCTTTGTGGGATAGATGCCTGGAAGTTTTTCCCAGTTCAGCCAAGAGGGGGGGGGGGATTTGGATTGGGAGAGCAGAAGAGAGGTGGAACAGGTTTGCAGAGTGATGGCTTGTTTTTGCTGAGCCATTGGAAGACAGACCTGGATTTCATTGAAGTGAATGCTGTGGAATTGAGAAAACAGATCTTAAATTGGGATAAAAGCTTCTGACTCCAATGTGCTTTCATTGAAGCAATTTCTAGCATTATTTCCTAAAATTAAGCTCTCTGCTGTCAGGCCTGCTCCAGTCTTTTTGCCCCACTATACCCTGCCACTGAAGGGAATGGGGTTCCCCTGCTTCCCCCAAGCTCCCAAAAAGCTGCAAATGTCCCTTGGTTTTCCCTTCTCTGCCAGAGAGTTTGTGTTTGGAAGTGGACTTCACCCACAGAGAAACCTGTGTGCAGCACAGAGCTGAGGCCTGAGTTTGGGTATCAGGTGAGTGACCGCGGCCAAGGGGTGCAGAGGAGCGTGACTGGGCAGCCCCATCTTCACCTGCTCCCTCCTGCACCCCCATGCCCCCATCCAGTATGGGGCTGCTGGTAGATGCTGGCTGGAGGTGGGAGACAGGATCACACCCTGTCCCTGCTGCATCCCAATGCAGCGGAGCATCTCGGGGCTGTTATCGCTGCTCCTCTGCTGCCTGACAGCCATGGGACATGGACGGGACCCTGGTGGGATGTCCTCCTCCGCAGCCCTGGCACTGGCCAGGGCTCATGGCAGGAAAAGCCCACGGTCCTGCCGGTTTGTCCCCGCTCACAGAGGAGAGAGCACAGCTCTGGTGTTTCACAGGGAATTTGGCCTCTGTTTTCAGTTCAGTGCAGGTGGTGAAGTGGGTTTTGGATAAAAGCAGATGTTTTGCATGAAAGAATAAGCAGAAGGCATTGCTCGGTTTGGTGTTTATGTGATTCTCACCTTTTAATTTCAGGATTATGTCATTTTTAACCCTCAAAATCCCTATGAGTTTGTCAGCAACAGCAAAACCCAGGTGATATTTTACCTGTGGGTAAGTAGGGACATGGGAAGTTATATTTCTGGTGCCAGACACACTCCCAGAGGCAGCGCGGGGGACTGCACACTAGTGAGGCAGCATGGGCTGCAGGGCCAGATGTCTGCCCACGACTGGGGTCGCACTTTGCTTTGCAGATCTGCCCCTGCCCTCGCCCCTTCCCACTCCCTGCCCTCGCTAGACACAAAATTGGACATGAGGAAAAATTTCTGTACTGAAAGAGTGGTTAAACATTGGAACAGGCTGCCCAGGGAAGTGGTTGAGTCACCATCCCTGGAGGTATTTAAAAGACGTGTAGATGCGGCGCTGAGGGACATGGTTTAGTGGGCATGGTGGTGTTGGGTCGACGGTTGGACTCGATGATCTTAGAGGTCTCTTCCAACCTTAATGATTCTATGAAAAGTGGTCTGGGCAGAGCATCACTCTCTCTCTACTCCCACGCTGGGTCGGTCCCAGCCGTGGCAGCGATGCTCTCTACCTCTCCCACCTGTGCTTTCCTGTGGGCCCTTTTTGTTCCTCGTGCTGGTCAGCAGCTTTTGGGAGGGGAGCGGGTAGAGGGAGAGGGTCTTTTGTGCTCTCTGGAAGGTCTTGGAGCCTTTCTGCCCCAGGAACCCTGTTTTGGTCACCACGGCACAGGGTCAGTGCCCAGACAATGGGGAAGGGACACACTGGCACTGCAGAGCACAGTTACAAAACGCTTGTCCTGGACGTTTTCTCCGCTTTCCCCAGGGTGATGCTGGTTTGCAGTACAGCACGCCACTCCTGAGCAGCCAGGTGAGATCGGGGGGACCACAGCATGTCACCCTTTTGGCTTTCCTCCTGAGAGCAGCACTGTCCCTTCCCACCCCCTTAAGCAAAAACAGTGGCCACGTCCCCATCCTGTCCCCCTTGGTCTCCTGAAGGGACAAACCAGGATTGCCTGAGCTGAGGTCAAGACGGGCTCTCCCTCCCAGAGATGCCCCAATGCATCTTCACCTGGGGCTCTTGCCTCTGATGGGACAGGGAGGGAATGTCACATGGAGGGGCCAAGCAGGAACATCGCTGCTTGAGGAGGTAAGAGCCAGCACCCAGGACGAACACGTGGCCTCACCGCTCTCTCTGCAGACCTTCAACAGCGTGGTGGGACGCTTCAGCCAGTCGGTTTTTCATTTTAACAACTCGCAAGCTCTGACAGGCACCTCGGCTGGGAAGCTGGTGGTGTGGGACGCGGTCAGTCCCCACACCCCTTCCAAGGAACTGCGGGTCAAGCCACACAGCATGAAGGCCACCAAACTGGTGCCTATGCAGAAGGACAGCCTTACCGTGCTCATGGTGTTTGAGAGGTAACGGGATGGCAGTTTTCAGTAGCCGTAGGTACAGTCCTTAGACGTTTCAGCCACAGAGCTAATGTTGATGAACCACAGCCAAGTGTTGCAGTTTTAAGTCACTTGGCAGCATGCAAGGAGCAGACAAATTCATGCAGAAAAGTGCTGCTGATTTATAAGACGTTGCTCCGGCTTTTTTCAGCAATGAATTTGGCTGGGGGGAAAAAAAATGTTGAAAACTCCTGGCAACTTGATTCCAGCTCTGCTGGGGTAGCTCAGAGACGGGGTTGGCCATGGTCACAGAGGATCGTCGATCAGTCTTGCTCAGCCTCCTGGCCTTTACCGGCAGAGGGAGCAGACAGCCACCAAATGCCTTGACAGCCTTGGGGACAGGGCAGAGGACACTGCTGGGTCACAGCAGAGCCTGGTGGTTTCTGCACAGCCCTCGGCTTTCCCCCTGCATATCTGTACAGGGTTCTTCTCATGCACTTGTGCAGAGAAAAGGGGAAGAGATTTGCTTCTGCTGAAGAATGCTATCCAAGAAATATTTGGGAGTTCTCAATCAGTGTGTTGATTAAAAGCTTTCCCTTCCTCGCAGCTGCATAGTAACAGGTGATGTGAAAGGTCAGGTTAAATTCTATGATGGAGAGCTGCAGCTCCTCGCCTGCTACAGCCACAGCAAAGTGGGTCCCATTCAGTCCATCTCCTTCTCCAAAACTCCTCCTGAACCTCCTGGTGCCTCCTCAGCCTGCTCTACCTCCTGCACTGCCAGCAGCCAGCCCTTCGTTGCCAGGTGAGTGCCCCTTTATAAACCTAGGTCTTCTCCTGCATTTGCCCTGCAGCTTGAAAGCTGGGGAAATGGTCAACTGAAAGCTGCCCCATGTGCTTTGGCTTTGGCTGGAGCAGGTTTCAACCCTGTACCCAGGCTTCTGGGCAGGACAGAGGCAGGGATGCAGAACAGGGTGGGAAGGTGCCCCTTTATTCCCCTTCTCTGCAGATTTTCATTTTGGGTATTTGTCCCAACTGCCCACCAGAGAGAGTGGGGGGGGGTCTCCTGGGCAGCCCCTCTCTGCCAGCAACCCCTGGGCATCTCCCAGCAGCCGCCAAAACCCAGGTGGGCTCCAGCGCATCCTAAATTCTGAACTTGATGTGATGCCTTGGCACAGACTAGAGAAGCGTTAACACAAGCACAGAGATGATCAGCTGGTCCTGGGTCACGCAGTTCCTCTGTCACGTACCTGGCACACCAGGCAGTGCTAATGCCAAGCCTCCAGCTCCCGCCGGGCCCCTTAATCCCCCACCTTAAACCCCTCCCATGGATGGCTGTTTCCAGTTAGATTCTATCATGGCTGGGCAAGTTAATTGGAGCAGTGGCGGTGCAGTCTGCCCCAGCAGCGATGGCACCAGTGCTGGGTTGCACCACATGGACTCAGCAGCTTGGGACAGCTCCAGCCTGGTTGCCAGCCCCTCTCTGCCCCTCTGCGTGATGTAGCTGTGTCTGAGGATTTATAGGAAGTCTGCAGGCCAGATGAAGCTGTTCTGTGGCTCGATCCAGCCTGCAAACCATATGTCTGTCACTCCTGTTAAGGCTCTCCTGGCAACGTCTGTCCTTAGCTGCACGTGTTTTCCAAAGAGCCATATGGGACAGATTCCTCTCCAGCCTGGAGCAGCGCCCTGGGGAACGATTTGGTTTTCCCTGTCGGTCTCAGTTGTCTCATCCCTGTTCCTGGGTCGCTGCTGCAGCTCCTGCTGCTTGCAGCTCCGCTGGGCAGCACAAAAGGCAGAAAACGAAAGGGGAAGCCTTGAGTCTGCTTGTCTCACCAGGCTGGTGGGATCAGGTATGGCTGAAGAGCCCCGCTAAAGCATGCAAGAGACACAGCATCCTTCAGTGCCCAGGCTAGATGCGCATAAACCGATGGCTGTCATGGGCCAGCTACCAAAAGAGGCTGCTGTTTCCCCACTCGTGCTGCCCGTGTGATGCAGCCATGCACATGTCTGTGCAGCTCTTGGATCTCTGTGGTCCTCTCTTGACCCTCTGCTCTCAGTTCAGACTCTCAGTCCTCAGGCGGACTGACGACTATACATATTTGTTCTGTAACGTGCATAATTATTCAGACATCTGCTTTACACATCACCAATTATGCAGCAGGACCCTCTTCACTGCGTTACGGTCAGTGTGGCTGAATGAACAGACAGGCAGCCACTCTGCGGCGTGGGTCTGAAACTGTCCTCTGACCTTGTCCATGGTGGTGCGGTCAACATGGAGCTGAGGACAATGGTGGCATGGAGACATGTGAAAAGACTATTCAGAGTATCTTCAATTGCTCATTTGTCTGTCTCACACACCAGTGACTTGCAAATGGCAAAAGCTACACAGATGTCATTCATCTTCTGGCTTGCCTACCCAAGTAGAAAATGGAACTGGCTCCAGTGTTTTCCCGTGCAGATTTACCAGGTCATCAATACAAAGTGCCACCTGCCTTCCAGGTCAAGAAGTGTTTGCATATTGCATATCACAAAATATAAGTGATTGTCCAACTAAGTTGTCAAAAAGAGACTAATGTGTAATGTAGCTTGGAGGGACATGAACCAGCTAGTCTGATTCATCAAATTCTGTTTCTCTCACACTAAACAGGAACTTTATCCTTTCAACCTCTGATGCAACCGTGCTCCATGTTGCAACAGATGGGACATACTGTGAAAAAGTCATGGAAGAGGCAAAGAAAGCTGTGAATGCCATTGCCTGTCACCCCCGGCAGGCACTTGTTGCTGTAGGGAGTCACTGTGGGCTGCTGAAGGTGTGGGACTACCAGCAGACCACGTACCTCGTTAGCAGGATATTCATCCAGGCCGGCATCCAGTGCTTGTGCTATGACCCTGAAGGTATCCTGGTCTTATGACCTCTGCATGTGCCAAGCACCGGGCTTCTTGGGAGGAGCCATCATGTTGTGAGAGTTTTCTGGCGTGCTTTTCAGGTTATTTTCTGGCCGCTGGTTTTACTGATGGAAGCGTTTACATCCTCGATGCCATTTCCCTTCAGTCCATCTGCAAAGAGTTCAAGTTCTCGCATGGTCCCGTGACTCATATTAGCTTCTCTCACAATTCGGAGTACCTCGCGACTGCTGTAAGCTTGTTTTTTCCTCTCAGTGATTTACGTGTGCTGCTCATGGCACAGCTTTTGGTGGGACTGGGAATTGCCAGCCATCCTGCAAGGCACGGCAGAGCGAGCGGTGCGGAGGGCTGTTCCTCCCCAGGGGCTTTATGACTCTGAAATGCTTTTCCTGCCTTGAAGAGTCACTCTGTAAAAACGTCACCAGTCACAGCCGCTCCACACACCTGCTGCTGGCAGCATCCCATTGCTAACTTTAGTGACAAGCCTTTGCTCTGCATCCATCTGTAGAAAGGGCCGGAGCGGGGATTTCCTCCTGGCTGGTGCACTGTGATGCGGGTTGCTCCCTTGGTCCCACGTCTCGGTGCAGAAGTGTTGAGGCAGCGTTGAAGCAGTTTGGCACAGAGGTTGTGGCAATTGGTGATGATCTGTACAAAGAAAAAGACTCCCCCCTCATGCACGGATGCCAGGGCACAGCAGTGGGAAGCACCTTCCTTGTGATTTCTGGGGAGTCACTAAACTCGATTTACTGTCCCTCTGCTGTGAGAGCACGGCGGGGAACGCCCTCCAGCCAGCTAGGATGCTCTGGCTAGGCTGAGGACCGCTGTGGTGATACCCTTGGGAGTGGCTGCCCAAAGCTGTCCGACCCGGTGCTTTATCCTGGCTGTGACTCTAACCCTCCTGCTGGAACTCACAAAGCTGAACGGGCTGAGCTAAGCCTGGAGGGGACATGCAGAGCTGCCCGCTGCCAGCCAGGGGATGTGCATGGGGATCGTGGCTCATTGACCTTTGCATTCTCGTTCCAGGATGAGAAATACTCAGTGACTGTTTACAAGGCAGTCCTGCAAAACGGGAGCAGATGCTGGGAACACCTAGCAGGGCTGCGCTCCCACTACAAACCCATCCGAAGCATCCTCTTTGGGGTCCAGTTAGACAGCAACAAGCCCAGGCTCCTGAGCCTTGGGGAGGACCGGCAGCTGGTAAATCGATGGGAAAATTTAAAGGGCAGTGGAGCTTTGCCGTTAAAGTGGGGGGCTGGACAAGAGGACCGAGGGAGACTCGGTCTTTGGTTCTGCAGCTCCTAACCTCTCCCCACCAGCTCTGTCGCAGGGGGTTGTTTGTCAGCCTGGCCTCAGGCTGACAACAGATCTAGCATCTGTTAACTAGATGCTAGATCTAGTTAACCTGCAAGGTCCAGGGTGCTGACAGACCACAGGGGAGTTGCTGTGTTTCCTTGTCTTCCTTCCAGGTTGAATATGACCTGAACAGCAGCAGCAAGGACCACCTGGTGGCCTTGCACAGGGACCGGGTAGAGCAGGTTGCTGTGCCCCTGTGCTTGGCCTGGTACCCACAGCTCAGCACCGAGTCCTTTATCCTCACTACCAACAACTGCTACAAAGTTAAGCTCTACGACACAACGACCAAAATGTGCAGGTAGAGGAGAGATCCAAGCCTACCACTGCCTGGGAGCCCCATCCTGACTCTATGTTCTCCTCCGTCTAATGTCCACCCTACTCCCACCCATGAGCACGTGTTTGCCCGTCTGTGATGCAGACCTTGGGATGACTCTAGGGCCCCCAGGTTGCTCCATCCTTGTGTCCACTCTGCTGTTCACTAACGTGTCATCTAGTAATGTTGTGGCTGCAGGTGGGTCTTGGTCTGTCCAGCACGTTGGACTTGAGATGCAGCAGTTGGACATCAGATAAAGAGACAGGGGCCCACACGAGCAAAGCACAAGGACTGAACGATCCCTGAGCACTAAATTCCTCTCTTATCCCCAGTGTGGTCCCTTCTAGCCAGGGACTCTGTCCTATCCTGTCCTCTCAGCCAGTAGTACAAGCCTTTGCACCCACCACACCTCCCCATATCTACCCATCCTTGTGCACAGCAGCTGTTCAGAGAGGGAAAAGGTTTTGTGAGCCCTAGAATGGATGAAAATGTTGTTTGCCTTTAGAAAGACCCTTTTGGGACCAACCTACGGCTCCCCGTTGGAGAAGATACAAATCCTCCCAACAACAAACACTACGGACGCCCAGAAATGCTATCTGGCGTACATTACAAAGGACAAGGTATGGAGCCCCATCCACCCCAGCTGTACAAGAGCCCCCACTTGTAGAGGTGGTGGTCCCTGGGGGAATTTCACTGCAGACAAAACAGTGCATAGGCTGATCCTGCCCGAGAGCTGAGCGAGTTCCTGGGAGGAGGATGCAGCGCTGCCCTGGTGTGCAGCCCTCCTGCTGGACCCCCAGCCTTCCCAGGCCCCCTCTTTCCTTACAGGTGGGCTTGCAGATTTTGCCTGTCGATGGCAACCCCCACAAGTCCTCAGCTTTCATTTGCCACCCGGATGGTGTCTCTGACCTTGCCAGCTCCTACGACGGACGCTACGTCTTTACAGCGGGGGGGGACGACTGCACTGTTATGAAATGGGAGGTCAACCTAAAGTGAGTACCACAGGAAGGAGAAAGGAGTCTTGTTACGGCTTTCCACAGCTGCTTGGCCAACAATGCTGAAGCAAATGTTCCCCAGCATTTGCACTGAGAATGGGGCTTTTGTCCTAAAAGGTCTCTGTTTGTGTCCAGAGGAGTTAAAGACAGGTCTCCCAGCTATTTTTGCACTTAACCCAGTGTATAGGGTGGTGCTGCACTGATGGGACAGTGCAGCAGGGTGCTGCTCGGGGAGCATTTCTTTGCAGAGGTCTCTCAAGTGTGGGTCCTTTTGGGGCAGGTGACAAACGCTGCAGCTTCACTGTCCTTCCACAACACCGCGCCCAAGACCAGGCCAACAAACCGCATCTGGCAAGGGGGGTTGTGGGGTGGAGGACGGGTCCCAGCACTCGTGTGAACAGGAGACCCACCGCTTGCTACAGGGAGTGTGAGTTGAGGCTGGCAGCGTTTCTGGACACCTGACCTGAGACCAGGTTTATTAATAGTGGAGCCTCGTGCCCTGCATTCACACAGGTTCTCCAAAAGCCCTAGCTCAGCACCTACAGACAGCTCAGCATGGTGGGCACATGCCATGCTGGGGATGGTGGCATGGCAGCGGGGTCAGCCTAGATTGCAATGACCTGTCAGGCCCCAAGTAGCTATGTGGGGTGGCAGCTGAAACAGGAGGGACATAATTCAGGGGGGGGGACGACTTTGCTCCCCTCTATGTGATGTAGCCACGTAGTCAATAGAGGGGGATTAAACCAGCAGACCTCGCAGACGGTGGCCATAGTGCCTATAAAATACTCCAGCCTAGGAAATGGTACCCAAATGGTAAGAAGTTAAGCAGAGGATTTTCTGGTCCTTGTGAGGGCCTGGCCAGTGTGATGGGGGATTATCGGGGTTAGGCAGGGGATCTGAGGAGCAGCACTGGCTGCAGGAGGATCATATGGGGTGGCTGCCGATACAAAAGTGTCTGCTCTCCAAATGGGATAGGCCAGCATTTGCTAGGAAATCCCCCCTGCGTTTTAAGACTGGATTTAGGACAAGCTACCTTAATCCTATAAAGCTTTGCTTACATGAGTAAATGGACTGCAGTAGATGGGGTGGCTGGAGGAGCGAAGGCTGCTTTTTCAAACAAGGCTTTCCAGGCTCTGGCCCAGAGCATGAGCAATAAACCCTGCCAGGTTTCTTCCGCCTTTCTCTGGAAGTGTGCAATTTCCCTCTGCCAGCTCCCTTGGGCAGCACTGCCAGACGTGTGCTCCCATGTGGCAGGTGGGTAACACGGCAAAGGCAGGATATATATTTCGGTTTCTTTGCATGTCAAGGACCAAAGCTGCTCGTTGCAATGCGTGTGCAGGGCAGAGAGGGCTCTCCCCTCGAGACCGTGGCTGCAGACGCCCGGTAAATACACGTGTACACTGAAAGGGAGCAGGCAGCTGCAAATGAGCTGAAAACTGCCAGGCCAGCGCAGAGCAACTTCACACTTCAAGGACTGGAAAGGGAGCTTAGCCCGTGTCGGAGCTAGAAAAGATAGATAGCATGGCATGTTCCTTGTAGGTCTGTGGCTGGATTTTTTTATCTTGCATGTCACCCTACTAGCACAGAAGACGTCTCCTGGCTTCTGGCAAACCAACACCATGGGAGCTGGCTTTTAGCCCTTGTTCCTATTTTTGCCTTTTGAAGTGCACTGAACCCATGAAACACCACTGCCCCTCACTGTCCTAGGACAAAGGCTTCATGGTTAAGACACGTGGTGGTCCTGCGTAAAACAGTTCTTGCAGGTACTGCTTGCTCAGAGGAAAGCCCAAAGGGTGCTGAGCCAGCTCACCTTCATGTGCCAGAACAAAGGAAACCTGGATGGGAAAGCAATGGGCTTATTTATTTTCTTTTCCACTTTGTGTGGCTTAAGCAGTCGGGGGTCAGAATAAGCGACATTTTAAGGAAGGCAATAGAATATAAATGATCCTTCTTTATAATGGTTGGCCAGGGTCCAGGCAACATTGAATTTCTATGTAATTTGTTTTTGGAGCGAAGCTCTTGATGAGCTAATTATCATTTTATTGCTGCTTCTGGTATCTTGTGCATCTCCACTGTGTTTAATACCCAAATAACTTAATTATGAAAAAAGCACGAAGCCTGCAAAAAACCCAATGGAAGCAGCACTACAGAGGTGTGTGTGAAAGCTGCAGCCTTGCTGCCAGGCGTGGGGTATTATGTGGCAATGCTACGCCGTGATTGCGCTACCAGGCTTGGTTTCCTTTTTCATCTGCACAAGCCAAACGGATTCTTTTGGCTCCAACTGCCTATGAAATTGAAACAAAGAGGTGGCACTCAGATGCTTTCAGTTTAATGTAGGCTGCACCTGTGACACAGTCACCCATTACAGCAGAGGAAGTAGCGTAATGGATCGCACTGAGTTATTGGGGAAGAATGTGTTAGATCAAGGAACAGGGAGCTTAGGTTTGTGTGGTTTATTGCAAACACCAAGCCCCAGCCCTCTCTGCATGTTCAAAATGCTGATCTAGCTAATTCATCTCCCTCAATGTCTCTATAAGGAAGCAGAAAAGCTAAATGCCAGACACCAAGCTCAAGTCCATGCAAAAGCTCCTGGCTCCTAGCCCTGTGCTCATTCCACTAAACAAGAGGACCATTCAGTAATAATTAATTCCCACACTGTGCTATTGTATGTAAAACCTGGGTATGAAATATGCTGTAGAAGTGCAGGCTGATGATAAAATAGTACACGGTTCAAGGCAATGCTTTTCTTTCCTGAATTCTGAGGCCCAGGGATTTTATTTATTGAAAGTGTCTGTGAAGAATGACTAGAAAGGGAAACATGAAATCTCTCCTCACATGAACCCTTCCTGTACCTTCTTTTCTCTGCTTCTGCCAGTGCCTTGGATGCTGCTGCTTCCCTGGGCGGGGAGGACTTGATCCCATTCTACAACCTACTGGATGGTGGCAGAGAAGGCCAATTCTTCAGGGTAATTATGCTCACTGTGAACGCTGTCTGACAACATCTGGTTGGAGTTTAAGATTCATTTATACAGGCCTGACATTTCTTTATTTTTTGCCTAGCTCGCCTTTAACAGCAATCTCATTGATATGCCTGTTAGTAAATCTTAAAAGAAGTCTTATCTTCCGTGCCTGTTGGTAACTGAACTTTACAGTATCTTGTTTGAATCCCTCGCAGGAACTGGAAGACTATTTTTACTATGCACAGCTGCGCAGCCATGGTATCGATACACTGGAGACCAGACAGGTGTCAACGCATATTCCCTTGGAGGAAATTCCTTCTGTAATGAGAGCAATAGGATTTTATCCATCAGAGGAAAAGGTCTGTCAGTTGTTTTTATTGTTGTTGTTAGAAAAAAAAGCAAGACTGATTGCATTTACTAAGTGTCCTGAGGGTCAGATTCTGACCATTGTCATGCTGGATGGCTCCAGAGTATATTTCTGGCTTTCAATGTATTTAACCTGGTCTGCATCAATATACTAGTGGTCAGAATCTGGCAGCAAATTCCTCAAAAAGTAATGATTGCTCCCTAGAGAGTTGGGCAACCGCAGGGGCAGGCTGAGCAAACCTAGAGCCTGACGGTTCAGAGTGTTCAACAATAGATGACCTCAGGGTCTTCTGGAGGTTGAGCGCTCTGGCACCACTGCAGAAGTGGGTTTCTTCAGAAGGTGAACTGAGAAAGTTGAGGAATGAATCTTCCTTCGGCCCCCAAGGTCAGGAGCCTCCAACTTTCCAAAGTCCATGGGCTAAAGTACCTTGTGTGCAGGCAGCAATGCGCTTTGGTCTCTCTGTGACTTCTACTAGTGGCTGAGCTGCTTTACGTGCAGCATGTGGTTGATGGGCCATGGGCTGAGTCCCTCCAGGTTGGATGGAGTCTCGGCCAGAGCATCTTATATGTGTTACCAGCACGGGTGGGAATGTCCAGCTCCATGCAATCACTCATTTGGACATTGACAGAGCCTCTTTTTCTTGTTCTGCCTGGGACTGATGAAAAAATGATTTTAGATGGAGACAGCAGCTTTTATTCCCACGGAACTTAAAGCTCTTTCATAACTGATAAACTCTGCAGAAGCTCTCTCTGAGCTTGCCTTTCAGGTTGCAGCAGCAGAGCTTCCTATCAAACATTTCTCAAGAGCTTTTTAGCTTCAAATTTTACAGCAGACAAAGACAACTGATTTAATAAGGGTGCTGCTTCTTCCCCTTTTGTGGCTGTTTCTACAAGGCAGTTTTATTGTATACAAACCTCATTTGTAATGTTGTAACCTGGCAAAAGGGTAATTAAAGCGCATACAAAAAAATTACTGAATCTGACGCAAGGAGATTTAAATAACGACCTCTTTGCACCAGCTACAGCCCTTCAACGCAGGAGGGGTTCTCCCAAGGGAAGCAGTACACCGCTGTGCTCCCTTCATCTTTCTGCGGGGGAGGCCGCGTTCATCTCCGCCGTTGCACAGGAACCCCACAGGCTGCTGAGATGGTGCTGTGAGTCAGTGCCACCCCATCTGCCCGGGGAATACTCTCTGCCAGGAGAGCCAGCAGATGGGAGGCAGGACCTTTGCCACAGCCACCACCTAACAGACTTGCTTTGGAGCCCCTGCAGCCAGCAAATGTTCATCTGAGCTGGGACTGCTTTGCCCTTGTGTCAAGCTGTGGCGTTATCCTCTCGTACTTTGTTATCTTTTCCTTGGGTTATTACATTTTCGCCTCTTGGGGACAGAGAGAACATATTCCCCTGGGAAATGTCTCTGGAAGAATAACTGTTAACCCCCTCTGCCCCAAATCAAAATGAAAACAGCATTTCAGGCATGGAAACAGGTGCTAAGCTGTTGTGAAACCAGGCAATCTGCAATCTGCTTCTCAAAGCAGGCAGGATAGTATTAAAATCCAGAGAGAAAGTTCATCTCTCTCTAGAGTGTTTTAATATAGGAAAAGCAGGAGGGAGAAAAGGCAGCTTGGGCTGACTAGCAAAGCTTTTGGGAATTGGTGTTTTTCTTTTGTAGTTCAGTGGGGCTGATATAAAACCTAATCCCAGATCAGCCAGAGCTGAGTGAAAATGACTGTTCTTGCCTGGCATGACATTCGCTACAGGAAAAAAGTAAGGCTGAGATTTCCCTCTTCCCCGGGCTTCATTCAGTGGAAAAACTTGTGACACAAGGACAAAGGCCCAAGGCTGAATGCAAAGTCCTCCCCAGGGAGATCTTGCATCAGCTTCCCTTCGTGGGGAGTAGCAGGCTTGGTATATGTTGGCACGGGGAATTCTCCCAGCGTTTCTTTACCGCCCGTGTATCTCCAAAGGGGCTGCCTCTTGGAGCACGAGTACAATGAAGGCATGGAGCAGATCCTGCCTTTTGGACACACATCTGCACAGCTGCCAACTGGGCTGACTCACAGCACCAGGCTTCAGGAAAACCGCTAGTATCCAGCATGGCCAGTGCTTGCCCGCTTGCCTGAGAGAAGAGTGAGTGATCCAGCTGTGCAGGATGTCAGCCCCACTGAGCAAGTTTCAGATTCAGCTCGTGCAGTGGCAGAACCGCACCAGACGCATGTCAGATCAGGGGTGGGGGAAGACTGCTTATGCCAGCCAGGGTGTGTATATACTGTGCGCAGCCTGCTTGTGTCGGGACTTTCATGCATGTAATTTTGTAGCGGGGTGGTATGTTTACTGGTTTGTGGTTTGCCTGCCCGCTGTCCCCAGAGTGGAGAGACAGCTGTGGCAAAGGTACCGGTAACAGCTGCAAAGTCACCAAGTGCCTATCATAAGAAAATAGACGAAATCCCAAATGACTGCATATCTGCTACCCCCGTCTTGACCCAATATTGTCATAACAGCAAGCGCGTAACTGTTAGCCATGTCCATCCTCAGCTGCTGAGTGCTAGCTTATTACTGGGATACGGTCACGGCACCTGTGGTACCAATACGTGCACGATTACAGTACGTTGGCATTCATGAGATCGGAAACTGGCCTGATGGTCTTCAAAAAGAAAGCACGTAACAATCTGTCTTGCCTTGATCTTTAGATTGAAGAAATGATAAATGAAGTAAAATTCAGCAAGAATGTGGATACTGGAGAACAAGTGACAAAAATCAGTTTAGGGGATTTTATCAAGCTTTATATAAATCATCGACCTGTGTTTGGCTTGTCAATGAAAAAAATACAACGAGCGTTTCAGGTTCTTGGTTATGACAATGAGAATGGGGACAAAGTTATCGACAGAGGAGACTTACTGTTGCTGCTTCAGTGCAGAGGTGAGTTATTTCTTTTCTAATATTAGTTTTATGCTTGCTAGTTCTGCCTTCAATTTCAGAACGTATTCACTGCAGCAAAAAATTAACCTGGAACTATACCTTGGTAACCAGGGCAGGCATGTGGAGCCACCTGTCTTAGAATTTTAAATTGAATAATCACATCTATTGTGTCAGCTGCACTTCTTTTACGGCTCTGGAAATCTCTGCTGGCCTGAAGTATCTTGTCTGTCAAATGATGAGCATGGATCTTGGCAAATTGTATCCTTCCTCCAGTATACCCTTATCTGAATCATTCTTCTCTCTTCCAGTCACACAGTCACCAGAAAGGTAGTACAAAACTGAAAAAGAGGGGGACAAGAAAGAAGGGATGAAATTGGTCAGTCCTGGCCTGAATCTATGTGTGAAAGACTGAAAAGATGCGTTGGTTTAGTTCAGCTGAATCAGAGGGAACTCTGTAAAGGCATGTGTAAATATGCTTATGGCCAATGCCGTAGAGAGGTAAAGAACGAACTTCTATTGCCTTGCTGCTTTTGTAAAAGCAGGGAGCATTTAGTGCAGCTAAGCATTAAAACAGGTAAAGGGAAATGCTGTTTTTCTCAGTACATCACCTGGCAAAACTCCTTGCCACAAAGATCCTTGGAAACCAAGGATTCAACCAGTGTGAGAAAGGTTAGTTATTTATATGGATGGTGTGAACATCCATAAATAGACACATTCGATATAGATCTGTTATGAAACTGTTCTAACTTTATGCTACAGGGCATGAGCCAACCGCTAACTGGGAATAAGTGCTATGTCCAGGCTGTTCCAGGATACTAGATCAAGACTTCCCTGCGCCTTCCTCTTCCTCCTCTGCGTGGAAATGGCTACAGCCACGGACACAGGGCGACATGGGCTGTGGTCTGTCCTGTGTCAGGAATTCTTCAGTGGGAATAGAAGCTCAAGCCCCTGCAAGTGCAATATAGCCTAAAGAGCTGTCTGGACCAGAATTTCTCCCTTTGATACGTATTTTTGCCTAAAATGCAATATGCAAGAACAATTTTCCTTAGGATCAACGTGTTTCGATTGGCAATGTGTATCTCTCTATCTCAGAGAAGCCGAATCCTCTTTCAAACTGTCCTGTTTTGTTTGTATACTGTTCTTGTTCGAGTTGCCTTCTAGTTTTTGTGCTAATGACACCATAACCCAAGAGGCTGGTTTTGCTTTGTTGTGTACAGGAGAGCGTATGACAGAGGACGAGCTGGCGCAGTGTCTGACCACCCTGATGGGCAGGCATCCTGGGGGAGGAGGATCTGAACCAGACACCTGCGATCCCTCAGGTACAGGATTAGCATTCCACACAGCACGGAAGCAGGATCGCTTCAATTCCCAAACAGAGTAATTTAAATTGCAAACCCATTACCCTGTTAGGCCAAGAGCTGTCAAAAACGCTGATGGGATTGCAAAAATAGTCAAGGAGCTATAGATTGTCCTTCATCCATGCAGCAACTGCATGGGTGTATCTAAAAATAAATGAACAATGAAATATAACTGGGACCTGACAAGATTACATTGCTGTTTATCTGCTGGCTTGGAACTGAAATGAGAAACACACAGTGGAAGGTTTACACGCCAGAGTCCACAGGCAAAAAAGAATCCTACAATATGCAAATTACAGTGTTGATTTCATCCAGGCGGCAATGCCCATTGTAAGGGAGCTGTTGATAACTACCACATTTGTCTACAATTTATGTCCCAGTCTACACCAGTCTAGAACAGCAAATTACAGCATTGATTTCAGCCAAGTGGCATCGCCCATTGTAATTGGAACTGTTGGGAAGTGCCACATTTTTGTACAATTCATGTCCCAGTCCACACCAGTCCAGAACAGCATCTGGTCAGGGCCACTGGCAATGGGTCGCACGCAGCGAAGATGCAGCTCCTGAGGGGAACTGCCTAGCACCGCAAACCGGCTTTGAAATCCCCGGATTCCTTGGGATCCTAAAATCATGACAAATCAACAAAGTGTAAAAGCTGCATTTGGCCCCTTGACTCTTCTGAGGTAGGGATCTACTGCAAGGTGAGACTCGCAGCCTCGCACATTTGACAGATTCGATCCCTCATACGAATGCATAAAGAGTTAAGCTAGTAAACCAATACTTTTTCATGATTACTTTGTACATCTTTAAATGTACCACTTACTGCTGCTTATAAATTTTACTGATCTGCAAAGCCATTTTTACATTGCTATTGTGTGTTTTGTGTTGTTGTTACTGCTCTCCAGGTGCAGCAGCTTTGTCTGAAGAAGAAATTCCAGAGGAAATCACAGCAGAGATATTTGCTGCTGACATTCTTGGCTTACCTATTGCTGAACCAGAAAAAACGAACAGAAAAAAGAGATGAATCTTTGGTCTACGAAGACACAGAAGATAGCTGCCACAAAGTTTTCTACTCGTTCCCACTTTCCAGTCTCCTCTCCTCAAATATCTTCAAAACTTGTATTTTGTGTTTATTAAAAAGTAAAGATCGCATAGTTTCATATTAATCCAACTCTAGCATAAGCCCCCCAGTTTAGCACATGCCACACGCCTATGGGATCAAACCTACGTAGAGAAACACTAGCGTGGCTGTAAAGAGTGAAGCAGTAGTTGCCGCACTGCCTTCTTGCATTGACCACCCCTACCCTTGGCTGGAACCTTCCTAGAATTCATTTCAGGTGGGTTTATGCCAGATACAGTCTATTTCATTATGTTAAGACAGTATTTATTTGTGAAACCTGACGGCAAAATAGCAATGTAAAAGTTTTGTATTGATTAAATAAATTGATAAATGTAGAGTACAAAATGCTTGGATAGGTTAGAATGGATTTGTAACTATAAATCCAACGGACCTCAGTAAAGAAAGGAATGCTGTGATATACAGTAAAACCAGGTTTCCATTTTGGCCTTTAAAACTTACTTTTTCTTTCTGAAAGTAGTAGTTCCAATTAGTAGCGTAATACCAATGGGACGGCATCTTACTGTGTGTGTATAAACAGCATAATGAGGCTGATATAAGCTGCTGTAGAAAGATCAGTGAAGTGCTGTTGAACACGCTTCCTTCTTTACATCATCCTCAGCATCAATTTGAATAATAATGTAGGCCCTTAAGAAGCGTTCCTTTCAGTGGCGATGTTTTTTAAACAGAGATCGCTGTTATGTACTCTGAAAGTATCTGTGATTGTACAATTAGTACAAACAGCAAGGTGTGCACTAGATGCAAGTTAACGGAGTCCAGCAGCACCATGACCAGAGCACACCGGCTATGTGACAGGAGAAATTTTCTGCGGAACATCGCTTCACAGGTAACTCTCTGCCCGTTTACTGATGATGTTCGTGTACTCCCACGAATCCGTGTCGGAGCAGATCCTCCGCTACTCGAAACCAGCCCTACTCCATGGAAATTACTGGAATTATTTTAGGCAGTTGCGAAACCTTATAACCACTGCAACCCCCCCCAAAAAACCTCTGCATATTATGGATTTATCAAGTATCCTGTTTAACAAGGCGCATGTTTTGCTTAACAGGAAGCATTGCTAATCCCTAGGCTCAAGGTCTGCAATAGTGTCACAGCGACTTGCACAAGAGCTGGACGGGGTCGCCACTCATCCTGAACCGGCT
>NW_008824469.1:1201663-1225093 GCF_000699105.1 Pygoscelis adeliae
CCCTACAAAGGGCCCCGAGGAGCGGGCCTGGGGGAGCTGCGCCGCCGGGTGTGTGTGGAGCTAGAGCTCAAAGAAGTATTTTTTAAACATAAAAAGCATTAAAAATACCCCTGTAAAGCGCCCGAGAGTTTATTTTTTATTATTACCCATGTTTTTATTTATTTTACCTTTCAAGTTCCCGAGGTTTGCACGTAAGCGCAGCAAACCCGAGCGGGATCGTCTCCCACGAGCGCTCCGGCGGTTGTAAATGCCGAGCGGAGCAGGAGGGAGCACGTAATTGCCGCTGGAATTTGTTTTAAATTATATAATTAAAGGTTGTACCCCTGGTGAAATAACTCCCTTTTGTTAGGCCTTAAACGTGTTTTGGCATTTTCCCGCTTTTGTCTTTTTCTGCTTTTGTTAGGAAAATCCACATGAGGTGTTTAAACAATACAGTGAAACAGTCACTGCAGTGTTCTGCACAGTCGGTCCAGGGTTTCTGGATGGGATAAAGAGCGGTGCCAGTGTGACTCGAGAGGGAATCTCTTTCTTCCAGCAAGTTGACTGACTGTTCAGTAGTCTTTGTGCATGTATCTTAAAATTCTTTAAGCATTTGAAATCCACGGGGAAATCCCTTGGGTTAGTATTAATCTGCATAACTCAGCTTTTTTGAACTTGGTAAAATAAGGGGGCACTTCTGTTGCAGTCCACGGCTAACGCTTCGCTTTCATTAAAAGCGAAATACAGAATTAAACGTGTGTTATTCGGGTGAAACGGATTGTTGCGTTTTAAATGGCCTTGAGCAGATGAATGGGCCCGTTGGCTTGAGCTGGACAAAGAATCGGGACGTGTGTCCAATAACGCAGGGCACG
The DNA here is from genome assembly GCF_000699105.1 of Pygoscelis adeliae. Lineage (NCBI taxonomy): Eukaryota > Metazoa > Chordata > Aves > Sphenisciformes > Spheniscidae > Pygoscelis > Pygoscelis adeliae. Next base: position 1,202,515 of record NW_008824469.1, read on the forward strand.
AGATGGGGATTTCAAAGAATCCAGCCATTGTGTAGGGAGCCGGAGCAGCCCGAGCACCACAGTTCGGTTGGTTTCAGGAACTCTCTTCTACTCGGGTGGTGGTTTTAAGCGCTGTTTGCTGACTGCTGGGCCAGCTTTGAAGGGTCAGAACAATGTATAGCGGTGTGACAGGACTTTTGTTCAAACAGGGGCGTTGTTGGATGTGTGGGACTATTTTGCCTGTAGGTATTTCATTCATGAGCGCAGCATACTTCCTTTGAATCCTAGTTTGTGGATTTCAGAGAGGAGTAGAGGCAGAAGCTTGGCCATTCAACAAAATGTCTAATTTATTTTTTTTTTCTTGGCAAGGGCTCTCTGCCATCATGTCAGTTGCTATGGCTTCCTCTATAAAACAAATCTTGAGGTATAAATAGATTTTGTACACTTTAACCATCATGAGAGACAACTTGCTTTAAAGGGTTCCTGAAGAGGATCATGCAATGTTTCTTTGATTATTGTCAGAAGTATTCATATGGCTTTTTGTGCGTGCATCTCACAAGTATTTACATAAACCATTTTTCTTATTTTTAAAGGAATCATAATTTGAAGGTGAATCTCATGATTCCCCCCACCTGCAGTCAAGTACAGTGGGAAACTAGCAAGAGAGATTTTGTGTCTTGTGGTTTAAACGTTTTGAGAAGACTTGGCTTGTTAAATTGAACTTTACACACTAGCAATTCCTGCATCTTCAGAAGAGCCACATAGGCAATTTCCAAGTGTGCAGTTTTATTTGCATAATAGGAGCAATTTGTTGCCATCCACAGCTCTTCTGTGGAAATGCAGCCACTGAAGATTAAAATACCTTGCATCCAACCTTTCATAGAACAGGGTTTTCTGTGACTTGTGTGCTCAGAGCGGTGCGTGCCGAGGATGAGTAGAGAGGCAGACCGAGCTGTAAACTCTTTGGAGTGGACAGTGGCTCTGGTGCATGCTGCCCAAAGCTTTATCAGTCTGTGAAGGTGTGCAGCAGCCTTGCTGTGCAGTATTACTGAATGCCTGTACTGCCACGTCTATGAACGTGCCTATTGGAAAGCAGTTTCCATCAGTGCAGACTTCGTTCCTTAGAAAATATGCGTTCTTTCTTAAACAGTGAGCCCTTTGATGCAGGTACCCTATCTTTATGTGCGTTTGTAGAGCACCTAGCACTTCTGGTATTACTGGAACTTAGTAGTAAACAGTGAAGTTGTTACGTTTTTATCTTGAGATTAATGTAACCGTATCTCCTTTGTTTAAACCACTCTCATGAATGAGCATCTGTTTTAGAAAACACATAGCACGTGTCTTACAGAATATATGGTTGTGTTGTATTTGTGTGGCAAAAATGTTAAATTCCCATGGCTAAGAGGGTAGTTCTACTTTTTTTTTAACAGTACTTACAATTTTTTCTTTCAGTCTATTTTAAAAAATCCTCTGAGATAAATTTATCTCAGTGAATTGTGAAAGGTACAGGATTGTTTTTTGTCTTTAAAGATCGATGGGTATGTGTAGATCCTAAATGGGTTCTCAAGAAGAGAGAGGCAAAAACTATTGTGCCCTCAATCAGCATTGGAAAAATAATGGAAACACTCTTGTTTTATAAAAGTCTGATTTATGAAATGAAAGAAAATGCAGACATTTACTAAAAGACAAGTAATGGGCAGGAGGCAAGTATAAGTGGTAGGACGTCTTGGGAAGCAGTGAAATAATTGGCATGGGCATGTAGCACTGCTGAGCTTTTGGACAACTGTGCGAACATTTAAGGATGGAGCCATGGTGTGGCTGACAGAGATGGGTACCCTGATTTAGAGAATGCACCAGGAATGAGGAAATCTCATTGTGTTGCCTTGTCTTTGAATTGCAGTATCTTTGCAGAAGTCATTTGACCTTTTTCTGACCCAACAAAGCCATAATCAAGGGACAGTGATAGCACCTTAGGAAGAAGAGGTGAACTTGGACACCTGATGAAAGTACTTACAGAAAGTGCTAAATATTCATTATGGCAGGGAATTGGCTGTAGAGCCAGACATGACTTGGGGTGTAGCTTAAAACAAAGCATGTTGTGTAAAAGTTGAGGAGCAAAGTCACCACGGGCAGTGAGATCCCGTTACCTGGTACCGTTGGTTGGGATCGCTAGCTGTGGTTAGTTAGACTTAGAATTTCTAGACAATGCTGCTGTGGTTTTTCTGTTCACTGTCTCCATTCAGACTTGCTAAAATATTTTTGTGTGGTACGTAATGCTCTGAGATAGAGCTTCTGCAGGTTTTGCTGCTCGTGCTTCCTTCTTAAAACAGGCTTTCGCTCTGAAAAGTAGTTATGACATAGAACTTCTTAATGTGATGTCTTTGGAAAAGGCTGTTTGCTACTACCAGATTGCCACCCTAGTTTAGTCCCCAGCTACATTGCCTGTGTTTGGTTTCCTGCTAAGATTGTAGTTCATGTAGCGGCAGTTGAAGTAAAAATACTCAGTGTATGTGCAGGAACTGTACTGAAGTACTGTAGTGGTCCAAACACGCTGTTACCATGCTTGAATTATGATACCTTTTTTTCTGGCTCGTGATTATTTCTTTTTGAGCCAGGATATGCTCTCTGACTTCAGTGGAAGTTGGATGTATGTTAAAGGTAGAGTTTTGTCATGCATAAGCCATGTTTCTCCTTACTGTAAGAAAAGGTGATTGTTGCAACGTGGAACATAGCAGAACTTGCTTAAGAACCTGCTGGCCTGTGTAAGTTAAAGGGGACTCTCATAATGCACCATATTTAGATAAACTCAGAGAGAAGGTGTCCTTAACCATTAGTCTTTGTCCATTCATGCTACATGGTATTTTATTGTATTTGCAGTGTGGATAAGAAACACCATGTATATTTGGGGCTACTTCACGTTAGTCACTAGACAAACACCTACATAGCAATAGGCGTGCTCTGAAAAGCAAGCCTATGTTTCAAAAAAATCTTTTTTTGTGCATCTTACAGCACTTTTTGTGTATAATAATGGCATTTTCTTTCCCATTCCCCTTTCTCCTTTGCTTGATCCCACAGGGAGGTCATAATTCTGTGATTTTCACCAAACTCTGTTGCAATGCAAGTGAGTGTGATGTGATAAATTCAGCATTATGACGTCACTTCGTGATCATCAACAGAAGATGGGGTATGTGGGAGCAAATCCTTGTGTAAATACAGATCACTATGATAAATGATAGTCACGGTAAAAAGCCAAACAAGTGTGAAAGCCTTTTCTTGAATGATAATATATTGGCAGTAAAGGCTTTCTGTTTCTGTGCCATCAAATGTTTCTAGCACTCATTGCTGCTGCAGAAGCTGCCTTGACACTTTATGTATAAGTGTAATATACACTGTTGTGTTTGCTCGCTGGTATATTACTTTTATACATGGAATTTGATATTCATCTTTGGAGCTTTAGTGTTAATATACAAAATATAAATATATTTAAGAGTGTTGGGCTATTTAGCATGGGGAATTGAGTATATAATTATGTAAGTTCTAGGATATTATTATGCCTCAGGCATAAGCACTAAAGAAGTGTTGATACTAATGCTTACCCTACGTATCCTTGGCTGTCCTTTAAATGCTGTGCAGATACGGTTCAGAATTTAAAAATGCTTTAACACAATTTCAGACAAATGTAAGGGTTTGTTTCTGTTGCATTGATCAGTTTCTGAATTTACTGTAACTAAAATATTTAAGATACTTTTCAGTGTGGAAGATTGAAAGAAAAAAAATATTATTGTATATATTTTAAGTTTTGCCATTTTCCAGTGTTGTTACTCCTGAGTCATTCATGGAGGAACAGGAGAGGTTTGAAACCAGAAATTTTTTTTTTTTTAAAAACGATGGAGTTTGTCAGTTAGACATGGGCAAGTAAAGTTGATAATTGCCACATTTTTAACCGGATTAACTCTCAGGTTGATGGTGTTCCATCAACCACCTTTTCCAATCCATCAGTCCATATAGAGATCAACCTGTATAGTATAACGGGACAGTGCAATAGAAAATATTGCCTAGTGATTGCTAAACAAAGGTGGAATAGAGTTACGGGGGTGGAATTCTGGTCAGGGTCTCAGGATGAGTGGGTTCAACAGCAGATCCATTTTACAGACAGGAAAACAGGTGGAGAAACTACTTAAGGTTTCACAACAGAATAGGCTCAAGAGTTCATTAATTCCTCGTTCCTACTCCGGCATTTGGTCAGCGAGAATATTTTGTAGTTTGTGCAGCATTTAGCAACTTACCATTATGGGCAGCATCCATAAATTGTCAATTCTAACTAAATAAAAAGGAAAGTCCCTGATCAGCAGGTTGGGATGGTGTCTTTGTACAAAAGAGAAAAAGTGAGTGTTCAGGGTAGAAGTGATTTTGGGGGTTTGGGGTTTGTTTTGTTTGGTTGGTTTGGTTTTTGGTTTGAAATGGAAAGGCAGTAAGTATTACAGATAATATTCAAAGCTTTATTTGCAGTAAACATCTGAAATCCTGAAGTTATTTTACCCTGTTGATCTTAAATGTCTGAAAGTCATTACATTTCTTTGTTAACAAATTTGTGTTTGTGCTGCCAATGATTTTATTAAGTTTTAGGGGAGGTTGTCTTCATTTTTCTTATTAATACTTTTACAGTCTTAAACCTTCAATACTGCAAATGCTTACACAGGTAAAATATTTGAGTAATAGCAGTGTGATGTTGGGTTTTCTCTTTAGCCATAAGTGTTTGCAGGACTGGGATGTTGGTGTACTTCCATCACAAAATATCCTTATTCCCATTGTTGTCTGAATTACTGTGTATTGAATTCAGTAAAAAAATCCCTGTAGCTGAGGGTTATCAAAACTTAAAGTGGTACTTACGAAACTCAAAAGAATTAAAATGTCAGGGCTAACTTTAATACTAGAAGGAAAAAGTTACTAATATAGGTTTCCTCCTGTGTTCTACAGTCTGTCCAGTGAAGATGCTGTGTGAGGCTGCTTTGAGATGCTAACAGGTATCTTGAACTTTTGGTTTTCCAGTGCAGCATCTCTAAGTAATATTTTGCTGTAGGAAAAAACTAAAATCTTTATTTTTTTAAAGTATTTATTCACCTCTCCCCACACCCAAAAACAAAACCCCAGCTGGTTTTATTTCTATAATTTCAAAGGTTTTCCTAAGTAGAAATAAGTTTGGTTTGTCTTGTATCCTTAAAAAATATATATATATTTCATGATCATCTCTTCATAATTAAGTATGCTCTCATTATTGACATGCCCTCATCTCCACTGTCATTTTTATCACATCTAGTGGTAGAGCTCCAAATTAGCGTAAAATTGGGTTTTGACATACTTTAGCCATCTAGCGTACCCAAATGGATGTATCTAAACACATTGAGGAAAAACTGTGCTCCAAGAAGAGCAGTGGGAAAGAAATGAATCTGAAATAGTTTTGTACTTTAATTAAAATATCCTTGTGGACAGAGCCAAAACTTAACAAATTGCCATATATAGCTCTTTTTTTTTTTTTAAACAGGAAAGTGTCTCCTCTAAAGGGAAAACAAATAAGATTGGCTTTAGTAGCTAAAACAAATAGTCAGGAGGATGTTTGTGGCATTTGTACAATGTGGCTGCTTTTGATTCTGGAAGCCCTTTCTAAAAATGGAGCTATCACATATATATTTGGAGTCACATCCAGCTTCTCCCATCCTGCAAAGAACATTTTTTTTTTTTAAATCTATAACTGGATCCCAAATCTATTATTTAAATGTGTTTTTAAAAAAGAAAAATGCTTGAGATCTCATGCCAAATTAATTTCAGATGTTCCTGAATATTTAATGGAATTGGTCTTTGTTGTTAACTTTTAATCGATCCATTTGCAGAGCTATATTGCAAACCCAGGAACCAGCAGTGGTAATCTGTGACCTGAAAACCGATCACAGAATTGTGATGAAATTTCTCTGGCATTGTGGACCTTCCTTTAATATTCTGATGTAAAGAGCTCAAGGAATTCATCCCTTAACTAAGCGTTCAGCATCCTTTCCATCTCCGCACTCTGTGTCTGTGTGACCCCCTAATGTAGTGATGCCCTCTAGCCAGATTTCCTTCGCAATTTGTCAATGTCACGGCTTCACGGCTGGCTGGCAGGGGTCTGCACAGAGTGCCGTAGGTTATGCTTTCTCCCTCTCTGATAGCCTTCTCAGCCTTTGCTGTCCAAGAGAGCTAGGCTCTCCAGAGTCTGAATTCTGCATCACGGCACATATTGCTACCAATAAGGCTGTTGGTTCTAAGGCTAGAATTTCAGAGCTGTCTGACAGGAGTGTTGAGTGAATGTTAAATTGCTGGCAGCAAATTTCTACCCAAAAATAAACCTCAGATGGTCAAAATGCATTTAGATTTCTAATACCATTAAACAGCTTCATGACAATCAAAACACACTGGTTTATCTAAAACCTCTTCTGCTCTCTAGAAACTTAAAGTGAAAATTGTAGGCATTAAATCTGCATTTTCAATAGCTGTTCTTCTTAACTGTATCTGTAATCCAGACTTTATTACTGCTACTGCAGTTACTCACCTAGTCAAGTCACAGCCCTGAGAAATCTGGAGGTTAGCAGTGCTCTAACAAGTTTGTGAAATGCAAAGAACAATTTGCACAATGCAGTACTAAAGACGATGTAATAGAGATCATCCTACTTAATAGCCTATTTAAGTCCTTGACAACTTACAATAGTAGATCACTTTCTTTGAATCTGAAGTTTAACTTTAACTTCTCCTGCATTGTAATTTTATAGGGAGAAGAAGTGGGTGACAGTTGGCGACACATCCCTAAGGATTTACAAATGGGTACCAGTAACAGAGCCTAAAGTCGATGATGTAAGTATCCTGCAGATGTCTTGCTTTCTTCAAGATGACACTCATGTTTAGGGAAAGTCGAAAGAAATATGCTTGCTATTCTTTGAGCCTTTAAGCTAAGACTGGTGTGGGTCTTGCAAGCGTTTGAATAGAAGAGCTCTAGGGAAATGCCGATCTCTACAGAAAGTGGTGATGATGGTTCAGTGGGTGGCAGTCTTCCCGGAGTCAACTTGGATCACTTCTCAGATAACTGTTAAACATTAGGCTTGAAACTGATTTTTGAAACCTTTCTCTAACATAATAATTGGGAGGCAGGGAGGGAAAGCTAAGACATCGATTACTTTTCCCCTCTTTCTGCCTGATGCTTTAAAGGAAAATAGCTGGTTTGGAACTGTGCGGAGAATGTATTGTATCTGTGCATCACTGTTGTTTTGCTCAAAAATAGGTGCAAAACACTGAAGTAAGGGTAGGAGAATCCTGAGATCACTTGTATTAAGATGTCCAGCCCAAGCAATACAGCAGGCATGCTTCTATCGTAATGTGTGTTTTCTCTTGATAAATGTTTTGCATATGCATCATGTTTACGATCTTAGTGTGCACTGTTCCTGTGCCATAATACAATCATGTGGCACAAAAATAAGTGTAAAAATCAAAGTTGATAGGGCTTACACATTGTTTTTCAAAATGAACATTGCTCTCATTTTATAAATTGAAATATTGTTACAGAGAAAACTAATCCATGGTACCACAGTAAATTAATGATACAATAGAATATATATCCTAAGTTTGGTACTCCTTCCTTGGGCTGTCATGTGCTTTTACTTTATTTGAAATATGAGTTAAGACCTGTCTGGAATAAAACTACTATGTCAATAAATGTGTAAAATGATGCTTTTTCAGATGCTTTCAGTGTCATGATCTTGTCTTATTCAAAGTCCAAATTCAAGACCTATTTTTGATTAGCATTGTTTTAACTGAGTTTGTTTCTTTCTGTACCTTTTGTTGTACCACAGATTTCTGTGACTGTCAGACTTGTGGTAAGCCTCTTGTATTCTTCAATGCTTGAGCAGCATCTCTGTGAAGTAACCCCTTGTGAATTGGGAAACCTTTCCTGGTTTCTTTACAGAAACTTGTTTGTTCTTTGTAGTTGTCAGATGTTTGGTCTTGATTTTATTATTTATAATACATAGGGAGAAAAAGCTGTGCAATCTATGTGTGAGAGAGAGAGATTTAGGATATTTAGGCTCACAGCTTCTGAAAATTGTTTTCCCGCAGTTAAGGTATGCCTGCATTATGGGTACCATAGAACTTTGAAACAGAATTGCTAGCAAGTTTCTGCATGAATTTTCAAGGTGACTGGTACCTGAAGTCAGATTCTCTGTTAAGAAGAATGGGTTTATATAATGGCCTCTATGTGCAGAGTTTAATTGTATTTTCTGAGCCATCATCTTTAGGTTTAGGCTCCAGATTTGCTGAAATTGGGACACTGTTCAAGACCAGTTACTTTAGTGTCCTATAGTCACATTCTGTTTGTTACAAGTAGAGGCCATTGTGCAGCTGCCGTTGTTGCAGGCTTGATGTTGTAAGGTTTCTGTCTTTTTGCTCTGGAAGTTCTCACAATTTTAAAACAAGTGCATATATTTTAAAAATAAATACCAGGTAGGGGTCATCTTGGCTATTTAATTTTGTTGTGGACATCCTTTTACATCCGATTTCACCCACCTGTGATGGAGCAGACAGTATACTTGCTTTTTACTGGAATAGGAGAATGGGATCTTTTTTACTGCTTCATGTTTCAAATGCAAGTTGTCTTTGATTTTAGCGAACACAGATTAGATTACTTCCCCTCCTCACATGTTGTTCCTAAGACACTGACATTTCTTTGAACCAGAATTAGCTAGGTTCTTTCCTCCTACTAGTTTTGGAAGGCTGTTGCAGAACCTCACCACTCTGATGGTTAAACCTTTTTAAAAAAAACTTTTCAGCTTAGATTGCTCACAGTCATTTTTCAGTATTTCTCTTGTGGCAAAAGTGTCCTTTTTACCTTTAAAAAAAAACCAAAAACCAAACCTGAGAGAGATTATGTCCCCTCTGAACTTTCATTTTGCAAAGGTAAAGAAGTCCATGTGCTTTCACCTCTGTTTCACATATTAGGGAATAAAGTCTGGCTTCTCTGAAGTAAAAACAGAATTTAAAAATAAGCCTAATAATCTATTTAAAATAGAGGGAAAAGTCCTTCCAGATATCACTTGTTGAATTTCTTCTGCAGTGTTAGACAATATTTGATTGTGGTTTTAGTTCCTTCCCTCGTTGGAGGACACTGTCTTATCTGAATGGATGGACTGCCAAGCGTTCTTCCTAGAGTCAGGCTTGTCTTCTCAGCAGGCACGCAGGAGCCTCCAAAAGCAATGCAGCTGGCTCTTTCTCCGTGAGACTGATTACGTCACCTCTTAATTGAAAATGCTGCATCCCTTAGCAGACACAGATTTTCCACGTGATGGATGCCACTGTCTCTTTCTTTGTTTTAATGCTTGCAGTCCATACTGTTGTTCGGTCAGGAGCATGTTGTGACCTATTGTTCATGTAGGACTGTCTTGCTTATGCACTTTGTTTTAGGCCAATCTGATTTTTCTTAATCCATCTTTTAGTTTTAATGAAGAAACAGCATTAGTTGTAGAGAAGGAGGAGGTCTCTGCAGTGTTGGTCATTGAGAAAGAGGTAAAAAGCTGTCTCTTCAGTGTTAAAATTCTAGATCTGTTATCATTCCTGTTGTGCGTGCATGCATATTGTCTAGGTGTATTCTACAAGCTTTCTGATATGAAAGGGAGAATGTATTGAGTTTTGTAGCAGTGTATTGATACGCATAAACCATACAGTGAGCAGAGTTACAAGCTCAGAAATCAGGTAGTTTCATGAATCTTAGCCCTGCTTCTGATCAGCGATGTTCTTCCCTTGTCCTGGTGTGGCAGAGATTCTTTTGACCTTGCTTTTGTAGCTCTCTGAACTGAGTACAAAGTTAGCAGCCAGCACCTCCCAAGTTCTCGGACTCGGCAAGCCATTTAATCATTGTGCTTCAGATTCCCTGTTTGTAGAATGAGGGGTATTATTGAGAACTTTTGTACTTTTTACAAAAATTGTGCAGTTGTTTGAAGATGGAAAATATGTTTAAGTGCTAACCTTTACTAGAATTTCTGGATAAAAGCCTATATATCCGAGTGTTTTGTGTCATGAAGAATACAATTAGAAAAACAGCCCTGCAGTTATTGGGACTAATGCATTATTGATAATGTCAGTTATTATTACATTGGTTTTATTTCTCACTTAAAATTGAGAGACATGCTCACAGAATTAATGAGTGGGAAGGGTTTTATATTGCAACATGGATTTCTCTGCATGGTGATAGTCTTATTTGTTTGTGGTACCTTTTGTTTTTCAGAAAAACAAGAATAAGAAAAAAGGCAAAGATGAAAAATGTGGCTCTGAAGTGACCACTCCAGAGAACAGCTCCTCTCCAGGGATGATGGACATGCATGGTGAGTGGGAGAAGGTCAGCCCCTATTACCCTATTACACTGCTATGAAAGTATAACCTCACAGCGTCAAATTCTCTGTTGCTCAGATGTATGGACAAAGTGATTGAGTCAAAGTGAAAACAGCATCAGATACTCATTTGGTACTTTGGACTTCTCTTCTGTGGATGTACTAACAGTTGTTTAAATGCCTTTTTTATTTGGGCTGTGTCTGGGGGAAAAAAGTTGTTAGTGGAGCTAAATATGAAAAGAAAAATAGAAATATCTACCATTCAAAATACTACCATCAGGTGAAGCAGTAACTCTGTCAAGTTTGCTGCTTGAAGAACCAAAAAGACCCCCAAAGCCTCAGTGGCACCTATTACAATTTGTGCAGGTTTTGTACTTTTTAACTCTATAGGTGAGTCAGGTCAAAAGAATTCTGTAAGAGCCAAGAAAGCAAGCTGTGGTTCTGTGGTGTCTTCCTTCTGCTTCAGCTGGATGAAATTAACTGGTTAAGAAAACATTTTTTTTGCTTGCTGGTCAGGCACTATTAGGTCAATTTTTTTTTATTTTAATTTTTTTTTTTTAAGTGTGAACTGTTGAGTGTTAACCTGATATTTATTACAGAGGAGCTTGCACAGCTCAGCTCTGTTTCCATTTTTTACCTTCTGGGTGTTTGGATAACAATTATGGCTGAGAATGCAGCACTATTTGAGCTGATAAAAGGGGGTCACTTTTTTTAGTGGGTTGCAAATTTTTCATTTCAGTTTTATTTGCATTTGTATTGCCTCCTGGTTGGTTTTTGCAGTGTTCACAGTGAGTATGGTCTTGCAATTAAAGGATTGAGCAGGATTTTCACAGATCTGGATTAATATTTCATCTTTATGATTTAATTTTCTTAAGTCTTTTTTCTCCCATCTATGAGGTGAATATACTACTTGCTTTTTTATCATGTATCACTTGTGTTTTTAAGCCGTGCTGTACAATTTAATGATAAACTTAATCTGATCTGACTTCAAGCCGCTCTGAAAAGAGATGGTCCCATCACCAGCTATATGTTTCTGAAGTCCTTTGGATGTAATGATTGTAGAGATGCAGAAGAAGGTGGATCGACTTGCATGCTAGTAATTTCACTAATAATGTTTTGCTGGTTTAGTTTTCTTTAGGGAGCGGGAGCTTCCCTCTTGGTTACCCATGGTTGTTAGACTGGCTTAAAGATTACAGGAAGTTGCACCCCACTGCTATCCATAAAGTATTAGCTGAGATACTTAAGCCACTGTCATTGGTTTTCACAGGAAGAGGGTACAGGCAGAATATTTCCTGTTAACTACAGAGACACGATCTGTGCTGCAGAAAGTTACTGTGATCCAAGTTTTTGGAGGCTGGAGAATATTCTGGACAATTACCAGTTAGAAACTATTGATATTGGGACTGGATGTTACATTTTACCTTGATGGGGTTTTGTTGTGGTTTTGGGGGTGTGTGTTTTGACCTTCAGGACACACTTCAAAAACTATCTGCTCATCTGAGCATTGTAGTGGTAGGTATTTGTAAATCTGCAGCATGAACACTTAACTAGCCCTGTGTTACATGAACTAGAAAATGAGATTGCCACTTCAGTTGATCTGTTTTACTCATATTACAAAACTCTGGGTTCTTTTGGAAGAGATCTGAGTAAAACACTCTTGGTTTTATTGTATAATATTAGTTAGAGCACCTTTTTTGAAGTTTTCTGATTTTTAGTAACTGCTAGAAAGCTCCTGTGTTACAGCATAGGCTGCAAGAGCAAAAACTGTGGTGGTGTGGAAAAAAGTTAGATGTAGTGTTAGTCTAAATGCTTGGACTTGATCCCAAGCAAGCTAGACTATATCATGTGTTATCAGGGAATAATACAAGAAAAATATGGAAGAAGTAAGGTGTGCTTTTTATCTTGTCAAATTAGACTCTGTTGTTTTTAACTCTTTTGTTAACAGATGACAATAGCAACCAGAGTTCAATAGCTGATGCTTCTCCAATAAAACAAGAAAACAGTAGTAATTCAAGTCCAGCACCAGAACAGAACTTGGCAACACAAGCAGACGGCACTGAAGTAAAGTCTGACGAAACTCAGACAGAAGCAAAGGAGCAGCCTGGTTCAGAAGGTGAGCTGAAAAAACCGTCTTCAAAGCCAAACAAAAAATGTTATCCTTTAGTGTATCATTTATTTGCTTATCCATTTTAAGAACTGAATAATAACAACTTGAAAGAAACCATTTCTGAATTCTCAGCATTTATGTGAAAATGGACCATAATCTCTCTGGCCTACCAGTGATCCTTCCATACAACTGGAAAGGTCAGATTGACATTCAGGGTCTTTTTCAGAGAGGAAACAAACAAAATACTTGGTTTATTGTTGTCATAATCACAGTCTTGAAAGAAGAAATAATTTAAAATCATTTTTTAAATGGCTGCTACCATGTAATCACACAAATCCTGGAAAGTATTACTTTTGTAGATCCATGAATGTTTTGTTATCTAGTGTGAAAGTAAAATGGAGGTGAGATATTTTGAAATTATTTTTTTAGTTGTCTAAACTTCAATGTAAGCTTTCTTTTTTTTCTTAACCCTGCTAGTTATTTATTCAAAAGTTACCCCTGAATTCTGTCCTAATTTTCTAAAAGTGTTACAATATTGTACTGCAGTTGTGCACAGATTAAAAATACATGTGGGTTAAGAGATTGTTCTGAACCTTACTCTTTAAATGGTGTTTTGGGTAACTGAAACATGCTCTGTATTTATATTCCTGGGAAGATAACTTTCTTCATCCTATTATAACAGATAAAAGATGTCCTTAACACCATTCTAATGATTTGGCTGCAGAATTTTTCCAATAGCAAAGCAATTAAATTATGCCCTCCAGATTTAGTTCTTAGCTCAGTAGATCCACTAACCAATTCAAATTCAGAGCTTTTATCTTGGTAATACCGGAATGGTTAAGTATGTTAAATGTTGTCATTGTTAATTGGGGTTAAAATTTGACAACTGAATCGTCACCAAATTGAAATAAATCGGAATGCCATATCCTTCAAAGAAAATGTCAACTAGCATATTTGCTCACGGTAAATGGTAAGGATTTACTCCTAGGTCTGATATTGTCTGAACCTGCTTGTGTGAAGTTGTTACATAGCATACATACTCCCCTGACTAAATTTAGGTTCAGGGAAAATCATACCCAGTTCCCTGGATTAGTTCCAGAGCCAGTTACTGTAAAATGAAAGGAAGAAGTAATGGCAAAAAATACCCGTTATTAATGTTTGTTTTCTATTGGTTATATGCTGTGCTTAAAAATTTATTAAATAATTCTTTATCTACTGAAGTGTTATGATCAATCAAACCCCTGGAATTGTGACATTCTTCAACTGGATAGGGTTAATGACCTTGTGCGTCTATCTCATGTTACTACACTGGAATCGGGGAGGTTCCTTAAAGCTAGGGGAAAGTTTGGGTGGTCAGAAATGCTCAGTGTGGACTTCTCAAAGAAAACAGGTGAATTCAAAACATTTTGCTGTGTACACAAGTCATTGCAGGCATCGGAATAGCTTGGGGCTTGGCAGTTTAAAATACGGATCCCCTTGCCCAAAGGCCAGCAGCAGCATGAGTGGTAGCTGTCAGTAGCAACTGGAAGAGAACACAGCCGTTATGAGCTGTCCGTTGCAGAAGTTGCTCTTAAGTGTGTTTTTGTCATGGGGAGATGTGTGCCTCAGAATGCTCCTTAGCTCAAGTTGCTCAGACGTACACAACAGAAACTGAAATTGAAGTTCCTTCTGGCCCTTGGAACTTGTTTCTTTCTCAGTATGAACATGCTTTTCTGGTGAGACATGGAAAGGAAGACGATTCTGTCCGAGTTTGCTGAATATGATCTTTGAGACTGCTCATCATAGGCATCACTTCATGTTGAATTCAGTCAGAAAAACTTTCAGAAATGCTTGTGATGCTTTTTATACAGTACACCACAAAAATATCCATTACTTGCTGGTTGTGTCATCTTCGTTAACCAAAGTTGTCAAAAAATATTTTTGATCTTGCATTTCTCTTCATCTAGAATAAATGAATATGTTTCTTGGGTCAGGGACCTGTGGAGAGATCACTTCATAACAGTTGACTCCATGCATACTTCTGAGAATTCATTCAAGTCAAAAAGGATTTTTAAATGAGGTGAAGGAAAGAATGGGTTTCAGTCCTTACGCTGTTCTTGATGTGGATACTGAAAGAAATATAACTGGCTTTTTACAATCAAAGGGGTTTTGTTTTCAGTGGTTTGGTTTTGGTTGGGTTTTTTTGGTTTTTGGGTTTGTTTTTTTTTTTCTCTGCTTCTGGACATACAGTGTTAAACTTCCAGGGATCTTTAACCTGTAAAGACAGTTTAAGTGCCCCTATCCCCTCTTTGAGTGAATGGGTGCTTTAACCCTGAGTCCTCTGTAAGTCTTGCTTAGAGAGAGAGAAGGGTTTATAAAAAATGAAAACAAACAACCAAAAAAAAAACCCCAAACACAAAAATTGGAAGCAATAACAAGAGCTATAAAAAGCTGGAAGACTTCTCCACAAGTATGCACCAGAATTACAAATTCTACAACCTTACTGGTTAAGCTGTCTGAATTTCTAAATTTTATCTTAAAAGTATTATCAAGCAAATAAGTGGATTTTAAATACATGGCTGAATTTCGATTCAAATAACTTTATCCTCTCTCCTTAGCTACACAGTTTTAGATCCATTAGTTATCACAGTTCAGCCCTTTTTGTAGCTGCCTTGTGGTTTGAAGCAAGTTTCCTTGCGATCAGTCCCTTTGCAAAGTTTGTGTTGAAACTTGTTTGCTAACAGCGTTGACATCGTTCTGTGGTACAGGGTGTGCGGGAGCTTAGCTCCCTCTAGGGACTGATACCAGCAATTGTATACTGCCGGCAGCGTGGGTCTGCTGGCAGCAGCCAGTGGTTGTGGTCCTGGAGTTTGAGCTTATATTCATCAGTTGTTAGGTCTGTTATCAGTAATGGTTACACGTGGGTGAAATTTATGTGTTTGGGATGTTGCTAATGAGAAGACATCCTAAAAGCTCCTGCCGAATGCTTTCATTTGTTTGTTTAAAATTGTTTCTTGAAATTTTCAGATACCTCTGATGAACAGAATTCACAGTCTTCAATGGAAAATTCCATGAATAGTTCAGAGAAAGCAGAAATTCAGTCCTCTGGAGAAAATGATATAATTACAGAGGCATCTAAAAACTCTCAGGTAACTTTAAGCACAAAAGCCCAATTACTTGGAATTTGGAAAAGAGTACTTTTACCAAAAAGCAAATGTAAGGAGGCCAGTTGTGTATTTAGACTCGTTTCCAAAGGTGAGGACAGTAAAGCAGCTGTAGAGTATTAAATGTACATGTACCTGGTTTTGTGGTTTATTTGATTGGCTTCTTGCATTTCACATAATTTGAGCAGTAAGACTAGATTGGTCTGATTTACTTTTCAGTTTCCTAAACCAGTCTGTGTTAGTTTTGTAAGGTAATATTAAAATTTCATGTTAATAAATTGCTAGGACCTAACCTACTGGACAGGCCCCTTTGAGGACTATTCAGAAGTAAAATACCTTCTATAAAAGTAAATGCATATAGTACTTAGGAAAGTTAATTTTTGTAGATTCAGTGGACGAGATGTTTGGATGTTTACTCACTGGCATATGGAAAAATTCTGGGTGGGTGGGAGAAAGAAATTATCCTTGCAGTTGTTCCCCTCACACCGAGATCGTCAGGCAGAGCACCGCTCAGTCTGTTGGTTTTCCTTTTGGGTGGTTGGTTTGTTTCAGCGCACACCTGGCACTTTCCAAACCTTGCGTGTTCTGTTCTGTAGAGATTGCTTTGGCTACAGCAGGAGAATATGCGTGTGCCCTTGGTGTGGGTTGTGCTCGAGTGTGGAGCTGAGGGAAGTCTGGGTATAACCATGCATCAGGGCTGTTGCTTGGAATATTCACTGTGGTTTTTAGCCCGGAACTAGAATTTTGCCCTTTGTCAGTAGACGACAGCAAGTGTAAGGATGTTGAGGTAAGATGTAAGCAGAGGAGTGATTTCAGGAAGCAAATGCACTTGGTCATGTCATTCTCGTATCCAGGGATGCTTTGTATTTTACAAATGACACACCAGGGAATTTGTTCATGCTTTTTGTTTGATGGTTATGGCGCCTGAAATTCAGTGCAATGATAACATGGTTGTTTTTCTTTTCCCCCTCATTAAGGACTCTGAAGGAGTGCCACCTTCTAAAAAGATGAAAGTAGAGGCTTCCCAACAAAATGTTGAAGAGATTTAGACTATAGATTTTTCTGGTCAGTTTTTATGTAAGGTACATCAGTGGGCTTAATTATAGAACAACCTTACTTAAGCATCTTCTCTTGGATGAGGACAGAACTCCTAACTTTTCAAGTTACCAAGCAAAAATCCAAGAAAGCCTAACAAAGGTTTAACTTCTCAGACACTGAAAACTTTTTCCTGTGAAACAAACATTGAGAACTTTTAAGTTACTGTCTCTGAAATGGTTGGAGTAAACAACTCAGGAGGGGTCTACGCACTGTTTCTAAAGTCAAAATTACAATTATGTTGCTGCTGTATTTTTTTTTTTTTCATTTCTCTATTTAACATTGTAAGATATTTAAGGATGGTACAGGTCAGGTATTAGCTTTCATGTGAAGTTCATTGTTCTGGCGTGATGTCTGCTTTTGTTTTGTGCCTTGTGTTCTGAAAACAGTGCTAACTTTTAAAAGTTGTTTTGCAACTGTCTCCTTTGCGAAGTGGCCTATGTTTGTATAATGCCATGTAGTAAGGCTTTTTATTTTTTCCCCCCTTTTTTTTTTCCTTTTTTGTTTGGGGTTTTTGTTTAATTTTTAATTTTTAAATCCCTGGTGCTTAAACTTTTAACAAATAGAGATCAGGAAGCCATTTTCACTCTTGGAGTCCAAGGAGAAAAAGGAGCTTGATATTTTATTTTAGCAGCTATAGTGGAGATCTTTTATTGAATGCATGGCATTCGCAACTGTAAATTTGGTCTTCTAAATACTTAACTTCATCAGAAGTTAACATGATCTGTTTACCATTTATAGTCCAGATCTGAATATATACTATAACACAGCAGTTAAAATACTTACGTATTAGGTCCAGATCTCTGTACTGGGTACAACTTGCTTTACAGAAAAGTTCCACTATGTACATAAGTAGGATCAAAGGGATTGATGCACAGTGAATTTATTTTCAATTGGTCTTTTTTGATATCATGTTTTCACTGAACTGGATTTCATTGTACTGTTTCTTTTTAAGATGTTTACTTCTACGTTCCACGTTAATACTGTATTTGGGATTTCTTCTTTTCTTTCAGCAAGTCTTGTAAATAAGCCTTGTTGTTTCCATAGTCCCTACATCATTGTTAGAAATGTTCCTTCTTTTTCAATTATGTTGACGTGTGCTTATGCTAAACTTGATTGAAAGGCACTAAGTATGTGCAACTCCCTTCAAATGCGCAGCGTGTAGAAGTGCAGAACCACCTGCGTCAGGTCACAAGGGCCTGATCTTACAGCGGGCTTTGCGCTTCCAGGGTGAGCTCCCAGTTATAAATACCTGGTGTCGGTGGGAACCGCTTCTTTCTGACTTCAGTACACACACACACGCATGTACATACCGGGCCATTAGGCTGTCTTCACTTCGTGTGGGAGATGGAACTTGTAATTTAAAATATGATCTCACAGCTATAAAAATGGTTGCATATAGTTTGTAAGCTAAGAACTGTAAATACTTTTTTAAATGAAAAAAACTGCTTCCAGTTGATACATTTTCATAATTAGCTCTTCATTAAGCTTATTTATTTCTGAATTCTCCAATAGTGAAAATGGCTTGCACTTAGACTACTGCATTGCGTTTGCAATTACCACTTTATTATGAAAAACAATGGGGAATTGGGGGGAGGGAGGAGTGGGGAGCCAATACTGACCTTCCAGAAGATGTTTGTAGGATTGAACTCGAAATAACGTATGACACTCAGTTCGGAACTTTTCCTTTATGTTGAAATAAAACTTTTTGGATTTTAACTGAATAAAATTTGATTGCAAATCATTCATGAAAACAGTGTGCTCCCTAATAAGTTTTTGGGATTTCTGGTCTGATCATGAAGTCCATTAACATTCTGAAAATAAGGAAATGAGGAGCCAAAAACTATATTTGCACAATATATGCAATGAAACGGTAGAATTCTCTCTTGAATTGTGTGTATGCCTAAAATGTGGATAACTGGTCAATGACGATTGATTTGTATGTATATTACATTCAGATTTAAGTGATATTTTGTGAGAAGTTCTATTGATATATTAAACGGGCAAATCTAGAAAGATTCAAACTTAAAAATATTTTTGATTTACTAACTTTTTGTTGGTTTTAATGCTAAAACAAAACAAATCTGATGCCACCTTTGACAAGTAGTCATGTTTACTAATCCCTATCTTCAGGTGCATCGCAGCAAGTTTTTAATTTTAATTTTGTAGACGTTTCCAAGGGAGTAAATAGACTTTTCGTTTAGAAACTAATTCCTGTACTTTAGGAAGAAATAAAATATATAAATAGCACTAAAAATACCTCAAATTTTTCATTAGATAGAAGCATTTATTGGCATTATTGACATCAACAGGTTTAATTATAAACTTCCTTTTCTCTCCTGTGGCTTCTGCTCAGAACTGTTCATTGTTCTGTGGCTTACAAGACAAGGCATCATAACCATATTCCTAGAGGCTTTATTTCTAAAGTAGTAATGCTTTATTTACAGCTTATACAGAATACATTCAGAACTTTTTTTTAACCAGAGATTCTAGTGACAACAGACAACTGAACAAGCAGATAGATTTGGGTTCCTTAGACCTGTTATTGTCAGTCTCTAAGGGAAGAGACTTTGACATTATCTGGTATGAAGAAATCCAAAATAGTGTATAAGACTGTTATTAGTCTTTTTTTGAAGTGCCTGATAACACTTATGGGCCAACGGATGTGATTAAACACATTTTAATGCCAGAAAGTACAGATGGGACCAAACCAGAACATTGAATTCAAATCAACCCGAGGTTTGAAACCAGATCTAAATCCAGCTTTCTTTGGCTTGGACCTATCTCTACCAGAAACTTGTTTTATGAACTCACTGTAAAAGGGTTTATTGAAAGCATTGAGACGTGGAGCAGAAGGAGAGATGTAATTTTCTTCAAGATGACTGAAAGTTCTCATACAGCTAATGTTTTAGAAATAGTGCAAATATCAAGAAGTGCTTCCTTGCTACAATGCTGAATGTTGGAGCTTCAGTTACAAATAAATACAAAAAAAAGAAAGAAAAAAAAAAAAGAAAAAAAAAAGAAACTAGAAGCAAGCAAGGAAATTAGCTGAGTTTGTGGAACATGTGGGAAGGCCTTCCGAATAAGCGATTTACTCAGCCAAACATTTTATAGCAGAACTATTCCTTGGAATTTTTATGCTTGGGAAAGTAGTTGTTAAACATTCCAAAAAGTGCTGGCACTTACAAAACAACAAAAAATAATCAACAAGGCAGTATAAAATATTGGTTTTGGGTGGCTATCTTCATACATAAACATTGTCATGTTTTGGAATGTTCTTTATATCTAAGGGCCTGTTAGAAGGTGTAAAGAATTTTGTTTTCTTCAATACCTAATCGTTTTCCATCTTATGATTTGTGTGTGTGTGTGTTGTACAGCAGTATAATTTTTCACTTATTTATTCCATCGGTAGTTATGGTTTGTACAATGTACAATGGTTTCATTTCAAAAATAAAATAAAAAAATCACAACATGAATGCTGTGTGAATATTTTTTATCAAGAAACTTAATCTTAGTTTGTTTTTTTAAATTTACAATAAATTGCTGCTTTTATAAATGGTATTTTTAAATGTGCATTCTATAGTGTTGTCTCATTTGGTAACATGTAAAATGATTCACCTTTGAGTGGACCAAAGGTGCCTTGATAATTGTAGCAGGACACTGAGCGGGGCGGGGGCAGTTTGTTGTTGTTGTAACAAACAAGTAGATATGGCCAATGTAATTACAGCAACCTGCAAAATAGCTTGGTAATTTAAGGTGCTTACTGTTGGCCTGGTACTCGGCTAATGTGTTGTGGTAATTTAAATTGGAGGGAGGAGGGCATGGTGTGGAAACATGCTTCAGTTTGGAAACATGCTCGAGTCTGATGCTAGCAAGGGTAAAACTCCTTAAGAGTTTTGGAAAGATTCTTTACATTCAAGATGGATATAAAGTGTCCAGCTTATTTTGTGTTCCATGCGCTCTGTCCCAAAGTAGCCTGCTGTTTCACAGCTGAACTGGTCTGCTGGCTGACCGCTACCAGAAGGGCGAGCCACAGCCAGCTTGCCTGCTCCCAACTTGGTTTTGTTGCCTCCCTTGTGTTTACCGGGGTGCTCATAGCATCCTCTCATCAACCACTTAAATTCGCTAACCTAAAAACTACCCATTTTAGTTAGGTTTTTTTTTTCTTCTCTGGATTAGTAAATTAAATCAGCAAACTTACATAAAGGAATTATATATAGGGCGGAACTGGAGAGAGAGAAAAGAACAGGTAGAAACAAGGATGTAATTCAGGACAGGTCCCAGAAGGAAAGGCCTCTGAACAGGTAAGGCTTGTGCCAGTAAATGGCGAAGGAGTGAGCAACAGCCTAGCCTAGAAGCAGGGTATGGAGCTGGAGGTTGGCCCTGTGGTTTGCCTGGGAGCAGGACGGGCAGAGGAGCCAGCAGTGGTAACGGGATGGCCGGACTCTCAGCACCTGCAATCAGCCCCACAGTCTGAGGCTGTGAGTAAGATTCCTTGAGCTCTTGCGCCTCAGCAAAATGGGAATGCTTATCTTCCTGTGTGTAGATTTAGGAGGATAATCTCGTACCACTAAGTGTTGTGGAGTATGCTGCGGGTATATTTTTAAACAGCTTGAATGTCTCTCTGTTCAGTGCGTATCAGAGTTGAATTCTAAGTCGGTAAATGTCTGTCTTCTCCTGTGCTAAAAGTCTGCCCTGTTGAAGGAACATCATCAGAAGATGGTGGCCTACGTTTCACCTGGCACTGCAGATTGCTAAAAAGAAACAGTAAGAAAAAGCATACTCAAAAGATGCTGCTGTGGCCCTTTAGTGTTTCCCTGTGCCTCCTGGAATTCCTTACTGTGGAGGAGGAGAGGATAGCCGGGAGTCTTCACCTGTTACTGATCACCTAAATGCTGATCTTTAAAAAGGCAAACTAAGAGATCTGTCACCAAAACAACTGGATTTATTTTAAGGGATGCGTCTTTCCTTGCATCTGTGTTATTTGCACTGGGGATGATTAGAGGAGAAAACCCTGAACTGCATCAAATGTTAGTCATAGCTTGACTGCTACCCCTATTTTAAATGATGGTTTGGTGTACTGCTAACTCTTCTTAGAAAATTGCATTGCTACCTAGCAACTTTAGTTTAACTAGTTACCCCTCCTTGCACACAGGAAGAAGCAAGTGTATTGCTTATAAATTTGTGAGGTAAATGTATAGGCTGTTGTCACGGAAGTACTGTACGCAGTGCTGTTATTGATGGGTGGTTGAGATTTTTAATTTTTGTTTAGTTCAGGTGCTCTAACAAACTACATGTCAGACTTAAAATAGATATTGTAAAACTGTGAATGTTGTTTTGAAATGTTTTTATTTTTTGCACTTGGAGTACTCCCAATCAGAATGCCTTGCTGAGAGAGATAGCATTGCTTTTTTTTTTTTTTAAAAAACCAACACTTTAAGGTAACAATAACCAGCTTTGAAGCTAAATTATGCTTGGAGTAATCCCAAACAAAATGCCTTGCTGAGAGATAGCATTGCTTTTTTTTTTTTTTTTTAAAAAACCAACACTTTAAGGTAACAATAACCAGCTTTGAAGCTAAATTATGACTGTGGCCTTTTCTTAAGAATTTTAGTCATATGCGATGCTGACTAAGAGCTGAATATAAATCTTGATTTTTTTTTTTAAGATTTCTAACAGAGCCCTCACATGATGTCTGAATGTCAATCTTGATTTTTAAAGTTTTCTAACAGAGCGAGCCCTCACATGATGTGACGATGCCTTACTGCTCCTTTCATGAGACTACCACTCCTCCCCTAAACACAGCGATCTGTCTTGATTTCATGCTCTCTAATGGAGAATATTAGATCACTGCAAGT
>NW_008824469.1:1225125-1226700 GCF_000699105.1 Pygoscelis adeliae
CCGTGCCCAAGACTTGCTATTATCACTATCCCTTGAGTTTCCCTTGATCTTATTTCTAGTTTTACGAAGCAGAAAAAGTAGCATGTGGCATTTTAATGTTTGGTTTTTTTTTTTCCCCTCATGAGGATGACTATGTAGAAGAGCCTGTTTTTTTCTTTTAAGTACAAGGTCCTAGAAGGGAGAGAATATAAGCAGTTTAGTATAAATGCTTTGGAGTATGCCATCTAGAATACAATTGCTCTCCTGGTGATGGAGGTTTGCTCTACAGGGCAAGCTAGAGACCTTTTCTCTTGACTTTGTATATACATATGTATATGGGTTTTTGTGCTGCAAGCTGCTGTCCTCTCCCCAGACTAATACATCTGCTGGCCCTATTGCTGTGCTTTCATCTTGACCTACAGGAGCCATTGCTTCCTTTATGCTTTTGAGAAGGATGAAATCCGATCTTTACTTCCCCTGGAACAATTGTACTTACTTTACGCATGCCGCTGAGCAGGTCCGTGGGTTAGGTGTGAGCCACCAGGCTGGCAGTAGAAGCTCCGTGTCCGAGCTTTCCTCTGCGATTCCAGGCTGATCCCTCCAGCCGTGTTTGCAGCCTGTCTGCCGCAGGTCTCCAGCTACTTCTGTAGCTGCCCTGGCTTCTTGCAGACTGCACCTGGAAAATAATAAGCAATTTTCTGTATTAAAGATAGCTTAAATCCATGAAATAGTTCTAGCCCAATAACTCACTCATCAACGTTCTTCAGACAGTTGTGGGCTGTCCTCTGCATCTTCTCATGTTCGTAAGAGTCCCTTAGGCTTAGGGGGGGTTTC
Organism: Pygoscelis adeliae; assembly: GCF_000699105.1. Classification (NCBI taxonomy): domain Eukaryota; kingdom Metazoa; phylum Chordata; class Aves; order Sphenisciformes; family Spheniscidae; genus Pygoscelis; species Pygoscelis adeliae. The sequence goes on from NW_008824469.1 coordinate 1,225,939, forward strand.
TGAGGAAGTGTATTACCAAAGACATGCACTTAGCTCCTTGTGATGGTTCTGTTTGAGTGGCCACAGCTTCCCTAGGCCTCTTCTCAGTCTTAAGGCCGGAGGTGGTTATGCATTTTTGGTCGAGGCTTCCCCATGCGCCACCTCACGCCCTACAACATAGTCCTGCTGGGTGGAAGCGCCATGCTGGATCGTTTAAACCACTGGGGGAGGAGTGGGGAGAGGACAGCAGTAGTGTGACACCAGGGCCTTGTGGCAGCGATGCCTTCCGCTTTCGTGGTGAGGCTGGTGGTGGTGCAAGGTGGCCGGCTGCCCCACAGGGATGTTTCATGATCAACAGTGGTGTAAGAGGAAGGGTAAAACATCGTGGGTGTCACTTAAACGATGGGTGTGTGGGAGGAGGCAGGATGGTCCTGCCCTTTCCTCTGAAGAAGCTCTCCTCTTGTAACTAAAGGGCAGTGGGGGGAGGGAAAGCGGCCTCGGGGGCTGCCTTGAGGGACAGCAGCCTTTAGGGTGATGGCAGGCTGCAGCTTTCACTGAGGGGAAAATACACTCGGGGTGTTTTCCAGTGGCCTTCGGGGTCTCAGATGGCGGCCTGGGGCTCTCCATGAGGGAACATTGCCTCAGGGGCGGCTGGGGGCCGCGTTGAGGGGAAGCGGCCTCGGGGGTGGCAATGGCGGGATGGGCCCTTTGCTGAGGGAACGGGGCCCGAGGGCGAGTCGGGGGCCGGCGGCTCGGGATCGCTCCCGCTGAGGGAGGTGACCC
>NW_008824469.1:1227492-1227897 GCF_000699105.1 Pygoscelis adeliae
CTGAGCGTCGCCTTTCGACGGTGATACTCCCCCCCTCCACGCGTGGGTGTTCGTGTCGCTTTTGTTTTCAATGAACTTTGGGATCCTTGCGGGCACTTTCCGTAGGCCTGAGACCACGGCGGCAAAGCGTCGCCCCAGCCCTCGCTGCGAATGGTTTCGGGCGAGCGGAGAGGTTGTCATCGCGTTTTCACCGGGGCTGGGAGGGGAGGAAAGGAGGTTGGGTTGAGTGCGTGAGGCGAAGTGGGACCTCATCCCCGGCGTGGGAGTGCGTGCTACCTCTGCAGACTCTTCGTGGCAGTAGAAAATGCCCAGCATCTCACGGCCAGGCTTGAAGTTAGTGGAAACATCTAGTGCTGAAGAGTCTTGGGAGAGATCCCTAAAGGGCAAAGTAAACGTTTGTGCCCT
>NW_008824469.1:1227954-1238215 GCF_000699105.1 Pygoscelis adeliae
AATTCAAGAAAGTGGGATCTGTCATTGTTTCCTTTGTTCCGGTGGTTGCGGTTGGTAGTAGCACTTCCTGGGTTTATCAGCGCCTTTTGCTCAGACTTTGGTTTTGCTTTTCATCTATTTAATAAGGCATTATATTCACATTTACTCCCTTTGTCTGTCATCCAAAATGGAGGCAGAGCTATGGAATAGAAGTGTTTTGAAAAGATGTATGCCTGCTCGAGTCTTTTGTTCCATGTGATATAGCAGAAATTGGATCCAATCTGATGTTCTCTATTGAGCATATTTTAGAAGTTGATTAAAAGGAATGATGGAAAATGCCTCTGAGCATATCAACAGAAATATTTATTTTCATTTATAGGAACCATATTAGCTTGCTAAGAGAAAATTCTTTGCCCACCCCAAATTCCTCTATTTAAGTATTGCTCAATGAAGAGGAAACAATAGAACTATCTGTTCTGTACAGTTAGCGAGAAAATGTAATGTAAGTAATCTTCTCATTTTGATAATTTTTACCAAGCAAGTTATTAGTTACTGGTAAGAGAGCGAATCTTAGATAAGGTGCATACAACAATGGACATAAATTCTTTGCGTTTACAAAAGAAACAAAAACGTAAAACTTAACTAAAAATTAACCAGTCTGCCTTTATTGTACAAACTGAGAGGAACACGCAAAGGAACCACAAGTATTACAAGGGACAGAACTAGACTTCTCGTGTGTATCTTCTTATCGGCCTCTATCAGCTTTATTTTATGTTGTGCTTCCGCTAGGGTATTCTTGGGATTTTGAAACAGAGGATCGCATCTAATGCAAAGGAATAATTCTGTGATACTAATTTGATAAGACTGAACTCTGATGTAGATGCATAAATTGAGCACCAAACCTATTTTTGCAGAAATAACTTTATCCTGCTTATTGGTGGTAGTATGACGCAGGGTGCAGGAAATATCTTCTCAGAGGCTACAAGAAAAGCATGTTCTTAATACTTCTGTACTTGGATACCTTAAGGTTTGCTTAGTTGCGAGCGTGAAACATCCTGCCCAGATTCAGCCTGCTTACTCGATGGCTTTGTGATAAATTTTTTAAATCTGCCTGACAAACCAATTGTAAACTTGGGTCTAAAAAGGGTTAAAATAATTTTGGAAAGTCTAATTTAGGGTGGTGAATGTGGGTATGAAATGAGGAATCATCGCCATTTAACAAATGATTGATTAAGCATGTAGGTTGAACCTTTCTACTTTAGAAGTGGTCTCTCTGTCCATATCCTCCTCAGGGAACATACAACACTTGGGTGAACAGCAACTGCCTTTTGTGCTGTGCTTCAAGTTTGATTTGAACTTGGTTGGCTTATGGGGATGTTTTTGTTGCTGTTGCCTCAGCTGTATCTTTCCCATTATTGTCTATCTGATCTAGCACTGACAAAACATGCCGATTCTGTGTTTATACTTTTCGTACTGCCTTTGCTGGATAGAAATTCACTCTAGAAAAGATCTGGGGGGTGTGGAAACCAACACCAAACACTGTAAAACAAAAAGGTGAAGAAGTGTGGTTTTTGCTTTGTGGCTGTTGCAGAACCAGTGACAAGGGGCATGAGCTAACGCATCGTGTTTCTAGAGCTGGGGTAATGCAGCTATGTTAAATACAAAAACAAGGAAGTTGCTGTAACAGAGCTCTGTGTGTAATATGTATTTACACTTGATACCCATTGCTAGTATTTCAGTGTTTAAAGCTTTAAAAAGAAGAACTAAACTGTGTGGTATCCATTAGCTTTACCAATGATAGATGGTAACAATGCTAGAAAGCAAAGTTTTTCTAGATTACCTAGGATGGCTTATGTTTGAAAGTGGCCAAATTTGTGCTGAATCACGTTCACGATGGGATGCGCAGTGTAGCCTGGGCTCTTTTAATTGTGCTGTAAACTTTTTTTTTTAATGTGGCTTTGTGCTGTTAACTGTCACACTTTTTATGATAAAAAAGCAATTTCTGAACATGGGGAAAGTGATTCCCTCGTGCCTTTGAGCAGTACAAGCTAACCTGATTTCAGTTTTCATCATAGCTGTTTCAGTCATGTATCCAGTTGCGCAGGTTGAAAATCCTCATTTCAGATGAGCCATTTCACAGGGGAAAATATGGCCACAGCATACTCCCCTGTATAGTTAGGAGATTAAAACAATCTTCTAAATCAATAAGTTACTTATAAACACTAGGGTTTACAACAGGTATCACGCGGGCTGTACTATCTAAATGTCACCCTTTTTTCTCATGAGATTGATTGTGGGAACTATATCACACTGACAGACGTAAAAGAACCTTGGTTTTCCTCTTCTAGCGCCTTCATCTCAGCCCTTTAAAACAACGTGACCTTGCAGATCTTGACGTGTGTAGGTAGCTATAATTGACCTATGGCAGGCAGGCCACTTTAAAGGCAAAAAGATTTAAAAAAATGTGCTTTCCAAAATGAAAATGACCTTTGATACTGTTCATTCTAAAGAGAAACTATGCCAACGGTTATATGGTCTACAATGATTATTAAGCAGAATTAAATCAAATGATACATAATCTTGGTATTTAATTTAGTAAAGCCCTTTAATAACTTTACAATTGTCCAAATAATTACATTACCCAAAAGTAACTTCCCAAAACTAAACTGTATTCTGAGATGTTCTGACCACAGCATATCATGAAGATTTTTTTCTGAGATTGGGACAGAAGAATTTTTTCTCTTCATTTTTGGAGAGCTGTTGTCTTCAGTGGAAGAATAATATTCAGCTCCTTGTAGAATGCAGGCTGAAGGCTTATGCGAAGTGAAAAATTATGCTTTACGAAAGGGCACTGTAAACCATTTCTTGCCCTAACAGGCTGGAATATGGACATTAGACTTCCCTGTGGGAAGCTCTGCTTTGGGAACAATGGCATATAGTTTGTTTAAGGTCCAAAACCTGAAATATGCACTGGGAAATACAGATCTGCGTATTCTGAACTCTGCACGTGGAGTGCTGAAAAATGTGCGGTAGGAATCAGTGGCACTGTGCTAGTTTATCTCTAGGGTTTTGATGCTGAGGTGGTAGGGAGGTAAATCATGCTGGAATGACTAATGTAATAATTTCAGGGAGTAGGAAATACAATGCATTACTCCTGGAAAAAGTAGATTTAAGTCGATTCTTTAGTTACTTTCTGTAGGTGTAAAATGGATAAGTGACAGTGCAGACTTCACTTAGTACTCACCCAGTGTGTCTTATCAATGCCCTGTAAGGAAATAAGAGGTTGAGCAAGCTCTGGGATCATGTAAGTCATTAATTTTCTTTATGAAGTTTCCCCTCTTGCAGTGCTGGGGAGATGATCTCTGCAGTTGAGAGGATGGGCTGGTCAGTTGTGCATGGTCATGTACATCATGTAAACAAAGCACAAGCTTTATTTTAGGAATTATTAAAGATACTACTCACACTCAATGTGGGTGGTGGTCTTTTTAAACTTGTTACATATTATTATGTCAGTTGATGTCCATCTTGCTTAGTGGTAGGGTATGATAGAAGATGACTTTGTGGGCTTATTTATTCTTAAGTAGCCTCAGAGATCTCTCACCTTCTAATAAGAGCTTAAGGAACATGCCAGGTGTTGTACCTTAGGTAAGAGCATTAACATTGGCATCAGATACTTGTCTAAACCCTTCTGGATCCTGCTTGTTAAAGTTGCACGGAACAGGAGAGTGGGGTCTGGGAACTGTGACGAAGGCTACCTTTTGAAAAGCTTGCCAGGTCATTTCTAGGTCTCATCTCTCCTCTTTGGCAATATGACCCCTTCACTTCATGTAGATGTAAGCCAAAAATATTCCCTTAATCAGTGGACTGACGTTAGGGATCAGCTCGTTTCCAAAGCACCTTTGCCACATATTCTTTGTTTACGCAGCATGTGTTTTGGGAAATTCTTACCAATGGTCATAGCAGGTTTGAGATGAAAAACTTCTAGAATTTAGTTACATATTTTATATGCTGCTTGTAGAAACTACTCTGATAAAAACACCTATATTCATCCTATGAATTAAGCCTAACTTGAGCAGAGTTGCTGTGGTTATAAGTACTCATGGTTAAGGGTCATCTCAAAGCAAGTATGCTATATTCAGAGTGCAATATGAATCAGGACATTGTTACTGAGCCTCTTACCTTGCTTATGTCAAATGCTTGATATAGTCACAAGCTTTTAAGCTCTATATAAGACGCACTTTTAAATTCTACCTTGGCAACCTTGAACCTCAGAAAGGTTTGCAGAAAGATTGCTGAGCTGTTCTCATTTCAAAGATGCATTTCTTTTGCCAAAGTAAGCATTTAATAGTGGTAGTGTGAAAAGGCTTTGGTTGAAATTAAGGTTTTGGTGTCTTCAGGGCTACACATGACTTATGGGAAGAAAAGGCAAATTCTGTAGACAGAGATTTAGATACAGGGACAACTTTTTTTGTTTTGCTCCTGGCTATTTTGGTGGCTCTGCAGGTCACAAGCTTTTAGTGGACAGGTTTCTGTGGACCTGTCTGTGTAGGGTGTTACTACAGAGGTGTGGTGCACAGTAGTCACATTTTTCATAAAAAAAGCGCATTGTTGATACCATCTTTTGATTTACCATTTAATCTACATGTTTTGTTGTAGTTCTCGTCTTGTGTTTTCACACAGTAAAAAGAACTTATTTTCTGGCTTAACTACAACATGGATTTCATAATCATAATTTTTGATGGGTTCCTGAAATAGGGAAGAGGGAGCTAGTTTGTCCTCAGATTGCCAGTTCTCAGTAACTTCTGCGTGGTCTGAAAAAAGCTTGGCTGAACTGTGAGATTTGGAATTACTTTTAGTGAAGATTTTGTGTTGCATGATTATGATGTGCTTTGAACGAAGTAGAGTTTGATGGCAACAGAAATTAACACATTGATTTCCAGTTCTCTCCCCCTTACCCATTTTCATTTCTTTCTGCTGAGTGGCAAGAGGAATTAAAGCCAAGAAACCCGAAATTCAGGTCTTAGCTTTACTCATGTTTTTCCACATGCTCCTTTAGTAGATTGCTGAATCATTCTTGTTTGTTGCTCTCCCATGTGGGGAAAAAAATTTCCATTATTTTCGAAGGCAGAGTTGATATACAGTCACTTCAGCAGCTGCTTATCTGTCTGTGTATCCTTAAGCTATGATTAGTCTTAATCAAACAAAGGGGTATCTAGTTGTGCAGCAAGCTGGAAAGTGGTGGGGAGGAATAAAGGGAGCTTTGTAGCCATGTTGAGCTGATGGCTGGGCATTTCTGAGATGTGAGAGAGGCATTTTTAATTTTAAGCCTGTCAATTTCTGTGCAAGTAGAGAGTGAACTCTCTAAGTTGTTGTGTGTGAGTGGAATTTTTCCCCTAATAACAGTACTGAGGGATGTGTTGCAAAGAAAGAAGAGTTGAGAGGGCAAGGAGTGAGGCCAGAAGCTCACTGAGATTTGGAGTAAAATTAAGAGGATCTCTGAGGAATGCATTGAATGAATTAGAAGGGCCGAGATAAAGCCTCACAGTGGGGTGGATGGTGTTGATAGAGGAAGTCACAGGGATGGAAACAGGAAGGAAAAAAAAGATACTGTGAAGTTCAAGTCAAACAAATGACCTTTCAGCTGACTGGGTGGGTTTGAGCCTGGGTTACAAACTCACTGAACACGGGTGAATGAGGAAATGTTCAGCAGCAGGGTCGGACGGAATGGCAGCAAGGAAGGGAAGTCGCTGAGGATGATGGGGATGTTGTGGAGAAGAAAAGAGACTGGAGTTGTACTCAGAGGATACCTGGTAGAAAGGACAAAGGTGAATGGATAATGATAAGTTGGGGAGAAAAAGAGGATGATGGTGTAGTGCTGTTCAGGGCAGGAGAAATAGGTACAAAAGGGAACATGATATGGAAAATAAGGGTAGATGATTGAAGGTGTGGCTGGAGTCAGAGAAGTCCAGCATTTCTTCCCTGTGCTTTGATCTATGATGGGAGAGTTAGATAGGAAGCACTTCATAAGGGTGTGCCTGATAGAGGGAGAGAGTGAGCTAGGTGGACCCAGATATGGAAGTCATGGATGATCATGCAGTAAAATGGGGGCAGGAGAGCTGGGGCTCCTGGTTTGGCTCTTCTAATGCTGCCTTGCTTCCTTTTGCTGTTAGAGAGAAAGGTTTGTCTTTTTAAAACAAAACAACAACAACAAACCACCTTACCAGTTTAGAAACTTGGACCAGTTTGGGTTTAATCTGGTGTTTCATTTTTAATTAACAGACTTCAGGCTATATGCTTGCTACTTCCTTTCCTTTGTATCCAGAAATTAGTTGCATTTACAGTTTTCCTCATCTGTCCTTTGATATTTTAACTTCACTGGCACAAGCAGTCTCTTTAAAGACAAAACTTCTAAGCTACTTCTGAGGAAAAAGACAAGCTTTCTAAACTCTTTGATGGCTATTGAAATATTTTACAGCTTTCATACAATTTTCCTTTCACTCTGGGAAGGAAACCTTTAACATGTCTATAAAACAATTATGAAGATGATTAGGAAAAGTACTTGTTTCAGTTGCCTCCAAAGAAAATAGAGTTAGTTCTTTGTGATGGAAAAACCTGAATCTGATTGTTGTTAGTGCAAGCTAGAGTTACACTGTTGTCACAGTTTCTGAAACAGGAAGGCTTGAAAAATGGGGTTAGGAAAAGCTAGGTTTTCCAGAAATCGCTTCTAGTAGTTTTACTACTAGAATAGAAATTCTAAACATGGTCTTTTCAAAATAATTTTTTGTTTGTTTGCTCAAATGGGAATTGGAAGGTCATTTTTGATTGTTTGTTTTGAACATAAAACACACTGTCTTGGTGCCATTCATAATATAATTAATATAGACATCTCTTTGTAAGTAAAGCTGTAATCGCCATCGGAAATGTTCTAGTGTGCGTTTGCCACAGCTTATTTACTTTGTGACACAAGCACAAAGCTTTTCACTAGCCCTTAGTTTCTTGGCTTGTTGATCTTAGATAAATCAATTAACTGCTTTTTCCTCCCTTTCTCCCTTCTAAAAATGACCAAAACAGTCTCAACACTTCAGAGACCCAGATGTGGGTACTGGCCTTTTTGAAAGGGGGAAACAGAGGCATGAAGTTTAGAAGTGAGCTAACATAGAAGTCTAAAAGGAAGCCGTATCAAAGATGACACTTCAGCTACAAATTTAAATAATAAAGGAAAGAAGGCAAATGGAAGAAAGTTTTAGGAGGGGAAGAGGAAGATGATGTGCAGCTTACTGACACCTCTGTTAGAAAAGCTATTGGCCATTGTAACTGATGAGGAACCCTACAGATGCAAATTACAGGGTAATAAAACCAGGCTGGTATTTTAATGGTAATCATAATACTTCTGGAAGGCAGTGTTCTGCTGACTGCCTTTGGCATTCACTGAACTGCCTGTGAAAAGCACCTGCTCCCTGCGGTGACTGGTAGTTGTGGTTCTAAGAGGCATCATCGCTTTCCTCATGAAAGGGCTGTGCTTCGCAGTCGCCAAGGAAGGTTGAGTATCTGGAGCATCAGCACTGGATTCCCGCGTCTGTTGCTGATGGTGGCCTTCTGGAGAATCCCTCCTGCTTTTAGAACAACGGGAGCTGTATTTTTCATAGAGGAGTTTGGATTTTTCACCTGTAGAGAGCTGTTTGGTTGGGCTTGGAAGTCTAAATGGTGTCAGCCTCCTTGAGCTGTCAAACAACTAATTGCCATGTGAGGCATGACGCCTTTCTCCAAGAGAGATTTGTTCAGAAGTCCACCGTGCCACTCCAGTTAGCTGAAGGACCCTGTCTGTTAGGGAACCGTTTTTACTCTGCAAGCACGAATGACGAGGACTCCTTGTCTGCTTTCCTCCCTTGGCTTGATGTGCTGCAGTCGCTGGTCTCTGCCTCTCTGTGTTAAATGTAGTGTTGGATTGAGCAGATGTTTGTCTACTCGAACTCCTGTGGGAATAGTGTTTATCTTGCTGTCATTCTCATACATGTGATGATCTCTTACAGGTCTCTTACAGGCTTAATGCCTCCGAGGAGGGGGTGTTAAAGGAGAGTCTGAATGACACTTTGGCCATTCTGTTGCAGTGTGAATGGTTGGCTGCAGGGTAGTTGCCATTCCCTCTCTGTTAAGTAGGTTTCACTTTGTACCTTAAGGTATTCAAACTTGGAGTGCTACTTAAGAGCAAGCTCAGCAACAGTTACCTTTGTGAAACACTAGTATTTTTAAAGTGGGGCTGGCCAGGTGTGCCGTCAGATGGATAATAGAAAATAGGATTGGAGAGGACAGTAGGAAGCCATCTAGGCCGAAGGCACAGAGAAATGAGTCCTTCCCTTGGTCAGTTATGTGGACCGTGGCCACTTGGAAGGTACATTAGAAGTACAAAGCCCAGGGTGTTATGAGTGGCTCTCGGAGCTGCTTTGTCTCCTCTGAGACTGTAAAAGAAAAGGTGACAGGCCAGATGGGAAGGGCCTGCAGGCCACCACTTGGATTATCATATAGCAGGGTATTAGTGAAAGAATCTGATTCTCTTTAATTAGTGATATGTAAGTGTGTTTATGCCAGACCACTGCTGACCTACAGGTAACCCTTTTGACATGGTATGTTTTCTGATGTACTGTGATGCTAGGAAAAGGGTTCAATTGTTTAAGTAGCTAAGCATGCTACTTAATGAATTGAACACTTTTTCTGAAAAGCACAAAAAGATTTTAATGACTTGTTAAATTTTAATGACTTATTAGACAGCTCTTTGATCCTTGGTTTTGTGTTCATAGCATAACATTATCTACAACAGTAATGCACAGTTAGAGGCTTTCTCATCTCTCTACTTCTAGTTTAGCTGATGGTGTAGTGCAAGGAAGCAGTGGATGCAGTCCTTTTTGCTATATTTAATGCCTTTTCTTACTTGAATTTTTTTATATGTGGGAATGTCTTGCTACATACAGAGAGAAATACCTTTTTTAATATAGTGGGAGATTTCTGGATATCCAGAGATATCTTTATTGCTCATTTATACCACACCAGAGCAAGCAGAGGATATCTTTGAGTGGAGTACATATGTGTTTGTGCTTCTCTTTAGTTGCAGATTAACAATATTTACCTGTGCATTCTCTCAGTGATTTGGGAAACAAAGGACAAAATTTTGGGGGGACAGTTCAGAGCAGAAATAGAAGAGCTGAGGCTGCTTTTAGCTGAAGGAGCAAAGGAAGAAAGCTTGAGAGATCTACCCCCTTTAGTCCATAAAGAGTTGTCCTTCTAGAAATACAGGGATCTGATGCTTGCTACAGCTTTGTTTCTGCATGAGCATGAAAAGGCTTCTTCCATCTCAGTTGGGAGGTGAAAGGGTGGTCTTGTCTTTGCTGGTGTTACGTGAGGTTTACTTGTGAATAAGAACAAGAATTGAAGAGTTGAGCCTTAAGGGTGACCGAGGGGGTAAGGAGAAGATCCAAATAGCCTTGGTCTTGTGTAATAGGTTTGCCCTTCTTGAGAAAGAGGGTTGCCATTATTAGTTTTGGAAGTGAGACAGCAGCTGCATTGTTTATACTTGGGTCTTGCAAATCTGGGGGGAAGGTGGCAGCTTGCACGTCTGCACCGGTCTGAACCCTCTGTGTGGTATACGTGTGGTCCTCTGCAGTGCTTGCTTCCTATACCATATTGATACCGAGTACAAAGGAATGATGAAGAGACATATGGTTCTCTTCACTGGACATAATGTAGCCAAGCTTGACAGGCTCTGTGAATAGACAAGCCAAACATTCAGTGGGAGTATACTCTGTGCAGTAGGGGTATACTCTCTGAATAGGTAAGCTAAACATTCAGTAGGCCAGAAGACCTTGAAACTTTGTAGATAAGGAAGTGATGCTGAAGACAGCTAGTTTGTGAAGGTAAAAGTGTGCAAACTGAGCCAAAGAACAAACTGTGCATGCGCAAGAACTGAGTTCAACTAGCGTCACGGTGAGGAAGACTATCGACGACCGCCAGAGGACCCTGAAAGACCACCAACGGACATAAGAGCGCATGCGTAAAGACTTTTACATATGTTAATGAAATAACATTAATATGTTAATCATGTCTTGGAAAACTAATGAACATGTATATTTTGATTGTACTTAACTCCTATAGCTAAGCAGTTCGGCACGCACATTAGGTGGAGTGATCCCCTGTGCGTCCGGCGCCGCAATAAAGAATGCCTGCTTTCTAAAACTCCAAATCGAGTCTTAGAGAGTTTTTCATCTGCCGACTTACGGTAACAGTTTTGGCG
>NW_008824469.1:1244510-1247114 GCF_000699105.1 Pygoscelis adeliae
CCAGAGGACCCTGAAAGACCACCAATGGACATAAGAGCGCATGCGTAAAGACTTTTACATATGTTAATGAAATAACATTAATATGTTAATCATGTCTTGGAAAACTAATGAACATGTATATTTTGATTGTACTTAACTCCTATAGCTAAGCAGTTCGGCACGCACATTAGGTGGAGTGATCCCCTGTGCGTCCGGTGCCGCAATAAAGAATGCCTGCTTTCTAAAACTCCAAATCGAGTCTTAGAGAGTTTTTCATCTGCCGACTTACGGTAACAGTATCTACCCTGGTATTCTTCTAAAAGAGTCCTGCTTATGTGGACGCTTCAGAGGTAACTGTTGAGAGCTTGTGTGAACACCAGAGCCTTACTGCCATTAGAATAGTTGTGGCAAATACAGGAGCTTGGTCCTGGGGCTGTGTCCTGCTAGGCTGGGTGCAGGAGGCGTACAAGACTGTTCTGTCCTGAAGAGTTTGTGTTACATCTTGTACTACTGCTTAGAACAGATCCTCAGAAGCATGCATAAACAGGATGAGGCCTTTTCTTTTCACTGGTCTGTCCAACAGTGAAGCCTGTTAGTCCTCATATATCAGCAGGGTTTGGTTTTTTTTTTAAGTGATATGTCTGCATAACAAGATCCAAGCAAACACTGCAGAGGCATGAAGGACGCTTTTGCTGTTGGAATCTGTCAAGTTCATTGTTTTCAGAACTCTCTAGCATGGGATGTTTACTCGAAATCCTGGCCTCCATTTCCCTCTGCCACTTTGTTTACTCTCCCTTCCCTCAAGGTCCCATAGTAACGGGTGCTCTGCCTGTAGCGGTTCAAGGACACGTCAACTGAAGTGACCTTGTCCAGCATGGCTATGAGACCTCTAGCAGGGCTGCAGCAAATGCAGTGACTTTTCTATCCGACAGCCAGATCACTTTCCCAGCCCACATGAGCTAGTTGTCCAAAACACTCTTCTTGTCCACATTGCCCTGTCTGTGTCAGGGGCTTTGTCGCCTTGGCTGAATTCTTATCCAGTGAAATTCTAATGCAGGACAAGGGTTAGACTCAGACCATCAAACCAGGAATGATGATACAGAGCCCAGGCCTGTGTGATGGTGGTGGCGTGTCTTTGGAGCAGCTGGAAAGAAGTGACGTTGGGGTTTCACAATAGACCTAAAAATAACTTAGGCTCACTGCATTTAGTTACCGTTGTGAATGTGCATGCGAGCCATCACAGGCTATTCTGCTAAATTGTTCTTGCTGCGTCTTGCATCCAGATTTTAGGCTGCTGTTAAAATTATTCACTGTTTGTCTTCAATATTGACACCATTCCCAAAGGGACAGGGACCAAATGGAACATGAATTGTGGAAGAGCTTCTCAGGTCTTTGTGATTCTTCTTTGAAGTCCATGACTGCTCTTCATGATGATCTTATTATGCAGATTTTTGCTTTTGGTGCTGTGGTATGACACTTGATGTAGCCTGTGTTAGTTATTGAAAACTATTACTTTGCAGTGTGTCAGAGGCAGAAATGATCAACAAGGTGAAAAAGGAAAGGTGTGCATGTAAAAAGGAAAACTAAAAAAAAAAAAAAAAAGTTTAAAAGGAAATACCTGGGCTTTGGGCCTGGCAGCTGTTCGAGGAGTGCCAAACAGGAAAAGGCCAGTGGAAGATCTTGTTGCATTCCTGATCTGCCAGTCAATGGATATGGATATTATATGCTGCCACATTTCCCAGAGCAAAGAATGATATAATTTGTTATTTTCTAGGATGGTTGGCCTCTGCTTATTCTGATGAATTTCTGAATGTTTGTACAGAAGCCATAGCAGTGTGAGTAAGCTTATCCATGGCAAGTCAAGCTCTGCTAATAATATTTACAGTGACAATTGCCTGCATCAGGAGAACTCTCTGTATTTGGCGAGTGGTGTTCCCCAGGGCTCAGGATTGGGGCCAGTTCTGTTTAATATCTTTATCAATGATCTCGACAAAGGGATCGAGTGCTCCCTCAGTAAGTTTGCAGACGACACCAAGTTGGGTGAGGGTGTTGATCTGATTGAGGGTAAGAAGGCTCTACAGAGGGATCTGGACAGGCTGGATCGATGGGATGAGGCCAATTGTATGAGGTTCAGCAAGGCCAAGTGCTGGGTCCTGCACTTCGGCCACAACAACCCCATGCAACGCTACAGGCTTGGGGAAGAGTGGCTGGAAAGCTGCCCGGCGGAAAAAGACCTGGGGGTGCTGGTCGACAGCCGGCTGAACATGAGCCAGCAGTGTGCCCAGGTGGCCAAGAAGGCCAATGGCATCCTGGCTTGTATCAGAAATAGTGTGGCCAGCAGTGCTAGGGAAGTGATTGTCCCTTTGTACTCGAAGTGGTGAGGCCACACCTCAAATATTGTGTTCAGTTTTGGGCCCCTCACTCCAAGAAAGACATTGAAGTGTTAGAGCACATCCAAAGAAAGGCAGCGAAGCTGGTGAAGGGTCTAGAGCACAAGTCCTGTGAGGAGCGGTTGGGTGAACTGGGGTGGTTTAGCCTGGAGAAAAGGAGGCTGAGGGGAGACCTTATCGCGCTCTACAACTACCTGAAAGGAGGTTGTAGCAAGGTGGGTGTCGGTCTCTTCTC
>NW_008824469.1:1247150-1262935 GCF_000699105.1 Pygoscelis adeliae
AAAAAATTCTTCACCGAAAGGGTTGTCAAGCATTGGAACAGGCTGCCCAGGGAAGTGGTTGAGTCACCATCCCTGGAGGTATTTAAGACGTGTAGATGTGGTGCTGAGGGACATGGTTTAGTGGTGGACTTGGCAGTGCTAGGTTAACGGTTGGGCTTGATGATCTTAAAGGTCTTTTCCAACCTAAATGATTCTGTGATTCTGTGATTTGAGTGAGAGGCAACACAATGAAGTCCTGGTTCTGCTAAGCTGCATTGTGGGTTCAGGAATGGGCTCTGAAATTCGCTTGTCTGTTAGCAGCACATAAAGGTCTGGATGTTACATGTCATGCTTCTCATGTTAGCTCATGGTGTAAAGTGTCCAGAGAAGGAATAATGTTTCCCTGTATACATTTAAACTCCTGCATATTAGTATCTGCACAGATACTCAGCTTAGTCCAGCTTTCTGTTTGCTTGGTAAACATCTGTTCCTGACAGGATGGAGGTTGAGAGAACTTGAATAGAAAATATGGTGGTGGCATGCCAGATGTGGGAAAACACGAAGCAGTGAAAGGGAACAATATACTTGCTTTTGCTTTTTATAACACAGCTTTTGAGAGAATTGAGAGGAGGGGTTGTAGTGGGGGGAACAGGTTAGTGACCTGAGAATACACACAAAAATGACTTTTCTGGGTTTGAGGATATGGAACTTTTAGAAAGGAAGGACTAAGTCAAAGGATTTGGATATAGTTGTGAGATACTTAGATCTGCTGCAGAGCCAGAGAAGTTCTTTGCACGTTGTCAGCTTATTTCAAATGAACCTAGTGTTGGGATGGGAGAACTGACTTGATCAAAGATACGAATATCCTCAAGGAGGAAAGTGCACTTACTTCAGGTAACTAGCAACCATGTTTGACACCTAAAACCTGTTGAAAACAGAAAGCAGAGATTCCGAAATAGCCAAGAGCCTGAAGCAATCTGTCCAAAAGCCGGGGCACCCGAGTCGTTGCAGTAGTCACCATAGTGGCTGTTCTCTATTAAAAATGTCATTATCCCTCCATTTTCAAAGCAGAGACCTGCCAAATCAATACACATATTCAACTCACCCAGGTATGACCAAAAAAAAAAAAGGGGTGTGTGTGTGTCTATAAACACAGCAAAAGAAGAAATAATATAGTTCTTCCAATTCACTTTTAGGGACTAAGTTAATATAATAGCAAACATCATTTTCCTTACAGTTGAGAGGGGCTGTTAGGGGCTGGTTGTTGGAGGCTGGAGGGAGTGCCCTACAAACATGCTTGTCCTGTTCTCACTCTTCCCCAAGTACCGGCTTGTGTCCACTGCTGGAAACGGAGTACTGGGAAAGCTGGACCTTTGGCCCAACCTGTATGGGTGTTCCTACAGCTCTCGCTAAAGCAGGCGAGTTCTGGTGCCAAGTACTAGAGTGAGCTAGACAGTGTTTCAGTGTCAGCTGTGAAAAAATTCCAGGCAGCTGTTTCATTGTTTGCTAACCTTTTTTCTTCTAAATAAGAGATTTGTATTTTGCCTTATTAAAATTACAGCTTTAGAATGCTCTCATTTTATAGCTTTTGCTTGGTACAGAAACGTGTTTTCTTCAGGGCAGCACGGGACAGTATATGTCAGCAGCATTTGGTCTCTGGAAGCTGCAGATAAGCCCAGTTTGTGTTGCTGCCTGGCTGCTTTCTGTGATATCAGCCTAGTTCTGTCCTGCTGCCTTCCCTAACCGGCTGCCTGATGGTACTGGATATTCCACTGTGTTGTGAAAGCAGAGAGCCAATATGTTTGTGACTTGAATGACTCTGTGATCTGAGTCATTCCTCGTATGAGGGGTAATCTGTAATCAAACTGCATGGGAACAAGAGGCATTCCTATGTTCTGGTCTGTCTCTCTTGCTGTGTGAAAGAGTTAACCCTTCATAGGAACTACGTGATTAGATTTCGCTCATTCACTTACCAAATCAGCAAATGTTACTGAAGACCACAGCTCAGCTTAGAGACTCTGTAAGTAGATGCACAGAAAATTGCAATAAAAGCCAATTCATTACTGTTTCTAATAAAGTTTTGGTCTGTGAAGGCTGTTGTTTAGGAGCCCAGCATGCATCCCATCTGTTTTCAGTATCCAGTCATACAAGTAGAACACTCAGATCTCCAGTAAAAATCTTAGCGGAGCTTAAGGAGCCTAAAATTTTTATTAGCAGTTTTTATTAGCACATTAGTAGGCTTGGGGTCTGACCTCTGCATGTGGTGCTTATAGGCCATGTGGATATAGCAGGCTTCTTAAAATGGAGAGACAAATCCTAGGAACTTTAGAGAGATTGCTTCTCTCTGTAGCAATAAACTTGTGAGAAATGTTACCCACCTTTCATGTGAGCATTCTAAGGAACTCTACAAAGTGAAAGTTGATGCTGGTTTGTTTTGATTTTGGAACATGGAAAAAACATGGCTTAAAGAAGAGACTTGTGTGAGGGTCATTTAATGATGGGTTTTTTTGTGTTGTTTGTCATAAGATTCAGGGAAGTGCTGATACTGTAATTTTTTTTAGTTGGGAAGTCACCTCTTGCTTTGGGACATGAACCATCTTGGTCCATTTGAAAATGTGTTCTTGGTAAGGAAAGGGGATAAGTCAGTCCAGCTGTGACTTAACTAGTGCATGGGTGAACGGTGTGAGAATTTCTGAACTGTTTTGCTGGTAGGTGTTTGAGCGTGGTGGTTACTGTGAGAAAAGGAGTGATTTTATAAGGTTATATTGCAACAAAATCAAGGTCTTTCTCTGACACTCACCACATATAGTGAGGTTAAATATTGCTTTATAAATTTAACTGCTATGAAGTGTTCGTCAATGCCCTGTGCTGTGGTGAGCATAATGAGCATAACCACCATCATTATAAAGTAACAAACTCTACTCTTCAGAATGGCTGGAGCCACTTTCCTAAGAACAGGGCTGATCATCTCTCCATCTGTGTGTGGGAACCAGGCACCTCCCTTGGCCCGTCCAATCCTAAGTGGGCAATGAGAGCCATCTGGGAAAAGCGTGATGGGGATTGTATATCACGAACATTAGTATGCTCCCCGCCATGTCCCAGTTAATTAACAAAGGGTCACTTGCACAGCCTTTCCTGCAGTGCTACAGACAAGTTTCCACAGCTCCTGTTTGAGCTGGTGACCCAGAGGTGAAGGTCTGTTTTCCACTATTCATTCTCTGAATGTTCAACCTTCCTAGGAGGCTGTGGTCTTTGACTGGTGAATCCCAGGGAGTTTCACTGCCGTGCTTTGAGATGTGGCTGCTCCTGTAGCAGCGGCAGGAGGAACTGCCACTTCACAGGTCTATGTGATGTTCACCTCTAATTGAAGGGCTGGTTTTGGTGAAGACATTTGTTTGCACTTAGATCCAACAAAGCTCGAAGTAGAGACTTTTCCTGTGAGGTGTGCATGGCCTTTTAGAGGTGCTTTTTTTTTTTTTTCTTTTAAACTCCTTTTTTTCCTCATTCCAGTCTGTTTTATGTTAACTCTGGAAGGGGTTTTCTCCCTACATTGTCTTTCTATGGGATTTTTTTTTTTGATCTTTCAGTAGCCTTAGTGGTAACACAACGGTGTCTTTAGTCTACTTCTGTCTTTTGTGTAGTTTCTGGTTCAGCTTCTATGTAAACTTTGAATAAACTGTATGTGCTGTTGCAGTCTTGAGTCTTTAATAGCTGAATTTGGTAATAAGACTGGTGTTTTTCATGCTGCAGGGAGTTGGTTGCAGACAGCTGGTATGAAAGCTTTGTTTCACAAGGGGAGAGGTGGGGGAGTATCTCTTCTTTTTAAAACACTTAAGTTGCTTTCAGAATAAGATCCCTGAAGTCTTGCAGTGTATTTATAGGCTTGTAATGTTGTGCAGAGAATGTTACACTATCCTCTGTGGCAGAAGTGCAGGTTTCAGGTTGCTCTGTTGAGCATGGTAAACAGCTCTGGGTTCCTGTCGGGTATGTGTGCTGCTCAGAGAGCTGTGCTGATCTGCCACACTGATAGAGTTTGTTTGGGTTTTTCAGAAGCTCTGCGTGTGAAAAGTCTTTGAACCATAATTTAGGTGCTTGAAACAAGGTCCCAGATCATCCCATCTTTATCAGTTTATTATTAGGCTAAGGCCTTAACATTCAAAAGGATCCTGACATGTTCATAGCTCTCTGTACAAGAGGGTCCTTGCCAACAGCCACCCCTTTTAAATGAGAAGGAAGGTCAATGGACAACCATATCAGTTCCTGATCATCTGTATCGGAAAACAGCTCTTTGTAATGAATAGTCTGATTCTGAGAAGGTTGATGAAAAGCCAGTGGCAGAAATCAAGTTTTAGGAAGAAGTGGAAAATTTCAAGAGACTGTGAAATAGGCGAGTAGGACCACTTCCCTTTATATTGAAGCTGTTCTTAAAATGACACTTCTTACTTTTCACCATGCATGAGAGAGTGCGGGAAACACTTCAAAACAAGGACACCAAATGTATTGGTCTGATGTGAATTACTTTCGTTGATATGTTTATCAATACATGTTGATTATCATAACAGTTGATAGTAATAGGAAAGTTCCTCTACCTCCTAGCAGAGGTTTTGTAAGAAAAGATCACAGTAGAACTGATCATGATATCCTTGTTACGCCATCTGCAACATTGTTAGATATGTAACCTTTCCTTTGCCTCACCAAAATCTTCTAAACCTTTGAGCAGCAGGGAGGCAAGAAGGAAGTGATGGAGAGGGGAAGGGGTGCGTTGGGTGCGGTGGCTGATTCTAAAAGGGAAGCGTGCAGCGGGGAGGGAGCTGAAAAGAAAGCTGTTGGTAAAGATGATGCAGCACAGAAAACCTGATAACTCTCACAGCCCTCACTGCTGCTGATCACAGTGTTAGTTACTGGTGCACCATTGCATATTACAAAGTCGCAAGGTATGTTGAAGCTGACGTTTGTCTTCTGCTCCTTTCAGGCAAAGAATAGAGCATGTGTTCCCTAAATGAAAGTTCTCAAGCTGGTTGTGTTAAAAATAGTTTTGACAACTTTGTGAATGATGCTGGATACTCATTTTCTGGTCATTCTGGCCCAGGGCACAACACTGACTGAGCTACATGAACCTTGCAATCCTAGCACCAGAGAGAAGGGGAACTGGAGAGGGGGTTGGATTTGAAGTTTTGCATCTCTAGTAGCTTGACTTCAATACTTGGCCTGCGGCTTGCAGGTGGAGAACAGCTGTCTGGCATTCTGTTAGCGGGTTTCATGCTTACTGCTTTAAATACAGAGATAACATGATCATTTTGTTACAAGGGTGAGACCTGTAAAACATGAGGCATTAAGCTACACTGCAGAAAACATTGAAAAGAATTGAATTCCCACCCTCTTACCCAGCAATTACTGCAGGCAACACTGGTAGCACCTCCTGTTCTTAAAGTTGCCGCTAATCTGTACTGTGTAACTGTACTTTTGGTTGTTTTAACTGTTTGATCTGAACTTTCCCATGTCTGAGCCTATGTTTTTTGGATGAGAAGTTGTTCAGTTGTTTCACTGATAAAGTTGAAACAAAATGTATTGCCCGTATTTTAAAAAAAAAAGGGGGGGGAAAAACAAAGAAGTTCCAATCATTTTTCAAAGATTGTTACCCTAAGGATCGGAGCAGGGCCTTGAAATTTGGTAAGGAGGTGGCCTGTGTTCGAGTGGAGTGCTCTGTCCTGCAAAACTGTTTTTAAACTTGGTGAGATTATAATTTTCTAAGAAACTGGAGGTAGCAGCTTGTCAAAGCAGTGACCGTAGAGGTGGTCAGAGTGTCGACTGGAGGTCCATCTGGCATGGTGAGAGATCAGGAAAGGGAACTGGATGCAGTTCTGCAAGCAAATGCAGGCATGTCATCTCACATTTGACAGATCAGAGAAGTGGATAATGAAATGTTAATAGGTCTATGCCTCAGTTTCCCACCTGCAATGTGAGGGTGAAAGCACTGTAATAAAGCTTGTGAGGAATTTGTTATGGTTCAGTAATAATCTATAAATCAAGGTATGAACACTGAAAAGCAAACGGCATGAGAGGCCACCAATGAAAGTGCTAAATATTCAGGATGTGCTGTGTACCATCTATTCTGTACACGAAGGCTTAGGATATGGACAGATTGCTTGTGATCCTATAATAAAGGCTTTTCATAATAACAATTGTACAAAGATACCTACATATAAATTCAGATGCTTCCTGCCTTTTGTAGTGATTGTGTATACTGCCATAATTTTCCTTTTATGTAGGATTTAATTCAATATTAAACATGCATTAGCGTTCACTTCCAACTGAGATTTGAACTCCTCTGTATAGAGTACGTGCTAAATTTATAGTGTAGGTTCAAGCCCGTGCTTACCCACTAGTTCTTACCTCAAAGGAACTTTTTTTTTTAACTGAATACTTAGACATTGTGATAATCTTCACTTTGTATGCTTTCCACATCTACATCTAATGTATCAGGAAAATAAATGACAGATTGTGTCTCTTAACGTTTTATAACAGAACTTTGGGTTGCAGTGTTTATTTAAACAAAAATCAGAACGATTTCCTGTGGAGTTTATTTTTTAAATAATAAGCCTGTATTACTGCAAAAGTTTTGTACCTGTCTTAATTGTAAGATTTTTAACTACTGACGATGTTTACAATGATGCTTTCTTCTAAAGGAAGGTTTGAGGAGACCTGACATTTTTACCCACACTGATATCTGACCAACAGATGTGTTCCTAGCAGACCCCGGAAATAGTTTAGAAAATATGAATATTTTAATGTTTATTTGTAAACAGAAAAAGCTTTTGCCGCAGAGATAAAAAATGGTTTCTATGTTGTCTTGAATTCTCTAGCCAAGTGGGAGAAAAATTAAGACTGCTTTCTTCTGTCTTTTTCATTGACCAAACACAAATTGAGAAACAGCAATGCCAAATAAAATGATAATGCAGGTGCAGGTCAGCTTAGTTCTTACAGTGTCACCTTTATACCGTTTTCATACTGAGCATATTAAAATATTTCATAAATTACTCTGTCATGCTGGGAAATTCACCAAGAGCTGAGGAATGTGTAAATTGAAATATGTAAATCAAATTGTTGCTAAAACTTACTCTTGCTAGTAGCTTTTCTAGTATGGGGTGTGTGGCTGGGATATGATCGCCTGGTGTCCTGTCCTCGCTTTGCCACTGACATACTTTGTGGCCATGGGCAGCTGCTCTCCACCCTGGTATTTCAGATCTGGGCAAATGAAAGTAGTGGTACTTGCCTCTGACCCTAGCTCTCAAAGCATTGTGTAAGTTCTGTATGTCAGTGTCTTTTTTCATGATGGTATCTCTGGTAGTTCTTTGAAGAAAGTCTTGATTTTTGGCAGTTGAAGTATGTGACATTTTATAAAGTTACAAAGTACGTGACTTTTGTAGATGGGCAAACTTAAGTACAGCAGGGATCAAGGAGAGGTTTTGCTCGAGAGTTAGCAGTGATAGATGGTGAGGCCCGTTTCTCAGCCTTTTGACTAAATATTAGTGACATTACTTATGAAGCTTTTTCTGTTTTCTTGCTGTTTCAGTTCTGTAGTAAAATGGGTCAATGTTGGACACGTGTCTGAAAAGCAGGAACATTTCTAGAAATATCCTTTGATTTCTGACTGGAAATGAGAAACTGTCTAAATATTCTCAGTCTTTAAATAGACACTGGCTGAAGGACATTATAGCCTCCAAGTCTCCCTGATATTTGTACTGTTCTTTATGTTCCCCTTCGCCCTGTGCTGTTTCAGCGCTCTTTTCACCCTTTCATAACTTGCATGAAACCTGCTTCTGTTGAAAGCATTTCTCCAATGGTCCTTCCCAGCTGTCTGCAAGCCTTCCTCTTCATATAGCAGATCTTGGCCATGTTATGTTTGGCTAAAACTACAGCGCGAAACTCCTTTCCTTGACTGACGTAATGGTGGTATGAAAAGCTGTCAGTGTAGATGTGATAATACTCTCAAAGCATGAGTTTTTCAGCTCTTGCTTTTCTCCGAGGAGGCTGCAGTACGTTGCCTTGGCAAAGCACAGGTCTGCTGGTATAAGCCAGGGTAGTGCTCAGTGTGCCACAACACTTACTGGGTCCATTTGTGGGTCGCCAGCGTAGACATGGTCTTTATCAGAGCAAGAGCCCAGACACTGCGAACCTGCATTTATGCAAATTAAGTTAAACTTCCAAACTTTGCTTAAAATAATGTTCAATTTATAAAATAAATAAATGAAGGTTTATAGTGCATTCATTGGGGCAGGAATGTTTGCTTCTGGTGTATGACTGATCTTTTACTTTCCTGTTCCTTTTCAGGAGGTGCATACCTCGGCCTTCCTGGGTGAAATCAGTCTAGATAGCATGTTCCTTGGCAGGTGTTGCGATTCCAGTTTGCCAGTGGATAACTTTGATTTTTTTGTTTTTTATTTTTCTAACACTTCTTAATATATAATGCTCATGATAAAGGAAAAATGTTTGTCTGTTCTAGTATCTCTGTCTTCAAGATTGAAGTATTATTTTTAAAAGGAGATGAATCAAACAGCGGGGAGGGTTTGGTTGTTTTAAAACGTTTGATATAACTTCAGCACAAAGCTCCCTACTGTCGTTTGTGGAGTGTGGGCAATATAACATTCCTCCACAAACCTGAAGTCTGCTACTGCGGGAAGTTTTCAGGTAAGGAGGATGAACTAGGTAACCAAGAAAATGAGCTGCCCTAACGCCTGCTTTTAAAATGAGCTCTGTTTGGGATTAGTATCCTAGGGCTACAGCTGGGATTAATTTCGTAGGTACGAATAGTAAGATGCTAAAGCGTGGCCTCCTTGCAAGTCCTACACACATTCACTCAGTGTAGGAATGTTTTTGTTTCACTTGCCTGCCTCTTTGCTCCAGCACACAATGCATATAATCTGAGTTTCTGAATGAACCCTTGTTTGGGGAAATACTGTTAGTTTTGGCTCTTGGAGAGCTGAGCTGACAGGCCCAACTCCCCAACAAAACAGATTGGAGATTAAAAAACAAACTAAAACCACGCCTTCAAAAAAAAAAATGCTGGGGAGAAGCCAAAAAGTTCATTTTCTGTGTTGCTGAAAAAGCTAATCTATTTAGCTACTGTAATATCAGATCAGATTTTTTTTCCCTATTGCTTAAATTAAGAGCCTCATTACCATCACCTGCAATAAAAGGAAAAATCTTAGTCTACCTCAAAAGATTGCATCATCATGCACAGGGAGGAATCGGTGGGGAAAAACAGGCACAGAGGAAGTGGGTTTTGAGGCAGGAGTTAAGGCAAAAAAGAGGCCTTTTAGCACAAGGGCAGTAGGAATCTGTTAAATAAACAGGAAAACGCAATACATTTCTGTAGCTCGTTCCTGTAAACTGAATTTACAAAATTCAGATGTGAAAACAAAATAATTTGCTTACAACTATGGTACACAAGACCCCTGTGGTCTCTATGAGAAGAGATTTCTGCAGGTCTGTAGTAGCTGCTTTTCAAGGTATCTTTGCTGTGTTTGCTGAGAATATATATTTGGGCAGCAGGGTCAGGCCTGTGGAATCTGAGCCACGGCACTCAGAGGTTTATGTTTAAATTCCATGTACGATAGATCTAGGCCAGGTGCTATGTGAGTGCAAAAGTAAAAAATAACTTCTGCTGAGCTAGAGAGCCAACTCTAGCCAGAGATTTTCCTTGTCCCTACATATCAAAAGAAGTGAAAAATGAGAGGGTGGAAATGGGGGTTTTACATGCAGAGTACGGCAGTACGTCAGAAAAATCTGTGTCCCACTTCTAGTGCTGTCACTCACAAACTTCGTAGCCATGGGTATATAATTCAGTCTCACTGTTTCCTTATTTTTAAACAAGAGATCATGCATTTCTTCCCTCACAGGGTATTTTAAAGACCTTTTATTTTGTGCAGCATTTAGTTCACTACAATCGCAAGATTGCTTGCCAGCTGAAATTTCTTGGTCAGCAACATTTACATGTCATGGTGTAGCGAATTGTCGTGGTTTAACCCCAGCTGGCAACTAAGCCCCACACAGCCGCTCACTCAGTCCCCCCCGGTGGGATGGGGGAGAGAATCGGAAGGGTAAGAGTGAGAAAACTCGTGGGTTGAGATAAAGACAGTTTAACAGGTAAAGCAAAAGCCGCGCACGCAAGCAAAGCAAAACAAGGAATTCATTCGCTCCTTCCCATGGGCAGGCAGGTGCTCAGCCATCTCCAGGAAAGCAGGGCTCCATCACGCCTAACAGTGACTTGGGAAGACAAACGCCATCACTCCAAACGTCCCCCCTTCCTCCTTCTTCCCCCAGCTTTATGTGCTGAGCATGACGTCATATGGTGTGGAATATCCCTTGGGTCAGTTGGGTCGGCTGTCCCGGCTGTGCCCCCTCCCAACTTCTTGTGCACCCCCAGCCTACTTGCTGGTGGGGTGGGGTGGGAAGCAGATGTGTCAGCACTGCTCAGCAATAACGAAAACATCCCTGTATTATCAACACTGATTTCAGCACAAATCCAAAACATAGCCCCATACTATGAAGAAAATTAACTCTATCCCAGCCAAAACCAGCACAGGAATGAACTTCATTTTTTTATGAATGGGGGAAGGAGATTTTTCAGACTGGTATTTACAGCAAAGTCTTCCCTATTGTCTTCTGTTAGAAAAGGATTTGAAACATAATGCTATGGTACTGTTTTGACTATTTCTGAGGTAGATAAAAAATGGGGAATTGCAAGTTGAATCAGAAACAGCTTAATAAAGCATTTGAGCTGTATAAAAAATGTAAGTTCTACCATACTATACTATATAGTTTCCATTTAATCAACATGTATTCAAACCACCTATTAAATGAGGTTATGTAAGCTGACCAGACCAGCCTTCTGAGATTGTCTTCTTTTGGGTGGAATTTATCTTAATATTTAAAACTCTCCTTCTCTGCCCCTTCAGTACTCTTTGTAGAAATCAGTGTTTCTTAAAATGCTAGTGTTTCTTAATGCTAGTGAGTAATGGAAAAAAAACCCCAAACTTCTTCTGGGTTTACACACAGATAAATGTCAATTTCTGTCCAAATCCAGAGGGTGGTTGTGTCATGTGGTTTTATGCTGACCGAAGTCCGTCTTAAATCTCTGATTTTAGGGAGGAGAACGGGATTCTTCTGTTGTGAGTCATGTTTTATCAGATCTTGATCATGCTTCTACTGATGTCAGCAGGAGTTTTTCCATTGAGTTTATTGATTGAATGGTTTTTCAGTGTTATAAAGAGCTACTGGTTTACATTTGAAGTCATCCTAACAGCTGTGAATGGCATCTCATGTGCCCCGTACCTGTTAAGGAAGAAGGTCACCCATTTGCCTTGTCGCTGCTGAGTCAAAAGCATCACTAAAATATCCTGTAAGATCATTCATTGACTGCTTTTCTAGATAATATTTGTTAGCCATACACTTAAAATGCTGTTCATTGCTAATCACCAGTGGAAGGCAACCCTTCAATACAGTCTTTAAAAAAAAAAATCTATGGAGATGAGAATGGAAGAACCTTCCATAGGTACTGTTTGCCTGTGTGTGCCTGAAATGTTTTATTTTGGGTGTTAATAACATAGAAGAGAATGATGAGATTCTCAGAGGCAAAACTTCTTATAAAAATGGACGTTGCCAAGGTAGAATCTGTTTTGTACCATGTCAGAACACATACCTTCTCCCTAATTATGTTTCAGCTGATTGAAGAACAATTTAAAAATCAAACATGTTTAAGGGAATCAGGTCATGTTCTCACAATGGACATCTGTTTCTTGTACTTTGCTGCAAATCTTGTGATGTTTGAAGGTTTGTAATTGTTTTTAAAATGCAGCTGCTTTCACTGGAATTTTGAAAATGGAGAGCTGTGTTACTCTGACATCAGTAAGTTGTGTTACTCTACATCAATGCTGCGTTATCTGTCTGCGTGCTTGGTTCTCAGTTTTCTCAGGTAGTTCCTGAGCTGGGAAAAAGTATGTAAAAAAACTTGGGAATGGACTCCAGCCTCTCTTGGCATACCCAGGACTCACAGGTGAAAGCTGCAGCACATGGAAGTTACAGACTCAATTGTCTGCAGCTTTTGTTCTGAAAACACTGCAACTCCTCCAAAGCACATCGGGGCCCCTGTGTCCAAGGGGAATTCCAGTGCTGTTGGCTGTTCAGCTGAAGATTTTTTAGTTGGTTTGCTATGATCAAATCACTTGAGGACATTTGGTCTCAGGAGGTGGAGATTTCTACATGGGAGACTGAACTGAGCTGCTGGAATGTATTGCACATTATCCACCAGGTGGTTTTCAGCCACTTTGATTTGATCTGGGTTTGATAGTGATGAAGATATGAAAGTCACATATTCCTCCAGCATTGCTTACATGACCTGGCATGTCCTGAGTAGCACAGGCTGTGCTTCTGGCAGCAACGACCCCTGCAGAATGCCTAGTTCCCTCTGCGCTCCTCTCCTTGGGCACCGTCTGTGCAGCACCAACATCCTCTAGGTCATGCCACTGGCTGGTGTGGATGCAGCTGTCCCAGCTTGTACCATGGAGTATTTGGTCTAAGCCTCCCTTGGGATGCTCTCCTCCTCCCCTCTTTGGAACCAGCACTCCTGCAGAGTTGCAGCAGCCATTGTAGAAAGAGCGAGGACCATGCGTGCACTGATATTTTATACTCACAGGTACATTGTGACCGTCTAGCTGGTCGGCAAGTTGCTCTGAATTTCTTGTAGGAGTTGGCGTGGTCTTAGGAGACAGGGAGCTGGCAGGAGCAGCAGCCAGTGGGTCTCTCCATTTGTTTTTTTTTTGTTTTTGTTTTGCTGCTTTAAAATCTGAAGATGGGTTTCAGTTAGGCAGCTGCTTTCAGTCACAGTGTTGTGCAAAGTAATTGACTTTCCATTGACTTTGGAATTTGGAATAGTGTCTAAATATTGTTGTCAGCTTCATGCTGATTCCTCTCCACTGAGGCTAAAGTTGTTTCACTTATGACTTCAAGCTGGACTTGTGCTTTGCTCCCATGGGAACTAAAAATAATAATTATTTTAAGAATAGGTTCTTAATCACTTCCTTCTTTTGATGCACTAGTTTTGTTTAGCATTTTGTAAGAATGTAATAGAAAAATGTTTTAAACTATTTGTGTTTTAAATCCAGCTTTAATTGGCTCTTTGAAGATGCAAGGAGTGTACAAGAATTAGTTACAGTTCCTTTCAGTTTTTTGTAGAAAAGCATTTGTTGTTGTTATTCTGAGTGAAGATTATTAGAGTTTTGTTGCTTTGGCAAACTGTCCAGTCACACAGAGCTATGAAGAGATGAACATTAAGTTGACAGATTTCTTAGTCAAAGGCATGTGGGCATTTTGTCAGTGTTGGTAATGCATCAGCATGTTAACCTCCTGTCTCCGAACTGTTAATGTACATATGAGAAACAGAAAAAGATGTGCTTTACTGGGTTTAGAAGGAATGATAAGACAAGATATGCAATGATTTTGTGGCAGAGCTGGCTGTGCAGTGAACACTGTGAAGGTGATGAGATAGTTTACAGAGATGGGGAAAATATTAAACAGATGGCGAGCCACAGTCTGCCCTGACCCACAGCAACTGGATAACAGTGAGATAAAATACTTAATTTGGAGATCTTGCCATAAACTGAAAGAGTCTTGAACCTCAGAAGTGGGGTTTTGAGAGAGGTATTTCAAAGAGTGGCATATGAATGTTCGGGGGTGGGGGGGTGGCGGATCTCTCCAGAAGGACTTTCCTAGACTTCAGTGAGCATACAAAGTGTGGTTGTACTGAGTGTCTTAGAGCCCAGCTACAGAGAATAACACAAGTATATTAATAATTGTTTTTCCTATTCCTTGCTAAAGTTTACATGGTTTACTACTACTTCCAGTCAGTGAAGTTGCTTGTTCCAGCAAGTCTACTTGCCTTAGAGGGAGCCAATGTTCTATTTTGTGTACCAAATTTTGTTTGTACTTTATTTCTTCTCAAGCACCAGAGTCCCAAAGGCTGCAGCAGAGCCTTACAGCATAGCCTAGAGGGCTCAGCATACAGCATAGACCCTGAAGGGGCAGCTGGGCATGGACCACGGTGAACACAGGACTCGCAAGCTTGTCGCTTACCTACTCTCTTGCTGCTGTGAGTTGTCCTTTTAGTGCAGTACATACCTGGTCTCTACACCTGCTTCCCTGTGCGTACAAAAGCATAACAGTTTATTTTTAAAGAGGATGGGGAGAAAAACAAAAAAATCTTTTTACTGTTGGGCAACAGCTCACCTGATGGTGATTTAACCTATTGCTACAACTGGCATTATACACAGCAGTAAAATTGAAAGAGCAGAGCTGGCTTTTCTTTACCTGTCACTTGGCTGAGGTCTGGCATTTGCTCATCTGTTACTGTTGTGGTTGTGGGAATACCTGAATGGTAACAGCAGTTGTGGTACTAGGAAGGGAGAAAAGAAATGATGAGCCAAATACTTGAAGAAAGTGGTAGTTTAATATCCTACTGTTGACAGCTCTGGCATTCTGGCTTCTTTTGTGTAGGCTGTGAGGTCTTTTTACTTGTTTATAGTATTACAAGTTTTATTACAAGTTTTCTTTAAAAAGAGCTACTATCAGGAGGTTTCCCAGACCAAGTAGGAAACTGGGAATCAGCAGTTCTCCAGCTTCAGGCCTGCCTCTGCATGGCCTTGGGCAAGCTGAGGGAAGTGCCTGGTACTTCTGTAGGGTGTACTTCCTATTCTCACAGTGATTTTAGAGCTTAAGTGTAAAACAGGGACTTTAAATGAAGAATAATTCAGCTCTTTGCATTCATTTGTACTGAATGTGTGATAGCAAATATGCAGTGCCCTAGCACAGGCCAGTTCTAGTACATCTCTCTAGTGCCACTGCAATTCATGGTAGAAGTCACTCCCGATTGACCAGGTGCTCGGTGATCTTTTCTGAGAGGGCAAAGTGTTTGGAGGTGGCGTTGCTCCTGTCATTCATTTATGTACTCTTCACTACAGAAGACCTTAACCTCTTGACCTGATGCTTGTAATAGTTCAAGATTAACCTGTTGCCTTTGCATGTGTTGTCATATTGATTGCAGTTTGTATTGTTGGTCCGCTTCCATTGCAGCAAGGATGCATAAACAGCATAAGGAGACATAAACTAGGAAGGTGTATGGCTAAAACCACAAAAAATGAGAGGGAGAACCTGGGATAGGCACAATACCTATACTTTAATCTGTGGCTTGAAATCTACATTATGAATATTTGCTACATCCTCTGCTCTGTCAGTAGTATGGATTAATGATTCATAAAGGTGTGTTTTAAGGGCTGGGTAGTTGTGTTTATACAGTGCTTATTGGAGTCCCTGTTGCTTCTTCCTTTTTCCTTCCGTCTCCCACCTCCCAAGATTGTTCATACATAAGCCATTTCTCTTTCCAGCCTTCCCTTTCCTTGGAGAAAAGTTACTATTTCTAGCCTGTTGCTGATCCTTTGTGCCCAGCTGTGTTTACCAGCACTGTAGAATCGGTGGGTGGTGTTTTTTCTTGGACCAGAACTGGCATTTCATTCTTCCTTTCCAGTTTTACCAGCCTGGAAAATTGAATGGAACTGTAGAAATTAACTTGTGTTGACTTCATTGAGCTCCTCGGCAAAATCCATGCCAAAACTGTATGTGGCCAAACGTGCAAAAACCTCTAGGCCAGGTTTTGGGCTTAATTTTGAGCAATCTTCTCAGTTGATGGAAGCTCTTAGGCTAGCATTTGAGAAGGTGGGATACTGGCAAGGAGAAAAGTGTGGGTGAAATGAGTT
>NW_008824469.1:1262946-1288228 GCF_000699105.1 Pygoscelis adeliae
CTGCTGAAGATACTTGTGAGACCAATTGTGACAGTTGTTAGCAGGCAGATGAGAACATGAAGGAGTCTTGAAAACTGAACTCGTCTCTGAGACCTAGATCAGTAAGCCATGGACAGCGTATGGCAAAAGTTGTCACTGGCCAAGTGTGGCTTGTTGTACTTTTTTCTGTTGACAGTTTGGCAGTTTTAGGGGGATGCTTTGTCTTGAAAGGAGTGGGAAGAGAAAAACTGAAAGCAGAATGATTTGTTGTCTGTTTTGTTCCAGTGGAAAGCTGGTTTCACCAAAATGGAAAAATTTTAAAGGCTTGAAACTTCAGTGGAGAGATAAAATCCGTCTCAATAACGCCATCTGGAGGGCATGGTACATGCAGTGTAAGTGTCATGCTTGGTTGTGTCGCTTGCTTTAAAATATTTTCCCAGAGACATATATGTAAGAAGCAAGAAAATTGAAATTACTGTCTAATGAAAAGCTCAAAAATCTGCTCAGGGCCCAGATGTCTCAGAGGCTGTCACGGCAGTGCCTTTGGATCAGTGCTTTCTTAGAAATGTCCACACAGAGGCTGTACTGAGCAGTCCAAGCACAGCCTGAGATTTCCCCATTTACTGTTGGCTATCTGGAAGGAACCTGGCTAGATTTTTTTTCACATCTTGCCATTGAAGTGACAGGGCTCTTCGCAGAGTCTGCATGTGCTGAGCACTCAGATTTTCATTCTTGTTTCAGACCTGGAGAAGCGCAAGAATCCAGTGTGCCATTTTGTGACTCCGCTGGACGGCTCTGTTGATGTAGATGAACATCGTCGGCCAGAGGTATGTAAAACCTGAGGAACAGACTAATGAGCTCTAGAGTTCATAACAAGATTTTCTTGTCCACTAGATATGAGAGCAGTATAGCAATTCTTTGCTCTGAAGTCTTTATTTAGAAGGAACTGTTAATATAAAGTTGAACCCATTTTTGTAAGTTTATCGTATTGAGATGATCAGGGTGCAACCAGAAGGACATTTATTATCTATGTAACTTATGTCTATGATCTAGTTTAGTGAAACACAAGTCATAGAAGTGCAGTTTTAATAGTTAAGATTTTGACAGCCACTGCTCTCTTCTGGCTGGAGATTGCTGAAATCGGTGACGACTGTTTCCAGGATTGAATCTTAAGTGACCCTGTGAGAGTTTTCTGTATCTTTATTTAATTGATGAGGTGTGATTTCTAGACAACAAGCAATTTCTTTTTCTCTGTCAAGGTAACTTCACGAAAAGAGTGAATACGAGTTTGCATACTTCATTTTTGTGCTCTTGTAAACATAAATGAAAACTAACATCTGCCCTCTGGCTCCTTGCGGAAAACCAGTGAGGCAGTACGTGGCGCTGTCTGTACTGCATAACTCTAGAATAATTTATAACTCAGAGGAGTTCCAGATGAGAGTGTGGAAATGTCTCAGGTTTTTGAAAGAACAGTATTGATGTTTGTGTTGAAAGATGACCCTCGAACACAAGAAAGTTGTGTTAAGGCTCTCATTAGTTTGCTGTCCCCAATTTATACTCTGCTATCTGTGATACATTAAAGACCCACATTGTTCTGATCCTTTTGTTGCTATTAGTATGTGGCCTGCAAGGTCACACTTCTCCCTGAGCTGGACATCAGATTTCTATTGCTTTGTGTCATTCTTAACAGCTTTTGCGTATGTGTGTGCATGTTCATGTAATCTTGTGAAATTATCTTTGCCTGTTTTCTGCAGGACAGGATATTGTATGCTTTATACATTATATTTTAGTAAATTAATTTTAAAGGGTTTTTGCCATTTCTTAACTATTGGTTATGGTTGAGCTGATGTGGGAGATGCTGACAGTGCAGTCAGACATCATCTCTTGTTTGTTTATTGTGGGAAAGATGAAGTTAGTACTGTCAGATTTGCTCTGTGATAGCTGAACTCTGGGACAGTGTGGACTGCTGATACACGAGCTCAAACAGAATTAGCATGCTTTCTTTTGCATTTTTTCTGCCTGAATATTTGCTTGGAAATTTATTGAACATTCAGCCAATATGTGATTCCGTGTAATTCATGGTATGTGTTTGTGTTCTCAGGCCATTGCAACAGAAGGGAAATACTGGAAACGAAGAATTGAAATAGTCATCAGGGAATACCACAAGTGGAGAACATACTTCAAGAAAAGGGTCTGTTGGTTTACACAGCAGTGAAAGTAGCTTACTTGAACTTGATCAGTATGTTGTTGCTTTTTGACTTTTGATGTCACTTCTTTTGCTAACATGCAAGAATACTTAAAACAGATGATAAGCTAGTACAGGCATACTAATCTGATTAGTCCCACTTAACTAAAAATTATTGTGCAGGGACTAGTTGTGGATGATTGGGTCTTAAAAGTTTTGCAAAATCAGGTCTTCTACTGGCCTATATACAGGACCTATTCTGACTTTAACATGTGTTTTGTTCTCCTTTTGCAGTTACAGAAACATAAAGATGAAGATCTTTCGAGTTTGGTCAGGGTAGGTAATACCGCTGATAAGTGGCAGCATTTCTGCTTGTAGAAGCTGTAATAAGTAACAAAGCTGTAACGTGCAGTAGCTTGCGTTGATTAAAATCTAAAGACAAGCATCTTGCTTAAGCCTTAATTAAGGTTAGATACCTTAATATTTCTGCATCTTAGAGAGCAATGTAAGACTTGTAGCTTAAACTGAATGGAAGAGAGGTTGAATGTAAAGTGCTGTGACAGAAGAAATGAGAATTAGTATTGGGTGCCCAGAAAGATCAATCTCCTTAAGGGCTGGCACATTGTTTCATCTTGTTACTGAGTCGTAGCTGGCACTACTGCCTTGCTTGTGTAACTAGATCTGTGAAGATGTGTGTGCTACATGTTGCAGATCTTAAAAAAGGCAAAATGTTTAAAGGAACAATGGTATCACCATTTAGTATGCCCCCTAAAGCCATCAAACCTACTTTGGGCATATAAACTGATGAAGCACTGTTCTGTGGTTTTGTTTTGGGTTTGGGGTTTTTTTTTTCTTTTTGGAGTTAAGCATAACTCTGTACCTGTTCCAGTTTCACAAAACTCTCAGCTGTTTTGGCCATGAGTTCCAATGCACCATTACAGTACGTTGGTGTAGTTGCAGCTGCACGTTGGCTCAGCCACAGGAACCTGGCTGTGTGTGCTTCTAGTCTGCAGCAAATGCAAGGCAATGTAATTTAGCTTAGCCTGTAGTGAAGGACGGGTAAGCCAAGTCACATTATGTTGTATTTTTCATGGGCTAAAACTGTCCACAAGAATATCAGCATACCTTGTGCAAAGTCAGATTACAATTACACTTAACTACATTTCAGAGATATGCTTCAGGATAGGAATTGTTTGCTTTGAGTTTTTGCTGTGCATGTTATTTTTAAATCTTTATTCAAACCGAGGGATCGTTAAACTGCAAAAATATACGTGTAATCAATGAAACTAGTGTTGATGAAGTTATTTTGTCTTATGTCCTTCTAGTCAACATCTGTTTTTTGGGAAAAAACCTTTCCCAGAGTATTGTGGTATTCTACTGAAGGTTTCTGTTGTTGCTCAAATCAGTGAGCTGAAGTTGTTGTTGTATTAGAAGTACCACTGATCTGTTTCAGTCCATTTGAAAGGCTCGTAAGGAGAGTTTCTTTCTCGAAAAGTGAAGATTGTTTTTATATATCTGCACCTGACTGCTTTAGCATTGTCTAGGCAGCCTGACTTTTCTTCCTTTCCTTTGGCAGGATGATGATTTGGTTCTCTGGCAAAAAAGAAGGTATGGCAGAGAAACCCCTGTCCCTATGGAGGAAGGCAGCCTTTTGGATGCAGATATGCTTATGTCCGAGTTCACTGACACGCTGTTCTCCACGCTGTCTTCACATCAACTGGTTTCCTGGCCAAATTCCAGGGACATAGGTATTTGTTGGCTGTTAGCTATGTTGATTTTACAATGGGAACCTCTGGGAGAAGTCTGGTTTGTTGCTTTGCTGCTTTTCTAGTCTTGCCTATGAAATTTATCTTATTTTGCTGATACAGGTAAAAATAGGTCAGACAATCTAGCTGTCTAATGCTTTATAGGTTATGGAATCCCAGTTATTCATCTAAATTTAATTTCTATCTTGGCTTCTTACGTGCTGCTCCTAGCATTGTCCTCTAATGTTGTTCTGAATAAATCTGTAACAAGCAGTATTTACCTTTATCAGTAGTGAAGGCATTGTTATTTATCTCAAAGTGTATATGTGTGTGTGTATTTTTAAGGCAACGCCAATGTATTTTTCTTTGGATATATCCGTTAGAACAAGTGCAAGTCGCATCTCCTGTAAAAACAATCCCAAGAGCTACACAGTTCTATCAAATGCTCTCTAACTCAAGGCACTGACTGTCTAATGGGACAGCAGATGTCCACTATGCATCATCCTTGCTGCACGGACGTCTAAGCTGTCTGAGCGACTCCAGAGCAACTATGGTTTACATGGAGTGTACTTGAGGCAAAATGAAATTGATGATGGTTTATTTTAAAATACTGTGCTAAGAGCTGTGGTGGTTCAGGTTGTGCTTCCCAGCATGTTTATGTATTGTGCAGCAGGGGTGGGACAGGAGGTTTGGGAGCAGGAGGCGCCCAAGCTTGGCGATCCCCAGTTGTTACTCAGAGCCTTCAGGTTTCACCTCTTCTATTTTACTAGTTGAAAGTTTCATTCCCCAATGGTTTTGATTTCAGAACTGTGCTGTAGCTCTGAAGAAAAGCAGATGCTCAGTTCATTTCAGCAGCAGTTTTTTTGTAAACATCCTGGCCAAGCCTGGCTGTGGAGTGTGTGTTGGTGTTGTAGCCAAATGCTATATTCTTACTGCTGTTACTGTGCAAGTGATGTGAAGCTAATCTAATCTGTTTCTTGAATTTTCCAGCACACTTAGGAAATGCTGACATGATTCAACCAGGGCTTATTCCTCTACAGCCAAATTTTGATTTTATGGATACTTTTGAGCCTTTTCAGGGTAAGAATCAGACATATAGTCAATTTCTTTGAAATTGCTGTGATTTATGAACCAGTTTTTAACAGAATATTAAATGTTGCAGATATCTATTCTCTTTAGAAGGCAAGAGATTTGAGTGAAAGGTGAAGAACACTTGATACATGTTTTCATTGTTCATTATTTCAAGCAGATGCATATGTGGGTAGACTCCCTTGTTACTATGACCCCAGTCCTTTACTTACCTGGGTTTGAGAGTCACTTTAGGATTGTTTATTCCAACATTTGAACCTGGTTGTTAATTTGCCTTTCAAAAGAATAGCATTTAGACCTTAAGTCATTGAGTAATTAAAGATAGAACATTAGATGTGGACAGGAGAACTCACAGAATCACTAAGGTTTTCCCATTAACACTTCCTAGTGATGAAGCGATTTAACACTTTGTTTGCCTTGGAACATTTTCTGGTACTCTCAAGAATTACATATGACATAAACTACTACTGACAACTTTGATGGTTATGGATCTTCCTGGAAGTCAAAAGTCATGTGTTTGCTGGGCCTGCATGCAGTCTGCATCAGATAACTGAATTTTGTGGGACTGCATTGAGAATCAGCTCTTGGCTGTCTGTGTGTCGGTGAACCTTAAACAGCAAACTGGTTTTTGTATTGTCTTCAGCTTGCATGAAAGTTGAAGATGACTGCCCTGAAGAGATCAGTTCCTCTGGAAAACAACAATTCATTGCTCAGTCAGCAGCAGTTGTATGAAGCAAAAATCTCATGGTTTCATTATTTGCTAAATCGTATTTATATTCCTTTGAATTTTAGTATCTAGCAATGCTGTACCTTGAGTATGAAAAGTAGAAAATTAATAGGTGGCTTTTCACTTTTCAGATTTATTCACACCCAGTCGTTCCAGTAGTTATTTCCCTTCTGTGTCTGCTGTCAGCTCAGCTACAACAGACAGCAGCAGCCATTCTTCCCAGGTAAGAGAGGTTCTCAATGTTTAAAACAACCTCATCTCAGACACGTATGTGCTATGAAGACTCTCAGACATGAGCCATGTCCTTCTCAGAAGAAATTCAGACAAGAGTTTCAGGGGTCATGTCTGAATCTGTGATATTTTTCTTTTCT
Organism: Pygoscelis adeliae; assembly: GCF_000699105.1. Taxonomy (NCBI): domain Eukaryota; kingdom Metazoa; phylum Chordata; class Aves; order Sphenisciformes; family Spheniscidae; genus Pygoscelis; species Pygoscelis adeliae. The sequence goes on from NW_008824469.1 coordinate 1,269,043, forward strand.
GTCAGTCTCCTGTCCTGCCGTCAGGTTCATTGCCCAACACACTTCCAGCGGGGAACATCGGTGATGGACTGATTGCTTCCTCAGTACCTGCTCCTGTCATTCCTGATGTTGGCACTGACCAGTGTTCCAGCATTAGAAGCGGGGGATCTTTCATCCAGCCAGCGGACTTCACTCCCGACTCGTCTCTCAGCGGGCCACAAACTTTTATGCCAGTGTTTCAGACACCTTTGCCACTACTTCAACCTGCGACACAACAGCACCAGTCCCCGTTGCCTGCAGTGCCTCTGAATTCTAGCTTAAGCTCTCCACCAGCTGCGTTTGCTGCACCAGAAACTCAGAAGTTTGGCCTCTGTGAATCTACAGTTATCACCCACACAGCTTCCGCTACGTTGACCCACAATGCCCCTGCCACCACCTTCAGCCAGAGCCAGAATGTTGTCCTGGCAATGCAGCAGCCAGGTGCAGGAGTGCCTTGTAACCTGGCTTTCCAGACTACTGTCCTGCAGGGACAGCCCCGGCCCCAGCTGCAGTCCCAAATGACATTTGCACTCCTCAAAGCTGTTCCTCTGGCCAGTGCTGGGACAAGGCCCAAACAGTCACAAAAAATAGTGCCTGCTCCGAAGCCTGAAACAGTGTCCTTATTGTTAAAGAATGCCTTCATCACCCCAGGTGAGAAGCACTGGTGGTGCTCTTTTCTGAGTGGGACTAGCAGGAGGGAGAGACCTTCTTGCTTTTCTTAGTTTACATAATAAGTAAAAATACAGCTTCCTGAGGGTGTCCAAGGGACCCCTGAATTCACTGGTGTGTGGCTACACTGTTCAATGGGATGCTCTGGACTGCTGCAAGGATTGGAAGCAGTTTGGTTGTGAGTGTGAAAAGCCAACCTGCCAAAGGGGGTATCTCCTTGTAAAATTTGTGCTGGGCTGTATAGATGCATCAGCACATGGGATGACTAGAGCTCTCTGCTCCTACCCCTTAGAAACCTTGATTTTGATGTTTAATGCTGTTCTGATTAACTCTGCCCCTCAGAGCATTCAACCACAATAGAGTAGGAGATGGTAGGGAGATAGTGTGGGATGGAGAATGGCAGATCTGTCCCTGTCATTGACTCATCTGGTTGCCCTGGACAAGTCACTCTGCCTACCTGTGCATCATCGCACTCTGTAATACCAAGGTACTGGTGTACATCCTTTGGTAGTACTTTGGATGTATTCTGAGGTTCATCTTAGTGTGCCTGAAACTCTTTGAGACTGAGTACAGTGTTGTCTAGGGAGCAGCTGTTGAAGTGGGCCACAGTGTTCGTCCAAATGGAAGCATGGGAGTGTGCCTCTGATCCACCATCAGTGCTCCCTAGAAGGACCGGGGTGATGAGAATCAGTCCTTCCTGTGGGGAAGGACTAAGAACAGGCAGGGGGAGCTGGAGATCTTTGTCTCAAGCAATTTACAGACTCTTGAGATGCTGTCAGGAGTGCGTGGTTTTCAGCTGAGTATGAGCGCCTAACTGATATGCTGGGACCTCCACATTGGGTATGATTTGGAGCCATTGGCACTGCACAAGGCTAAGAATAGCAAGTGCGAGCAGAGAAAGTTTTGCTTGTGGTGGTTCTTGTGGGAAAGCTCAAGACTAGAGCAGGACAGGCAGTATACTTTTTCTTGGGATTATTGCACACTGTTTTTAGACTTGTGCTGGCTGGGGGCCAAGTGACTTCAGCCACCCAAAATGTGCAACAACAATCCAAGAAAAACCCTGCCTGGAGGAATATTGTTAAACAGGCTTTACTAAGGGGTAGGTGTGTCTGCCAGGGCCTGGCATTGCGGTTACACACCAAAAAAAACCCCAAAACATCACTGTTCAGGAGTAGAACAGACCCAAGGATCTAATTCTAGCATGTCACTGGGAACATGTTGGCCCATGATTAATAACACTAGGATGTTAATGGCAGTGTTTCTGTCTATAGTACGTTATAAAGCAAGAGTCCATATACCTTCAGCAGTCGAGACGTGTTTCTCACCTAGTAAAGCATTGTAGGCAACTCTCATTTTCAGAAAGCCTTTGCTCCTAGCGTTCTTAGTGCTTGTTGGGTTGTTCCTCACCCCATATATCACTTTCCCAATACTTCGTCAGTTATTTCTGGATCATCACAACTAGCTTCTCATCTAGATTTAAAGTTGTTGCTGTTCTTCATTCCTGGCAGTGGGATCACAGTGCTCCTAAACTGCTGGGACACCAAGCTCAGAGGTCAAATCCAAGATTTTATGTAAAGACTGGAGCTTTACTTTTGGCAATAGAATAAACATCAGTACTTGTAACTAAGGCAATGACTGTCATTTGTGTTCAGGACAAACAAATCATCTCATGACTACAAAACAAATTGCATTATAGCCTGCATTAGAAAGGGATGTGTAACATTTACTGCCCTGTGATATAAGGACTCAAAAATCTGCACAGATTGTCTCATCGGGTGCAAGACTTCACATGGGAAGGAACTCCGCTATCACCACTTCAGGATGAATGTTCTGATTTTGAGAGGAAAGTCTGCAAAATATGTATGTGTAGGATAGAAACGTGAAAAATCTAAAGGGGCATCTAAATATGTGCTGATTGTTACAGTTACCCAAATGTGGAAGTCAGAAATACCAAGTTTGTGCAGCAGCATTAATGCATTGGTAAGAGTAGGCTCTTTAGCTCAATAGAGATGTCATAAGTCTGTCTGAACATTAGTGAACAGTGGAAGGGTTGTGATTCCAGCTTTATATGTGGGAATGCTCAGACAAAGCATGAACTCCCTGTATCAGAGTGACAGTGCTCTCTGCCAGGTATACCCACGCAAGGGCTGACACGAGGTTTGTATGATCCACAGGCCTTTCTAATAAAGGCTATACAGAAACTTTAGTTGATTCAAAACACAGTTGTTGTTAGTTGCAGATGACACAGTAGGGGAGAGGACATTAGATATCCTGCACTGTCTCCCTGTTCTGCTGTGTGTGTGTCCTTCAATATCCTGATGCTAAACTGCAGAGGGATAGTTTGGCAGTGACTGAGGTACTCTGACACTTTTCATACATCATGACTTTATTAGTACAAAGGGGAGCTGAAGCCAATACAGGCTAGAATGGAACTGAGTAAGTTTGGTTTAGTTTTCTCAAAAAGCATGCGGAAGCTGTGTCTTTGCATGATTCTTTCCTTAGTAACAATATAGGATGGTTAGTCATGTTCTCTCTAAAGTCTGGGCAAGAACAATGTCAACATTAATGCCATGTCAAAACTGTACATCTACATAGGTTAAATTGAGACCTTAACAGATTTATGTTAGACTAGAATACTGTAGTGGTGAAAAAAACTTCAGAGCAAGGATCCCGATTTCTGTCATGGGGGCAAGCCTCCTGTACAGACTTCTTTTGAGAATTTTTTGTAACTTTCTATGTGGAGACAATTGCTGCTATTTGTAATTATCTCTAGCTGTCTAACACTGCAGAACTCCTGGTTCTTCAGCCTATTTTCTGGAATTTTGGTGCTGATTCCCAATCACATTTGGTTGTCTTGTGCTTGTGTGTCATGTAAAGCAGCTGTAAAACCAGATAGTGAAAGAACCTAGTAGAGTGAAGTGGTGAGGAAGAGAATTTAATATATATACAAGGAAGCATGAAGTATTGAATATGCATCCTTCAGCTGGTTTCTGTCATTGACCCTTTCTGGGTCAGTAGAGCAAGCCTGAGATCCAAGAAGTATGGATGGGAGAGGAGAGGTGAAGGTGATCTTCCTTCTGTGAAATCCAGCTCTGATAGAATGAAAATCCAGCTCTGATAGAATGAAGACACTTTGCACCTCCCTGATTTACTAGGTACCTCTGTAAATCCATCTTGAAAGAGTGACAGTGATGCTAGAAGCCTCAGAAATAACTGGTGTGTTAGTCCTTTGTACTGAATTCATGGGATTGAGATTATCAGAAAACTGGTGACACTTTGTATTGCAATGAAATAGTACCAAATAGGTGCCCATTAATCCATTCCCCTGTTCAATGACAAATTATTTCATACAAAATAACCTTCAGCTTTTTTTTTTGTCTCATTAACTATTCTAACTTGTGTTCTTCAGCTGCCTTTCAGGGACAGTCCAGAGCTGTGATTGTAACTCCAGCACCTTTAAAAAGAGAGGGGATTTTGACGCCAGCCACGTCTCAGTCTAATGTTGCAATTGCACCAGCTGGAATTGTCAGAGTAAGGAGAAGAAAAAAAAAATGTGTTTTTTAGGCCTGTTATTTGCAAGTAGTTAGAGCCGTAATGTGCTCAGGAGGGTAACTAGTCCACTAAATCTCACCTGTTACCCAGCATATACATTTGTGCATTCAGCTTTATGCTTGCTTATTTTTAACGTAGCTGCTTTATGGGCCTGGAAGCTCTATCTAGTCTTCACAGACTCTGTCTCACACAACAGTAAGATTACAAAGAGGCATGTATACACAGTACTATGAATGGGGATGGTTTGTGCTTTTTATTAATCGTGCAGAAGCTAGAAGGAACCCAGGATGCTCAGCTTTCCATTTACATATTGGAAAGCATGCCTTGAGTATATGAGTGGGTTTCCCTATACGTTGTATGCAGGAAGATGAAATAGTTTTTAGTATATTATGCTGTTGATGTGTTGTAATACTGCTTTAAGTTATGAAAGGATACTGGTCTCCTGCCAGAAGTTTGACTTCAGTGCCTGCCAATTCCTTATATATTAGCCCTTGTTTCATGTAATCAGATTGTTAATCATGTATTAATTTGCTACTTTTAGTGAAAGGCAAGGTAACAAATCTCTCTCTCTCTCTTTTTCTCTCTCTCTTCCTCCCTCCTCCCCCCCTTTTCTCTCATCCCTTCTCTCCCTCTGCCCCCATCCCCCCCTTCCTGCTCTCTTTTTCTTTCTCTCTGTTTTTCTCTGTGCTATTTCTATGCTGTTCCCAGGCTCCCGGGGTGACGGAGTTCCATAGTAACATTCTGGTTGGTCCAGCACAGCAAGCACCAAGTAGTCAACAAACCCAGTCCACAGTCTCACATCTCTTCTCTCCTAGCGTAGTCCAGGATGTGTTGGTGAAAGGAGAGCAAATCCCTTCCCACAGTAGCAGTTCACAAGTTCCCTCACCTACACCTAGTAAGTTAGAAAGCTGTAAGCATTCTCTCTCCCCTACACATGTAAGTGTGTTTCCATTGGTTACCGTGTAAATGGGCCTTGAGGATTTCTGGATAATTTTTGAAGGAAAAGCTTTTTAGGCCCTTCTACCCTGCAGCTTTGCTTGCATCCAGTTGTTTGCAATTTTTGTCTTAAACTACTGTGCAGCGTTCCCACAAACTGTGATTTTGTGCTTCCTGTAAGTGGCTCCTTTCTAAAAGGATGTACTGTCATAGTCACCAAGAAATTAAACCCGTTTGAAAGGCATCTGTGTAGAAAGTGCTGAATAGGTTTGTTGTTCAGTATCATAACTATAATTTTGATTGGAGGATCTCAGACACAATCCTTGTTAACAGCAGGTAAGTGCAAAGACTCCTTTTGCATGCGTGTTGATAGAGCGCTATCTGGGCCGGTTTTAGACACATACGCTGGTTTTGCTGGTAAATGGCTTGTAAGTGTTACTGTCGTGTCCCAGGCCACTAGAGCCTCAAATGGGGGAGTTTAGCCGGACGATGGAATTGCAGCCTACAGGTTCAACATGGCTTTGCTGAAAGGTGTGTGTGTGTGAGGAGTATTTACATATCGCTATTTTGGATGTATTAGCCTTGTGCCATGAAATACTAAGCTTTCCCAGCAATCTTGACATTTTCTAGCATGTGGTTGCTGCATCAATGAGTATAATTTGGTTGCCGACTTTCATTTCAGTTCAATTCTGAATAGAAACTTCTCAGCAGTTACATTTGCTACAGAAAGTTGTTTGTTAATGAGACTTGTCTTTCTTCCTTTATGAAGGCCGAGACTGTCAGAATTCAGGCCAAGCTTCCCCCTGCACCTCTGAGCAGAGCCCCAGTCCACAGTCTCCCCAGAACAGCTGCTCAGGAAAACCTGCCACTGACCCTAATATGGCTGCATTTAAGGTGTGTGTCCTTTCCTTTGAGGTGCTTTTCTTCTTTGCCTTCGTAGCTACTTTTCTGCCCTGGTGTCTGAGCATGGACTAGAAAGTAAGTTGTGCTTCAGGAACCGTGGAGTATATTTGTGCCTTAGGCTTAGCTTGCACTGCATCTGTGCTGCTCTGTTCAACTTAAAATTTCAGACTTTAATAATCCGCTTGCTCCGCTCCTCAGGGTTGTGTCACCAGAGGGGCCTGGCTTAACTGTACCTCTGCAGGTCCTTATGGTCATGATACAGTTCCTGCTGTGGTTCACAGGAGTGTTATGACAGGTCTCAGTTTACTTGGTCAAAGGTTTCAGGCTTAGTTTTCTAAACCATGGCTTTTTGCCATTGTTCTGTTGGGGATCTTCAGGTCTGCAGGGCTCTGGCCATCGCTGGAGAGGGAGTTCTTGACCTGCTGAGTTACTTACATGTCTCCAGTGATGCTATGCTGCTCCACAGAGAAGCAGCTCCACAGACTCTACAAGTTACAGCTGTAAAACCCTTCGAGAATTACTGGGGTAAGAACTCGGCGGTCTAGAGATAGCATCTGAAAGCTGGCTGTACCTCATACACAAGCTGACCTTGTCAGAACACTTTCTGTGATGGTATGAGAAGCTTTTCCACAAAAACCAGCCAATACAGGAAAATCAGCTCTAACCCTCTCATTCATTCTATTGTAAAAGGGAGTGATACTTAACCATTTCCCAAGTGCCAGACTCTTTTTGGCTTCTCTGTCTTTGTATACCCTGTGAGTTGATGTCAGCTTGATTACTCCAGGGCAGAAAGGTAAGTTTAAACACTCGCAGCCTGTGATTGCACTCAATTCTAGCTCTGCTGCAGAGGAGAATCAGAACTGCCACTTGCTGAGCATGCTGCAAGTTACTCGTAAAAATTTGCAGTTCTTTGCTTGGCATAAACGCTCACAATCAGTAGTTGCAGCCCGTTCTTGCTGCTAGAGAGCAAATTAACAAAGGAACAAATTGTTAGGACTGGCCGATGGTGGGAAAGTGGCCACTAGATGGAGGAGTGTTCTTAAAACTAAGGGCACTGTAATGAGATAGGCTTTGTAGCCATTTAAACTCACCTGCTTTGACAGGAATTGCTTTGGGTGTGTACTGTCAGTAACTCTTTTGTAAGACAAGAGAAAGTGATGTTTGCCGGTCTCTAGATGTATGTTCTTTTGTTCCTCTGCACTGTTATTTAGAGTAAACAGTTCTGTATTGCTGGGTAACATTGTTTTTTCAGTTTGGCAAAGCATAGGGGGCACTGGAAATCTCAGTTCTGCTCTTGAACCTGCATTTTCTGTGGTTTTGGGCAGCCACTTCACTGCTTTATTACACTGTTTTCCTCCATTATAAAATGGGCTGATGGTGAGCTACCGTCAGAAAGCCTGGCTTTGCCAAGAATACATTCTCAAAGTGCAAACTCTTTATTTTCTTTCAGGGATTTTGGTGGAAACAACTTCTAAGTTTTTAATGCTACAAATGAAAATGTTAATTCCTGACAAAGCCTTTATCCTCAGGGTAGGCGAGAGCTGTGGATTCTTTTTTCTTTATTTTTGTCAGACTGCCTATTTACATCAGTAGACATTATATATGTATTAGGAATAAATTATATGGACTGCTTTAAACTTAAAGGCTTCAACAAGATCCTAACTAATTACATGCTCAGCAGTTGGAATTTGACTTCAGAAAAGGAAATTGTGTAGCGGTCTTAAATAGGAATTCTTACTTTAGGAAGAAAACCTTACAAGGTTTGGAATTGAATTTAATACACTGGACACTTCTTTTTAATAACTTAAATCATTGTTTGCAAATTTATAGTCATGTGGCTTTGACTGGGAAGACTGAATGTCACAGTTCAACAGAAATGACACTGTGAATTTGAATAGCTGAAACACTCATAGCAGTAGAATGGTAAAGGAGAACAGCATAGACTGAGCTAATTTTATTTATGCAGAATCGAAGAATGAAGCATATTTCAGAACAAAAACGAAGGTTTAATATCAAGATTGGTTTCAGTACTCTGAACAGCTTGGTTTCAGCCAACTCCAAGTCGGTAAGTAACTTGGCAACACTAACAGTTTAATATGGAATATAAGAAAGAGCCATTCTAAAAAGGCTTGTTAATAAATTTAATCTCTTCACTGTTGACTGAGAATGCCAGTCAATCAGTGAAGATACTTGAACTGAGGGACTTGGAAAGGGAAGGGTGATAAATCCATGGCTTATAGTCAAGAGAGTGTATGAAAGCGCTTCATCTTTTAGACATTGTTCTTCGGATGCAGCTTCAAACATTGAACAAATCTTGCCTGATGAGATGCTGCAGCTTTAAAGCCAACAGGGAAAGAAGAAAAACTGATCTTTGCAATCCTTGCTTTTGGGACCCCAGTAATGAAGATTTTTGTCATGTTTGCAGCGTAAGATGACTTTGCATTTACTGTTATATCACCTTTCTTCTGACATACTGGCTTTTTATACCCATTCTGGATGGGATCTGGTCCCCATAGCTGGATTTGAAAAAGCTATGATCCAGCCAGTATTGTAAGCTTATTCTGCCTGAACCATGAGCTAGCCAGAAGCCAGGTAGATGCTGTTAGTACGATGCTGGGCCTGGCTTAATATACCTTGACATTTGGCCTGAGCTAATATACCCACCTATAAGCACAGCTTGTTAGCTTAGGCTTCGTGCCATGCTAACCATAGCTGTGCTGTGTTTGGCCATCTGAGAGCATGGCGGAGCAACCTTGTGTGCCTGCAAATACTGTTGAAACATGTCAGTGAGCCAAAGGAAGAACAAAAAAGTCCAGTGAAATGTCTAAAACTTCCTACATCAATGAGATCTCTACCCCCCAGGAGGAGTCAGGAGCCTGGCCAGTTCAGATGATTTTGAAAAATCCTTCTAGGACTCTTTACGTCTAGTATCACCCAGCTGCCTTTAAGAATTTGGCCCTGTGCCCACAGCCTTGCAAATATTCTCAGGGCTTTTTTGTCCCGTCACCTGTCTTTTGTGCATAGATTTACAGAGAAAAAAATTCCCAACTGACTACTTATTGTCAAATGACTTTGTCCAAATTAAGAACATATTCTGGCTACGCTAGTTAACTTAGTTCACTAAATTGAAATCAAAATAATTGAAACACAGACTTGTCTGCACAACAAAATTCTAAATGTTCTTTACATACCAGTACCTTTTGAAACATGGAAAATACAAAACCTTATTGTGCAGCATGTTGATTTGTTTACATAATTTTTATAGTTTTATACATTTAGGCCATAAGTTGTCAGAATTTCACTTCCTGATTTGAATAGCCTATTTGAAAGGGTAATCAGTTTTGAAAACTCAGCTTTAGTAAAAAGTCTGATTATTTTATTTCTCAAGTACACATTTTTAATTCGTTCCTCAAAACTGAAGGGTATTTTTAAAAAGTTTTGTGACATTGTTTCTGTCTCCTTTGGTGATAGCTAGGCCCCGTTACCTTCTGTTTAATAACTTCAGGTTTCCCAAACTAAATAATCTATGTTGTCAACTTCAAACAATGCTTCTAACAGCGCTATAAATCTATCAGCAGATGTAGCACATCCTTCAGTACTTCAGCAAAAATTGTAAATGTTTTTAAGAGGATAGGTAATGAAATAAAACATTTTAAATTATTAAAATACTTCTTTAAAAAAAGTAGCAAAAACGTAATTTGTGGAAGAAAACAGCCACCGCAGCCACGTTTCTCTGTACTAGTGTGCAAACAGGAGTCAGAGAAATGAAGGGTTTCGTATTACCTTAAGTGTTTCGCTCTGCCTATCTGTGTGCTTTTGCACACAGTGAAGGAAACTTAAGAAAAGGTGCTGAAGTGCTTTTCTAGGTGTTACAGCAGGTTAGGGGCAAACTCTTCATCTGTCTAGCTTTGTTCCAGAAAGTGAGCTCTATGTTTGTGTTTGGTCTAGATCAGCCATGCAATCATGCTCCAGAAAACAGTAGAATATATCGCTAAACTACAGCAGGAAAGAACACAGATGCAAGAGGAAACCAGGCGCCTTCGGGAAGAAATCGAGGAGCTAAACGCTACCATCATGTGAGATTTGGGGAGCTTTCTGTAACGAAGCAGAGCAGCTTGAATGTTGCTTTGGCTAACAACAGGGAATATTTGCCTCAGATGTCATGCCAAACAACAGATAGGTATTGAACAGAAGTAGAGTTGCTACCAACTTCCAGACAAAAAGCATAGTTGCTGTGGGATGGGCATTGATAGCAAATCGTGTGGATTTTCAGCAAGCTCTGCGCATGAATGCACAGCAGTGGCAGCATCAGAAAAGATGCATCAGGTCAGTTAGAATAATTCTGAGAAGAAGCCAGTGACAATGTTGTTTTTTAAAGCTATGCTCACTGGGTGATCGTACACTTTTACTCTTCATGATGGCTTTGCTGCAGTTTTCCTTCCAAATGCAGTCAATTTTATAGGAAAATATGGTTGAGTACATAAGACGCAAGACTTGGAATCAAGGGGCTTGCTACTGGCTGAACATAACTCTGATAAGTCACTTCACCTTTCTGGTGCCTCAGTTTCCTCTGTGGGTTTACGATAGTTATGTACTATCACAAAGTATGTTGAGAACCCCAGTAGTTTTTCTTCCATCTGCAGAAGTCTTAGACTTACCAGCAAATCAAGATTTTTTTTTTTTTTTTTTAAAGTATGATGATGTCTGTTTGGTTTTATTTTAAATTGATCTGTGTCTTAAGAATCTCTGTAGCATTTTGTTCTGTAACATTGCTCAGGAGTAACTGTAAATTTTTCCTTGACTCCTAATGTGCCTTTTTCTAATTGGATGCCAAAAACTACTTTGTTCTATGTTTTACTTTGTTTTCAGTTTTGTTGCTTGTAATAAGAAGTATGTAGCAGCTTGAGAAATTGCTTTGCTGCATGAATATAGACAAAATTGATGGGAAAACAGTATGTATTCCTGGCTATAACAATTACATTCTGGGGGGGTCATGTACTGAGAAACCACCTTGGTCAGGGATACTGGGGATACACACTTTTCTCTTGCTGTAATTTAGTCTGGAAGAGAAGTGTCTCCTTTCTGGTGGGGATTCTGACCTCAGAACATCTTCTTTTCAGTTCTTGTCAACAGCAGCTCCCTGCTACCGGGGTTCCCATAACACGGCAAAGATTTGACCACATGAGGAGGATGTTTCATGAGTATGTGAGAAGCAGAGCCCTGCAGAACTGGAAGTTTTGGATTGTATCCTTTTATATTTAAATGCGTTTGGTACTAATATACTTAGAGGCAAGAACTCTGGATTCTGATGCTGTGACTTTAAGCCAAGTTATTTAAATAACATGTCAATTTTCATTCACATCTGTATGTGGGTATGAATCCTTGCCTTACCAGCTATCGCGAGGCAGAACTTGTTCACCTTAAAGTATGAGAGGTAACCTGAAAGTAAAATGCAATACAAAGGCAAGGTTTTCTTGGCGGGTTATTATACTGCAAGAAATGTTTAATGGACTGCTTCTGTAACTGTAGCTCTTGCAGTCTTTTGGAAAAACTGAACAGAGAAAGCAAAGATTTCAGGGGAAAAAAAAATATTACAAACAATTACTGAAGCTGTTGCAATGGCAGTTTTAAAAACTTGCACGTTTCTCTTCGGGTTTTTTTTTCTTTTTTTTTTCCTTTTTTCTTTTTTCTTTTTTAGTTTTTAGTTTGTTTTTCATTGCAACAGTTAATCAACTGAGTTTCTCTTTGCTTCTCCAATGCTAGCAGCTGTGCTTGTAAGCAAATGATAATGCAACAGGTAGAAGGACACAAACTGAATGAAACCAAGTTAGCTGCGTTTGTGCTGTATAGACTTAACTAGTTTGGATCAAACATTATTGGCTTGAATCAGTTCAGGGATATTAGTAATTAGCAATGAGCAGTAGTGTTAACCTTCCCTTTTCCCATTAAACTTCATATGTTCATACACCTATTTATTTGCACTTTACATTTTTTATGTCTGTGTTCTGTGCTGGTTATTTCCCTCTAACTACCTGGATAATATGAGTATATATGTGCATGCTTGTGCATGCATGAAGTATAGCATTTTTAATACTTTGATATGTGAAAATGCTTTCTTTGGTGTTTCCTGGTTTATGTTGGCCCTAGAAAGATACTACTCCTTTTAGCATGCTTTTAGGAAACAATTCTTAGCAAGATCTCACGCAGCCTCTGATAACTTAGAGCTGGTGCAGCTGTGGAACCTCTGGATTCTACAGCACTATTAAGTCTGGAACAATTTGAAGTGAATTATGAAAATGGGGGTCTTCAATATATCAGTGAAAATGGTTATTTAAAGACAATCCTGCACATGTTTTCTGATTGGATAGTGTGTTTATTTTATGCTGCTCCAAGATGTTAAATAGCTCCAGAATTTGGAAGTGAGACACTTCTAGAAAGTGGCAGAAGTTATCAGGGATAAAGATGCAGTTTTGGGTAGCTGGGTTTTGTAGTATTTGGGGAAAGACAAAGGCTTTTGTAGTTGGTGAAAGAGAAGGTTGGTAGGCAAAGTAATGTTCCCAAACTTCCCTTTACAAGTCAGGATGTAACTGTGATGGAACAGTTGTTCTAACAGCTGGATTGAATCGTTAACACATGCTGACATATTTCAGAATGTCTTGCAGTAAAAGTTGACAAGGTCCAGGGGTGAGTGCTAATAATAATAATAATAATAATAAAAAATCTCCTCCTCATGGAATGACTGTAAGAGAGAGAAGGGCAGTTTCATTACAAAAATGAAAATACCATAGTTTCTGTTGCACGTAGGAGGGAAATGAGTAATCTGGTCCTGGGCTACTAGAGATAACCCGAGAATAGAATACTCTTGAATATTAGAATATCGATAGAATACCCATGTTGTTCTTCCAGTCACTCTGTAAAAGTCTATAAGGGGAAGCAAATCCCCTCAAGTATTCCAGGCAATTGTTAGACGTATCTTGATTGTCAGCCACAGTGAGAAAGATGGGGGTGCATGACAATGCTGAGATTGGTTTGGGACACATTCTCACATGCTGCTGACTGTAGTCAGAAAATCCCATCTGGAGAAACATGGTAAAACCACAGATTCTGAGCCTTCAGATGGGTTTTATCATCCAGCCAGCTTCTGAAATAATTGTACACGTAAGCTGGGATCTACTTAGTGAATTATCGTGGCGATGTTACAACAGGCTGTTTTGAGTTCAAATATGGTGACCATTCCAGGAAAGCTCATCTGAAAGCCTGGGAGCTGGGACCAACTGAGGCTTGTGGTGGTGGTCTGTACGTTTTAATACACTACAGGCTAAGAATTCTGTCTGCCTCTTTTCTGCCAGGAAGGTTATTGCCAACTCCAGGCCCGTCCTTCCAAGCTGTGATGATAGAGAGCCAAAAGAAAAGCCTGACATTCCTCAGCTTGCTACTGTTCTGGTCCACACAGATGCAGATCAGCAAGTCTGGTCCTTGGTGTGGGAATCCTTGTCACGCCATTGATCATCTCTGAGAATCTGCTTATGTACTTTGAGGTCTTTGTTTAGCTGCAGTAGCAGAGAACTTGAGTGTTTGCTGAAAAATCTGCCTGAGAAATTGGCTGAATACTTGCACTGTTGGCCTGTGCTAGACTTACTATTGCCAGGCAAGACCCATCCAGGTACCCCACCTTGGATGCATCTATGGTGTGCTATGGAAGTGGTGTGGTTACACTAAAGCTTCTATATGCTTTTGCTAGGAAAGCATCAGTGTTGCTTTCATGAAAAAGTGACAACGAAGAAGTTGAACAAATTACATGTATGTAGAAGTTTCAGATACTTATGCGCTTGCAACAGTGCCACAGCATGCAGTTGGTTTGTAGGAGATCAGGTGAGTTGTACAGGAATTTTGCAAAAACCAGTGAGTATCACTAGGAACTGAGGTTCAATTTTTTCCTTTGTCTTAGTGTTACAGATTTCAAAAAATATTTTTTGAAATGTTGCAATCCCTCTAGTAGTTGAAGTCCATTTAGAAGTCTACTGTTTTCTCTGCAGACTGAGCTGTAGTAGCCTTTCCCATAGAATGTTTTGAACTCCTCCTTTGTTGTCTCCCTTAACGTTTGATGATTTGCAGTTCAGCATTATTATTAAGCCATTGTTTGAGTCCTTCAATGGGATGGTTTCCACAACAAGCTTGAAGGATCTGAATCAAACTGTAATGGCCTGGTTGGATCAGCACTGTTCTCTTCCTATTCTGAGGCCAAGTAAGTGAAGTTCTATCCAGCAGTTATTCCAGATCATAGAAAGTTAGACCACATATAATACTATTTCTTTAAAGTCAGAGGATGACAAAGCAAGCACATGATGCTGAATATGACTTCCAGTTCCTTTTTATCTTAGTGGAAAAAGAACAACCTCTTTTGCCTGTGAAGGCACTTGGTTGCATGCTTAACACTGAACAGAAAAAAAACCCAAATTGCTGAATATAGATACCAGAATTTAAACAGTCTCAAGCTTCATTTAAATTTCAAATACTCTGCTCTAGCTGGAGTAAGTTTGGTAGTGTGATTTATCTCACTATGAAGGAAGACTTCTGAGACTTGTATTCAGCTTTGGAATGACCTTCTGTTTGGGCATGATTGCTTGATCCTTTCCCCCTTGCAATTCAGCAAGTGTTTAACATTTACAGTTATAATTGCCAAGTGGTACTCTCTTTTGTAGAAGAAATAGGGGTGTTTTTTAAAACGTCCTAAATCTCCATTCCTTGTTCCCTGGGCACAGTTCTTGCACATCTCTGTTTATTGCTGTCACTGTGTGTGGAGGTATGCATGTTTTGCAGAGGTATTTCCATAATTCTGTCATGCGTAACAGCCTTGTAGTACCTGCACACTATCCTGCATGGATCTGTTCACAGTCAGGCTAATGGCTTTTCTTGATACTTTTGACTTTTTTTATAGTGGTGCTGAACACCCTTCGGCATCTAAGTACAACCACCTCAATTCTGTCAGATCCATCGCGCCTGCCAGAGCAAGCCGCTGAGGCAGTTAACAAGATGAACAAAACAGCTGGTGAATCCTAACAACCAAAGACAATGAGTTGCTTATACAAGGGGTGGAGAACCTGCCAGTCTAGCAGCCTGGCGAGTCTCCTTTCAGTTGGTGCACTTTAGAAAGAATTCTCTCCATCACCTGAGATATCGTTCAGGGCATCTGGCTCTGCCTTCAGAATATGTGGAAGTACGATGCAACGTTGTCATAACATTTTGATTCCTCTTCAGTGCTGTGCTGTACTCCGTTAAGTGAGAAAACACCAAGCTCAGGTAAATTTAGCAGGTTTGAGTCCTGCAGGCAGCAATATATCTCCATCAATGCAGCATGCATCTATATGCAACAAACATATTTCTATGAAACAGCTTCAAGTACTAAGTTCTCTGAAGTGTAAATCTTGTACACCAAGGAATGTTCTCTTAAAGGGGAAATATACTTTCGATTTCATGAAACAAAATGTGCTTTTTATTTTGTTTTCTGGTATTCAGTTCCATTTGTTTTACTTGAATAGTGAAAATTGTTAAACAGGATCATATTAAAAACCAAAGGAGAAGAAAATCCGTCAGTGATGTCAACTCATGGCAAAAATACTAGAATTAAAATCTCAGGATGTGTTTTTTGTATTTTTATTTTAATGAGTGTATCATTGCATATGATCAGTTTCAAGACATGCTTTATTTTCTAGCAAGTAAAGTAGCTGATTTTTATTATTTTTCCTGATATAGCCATTGCAAGTGAGTAGCAGGCTATGCAGTAAGTGCAAAAAAGCAGTTTTAGATTGCATAGATTCTGCAATTAGGATAGATACATGAACGTCATACCCATTTAATCTGTGAACTGTTTTCTTGCACTCTGCGCAGTTCAGCTGCCTTCCTCATGAAATGTGCGCATATCAAACACATCCATAGATAAATGTAGTAGTGCTTCAGAGACAAGAATTGAGTTTGTAATGTTAAGAAATTGACTTTTTTGTTATCTCAGAAACTGTATCAAATCACATGGACTTGTAGTCAGTTCTTTGCTTCTTCATCTTTTTTGCTTGTTCTTTTTGCGTTCTATCTGAAAAACCTGAAGGGCTTAGCTAAATTTGGTCTGTATTCAGCATGAATTTCAAAACATATAAAAATATGTTTAAAACCCGAAATACTGCATAACATTTTTCTGTGACAGTCTCAGCAAGTACTGTGCTCTGCTGCAGATAAACTTTGGTCTCGTTACAGCAGTGATAGTCTGTCCATCCTGAGACAGCACTGGGATATTCATTCCGGCTGATTGTTCGTAGTCTGGAATGATCCTATGACCCTTGTGAGTCTACTCATTACTTGATTCTGATTCTTAAGAGCTATGCAAACTGTGGGTAACGTTTCTCTTGTACCTCCCCTGAGTAGTTTTCTTCTAGTTTCGAAAGCAGGCTGCCTGGAGGTGATTAGCAGGCTATCACAGTGCTAAAATGAGGAGCAGCTAAAACATTTGGGCATTGCACATGCTTAAATGAGGTCAGTGGGTTCTCCTTCAGGGGATGTAGTTTTTCTCTGCGTTGTCCCCAGTCTTCTCCACTTGGTGGGTCAAAGTTTAAAAAGAAACAATAGGCTTGGGGAGTGGGACTAAGCACAGGGAGTATTTTTCTTTCTTCTTTGTCCTGAGATTTTGCAGCTAATGGCTTTCATTGCTCACACATCGCATTGTGTGTGAACAGGGCCCTCTCCCTGAGCAGAGGTACTGTGAGTTGAGGAATTGGGGGCTGAAGGGGACTGCTGGGGGGGAAGGAGCCGAAGGGAAAGACAAAATGGCATGATCTAAATACCAACATGCCTTTCTGTAGTTGTGCAGGCAAATGAGGAGATGCTCTTTTTTTTTCGGTGTTTTGTTTTGTTTTTTACAGTAGATCTGACAGATCATTTGAAGTTTGTGGCACATGTGAAAGCCTGTGTCCCTGTGACAGAACCAACAAAAATCCAGGCCTCGGCTAAGGAATGGTTTGTTGAAATAGTGTATAAAGGTTGTCATAGTAATTAAATAGTGAGTAGGTTTTCAGGGGGGATCCGTATCTAGGTCTTTCGTAGATAATGTTATAATCAATTAAGCAATATTCTTTGGGATGCATCTGGATAAAAAATGTTGAATAAGTGTGAATTCTTTTTTAAATCAGTGCTTTAAATCCTCCCATTTTTATCATTGATTGTGAACTTGATTCCAGTAAAGTCATTTAACACTGTGATTAGCTGGGGAGCGTCCCTCAAGTTCTTTCTTTACTGGGCTATCTCATTGAGATGCATAGATAGCTACATGCATATTTGCATGTTAAAAATATGTATCCGGTTTTCTAGAAGGAAATCAGTAGGCAAATTGTCCAAGAACAGACCCACTTGTGGATTTGCTGTACTTTTCAAGTGAACAGATTCTGTAATGCCTCCTCTGCAGTGTGGTCTCCTGCTTGTCAGGCAGTGATTGTGCTTGATTTTTACCATTACTAGTATCAAAGACATTAGAGTTTTGTCTCAACAAGCAAAGTGCACTACAAGCATACTTCAAAGTCCAGGGAAGTCTGACAACTTCTAAGCTTAAATCCTAACATCTCAGATCTCACTGAATGGATTGGAAGCTGAAAGGGACCTTAAAGGAATAGGAAGGGGTAGTGTGACTGAACTGCTAAAAATTTTGTCCATTAGCAGTTTTTATCTGGATGTGGATGGAAAAAACATCATGCTCATTGCACCATGAGCTGGTTACAATTGGAGGGAAAGTGCTTATTTTAATAACTTGTGGTGGAGAAACAAGCTCATGGCACTATTAAAAGACTGCAAATCTTAACTTAGTAAAGAGAAAAAAATTAAATCAAAGATTGCTTACCTAGGCAGGAGTGTAGGAGGGAGGGAAGTAAAAGTGAAAAGATACTTTCCACGTAGTGCAATTACCAGAAATGATGTGGCTGCTCTTCGAAGCAGTGATTCAGTATATTTTTGTCACCCTATTATTGCAAATCGGAATTCTTTTCTTTTATCAGTCAACCTTGTGAGGGGTGTGATTTCACTTCATTTGGAAACACAGGAGGAAAAAGCTGTATTATGTCTCACATCTGCACAGTAGAAGTACTGAGGATTGGTATGAGAAGAGATTGACCTGACTATGTATGTATTAATTCCTGCATAGTTTTCCACTTTGGTTTATATTTGAACTCCTTAGTCTGTCTTTCTTACCCATCGAGGAGTCTAAATACTATATTTCTTTTAAAAAAAAAAAAAATTGGTAACACTTTCTCCCCTGATTTAAGCTGTCTAATTTCATCAGTGTCACCAAAGTATACTTAAGCAAGCAAAACACACGGTGCCTATACTCTACACAGAATTACAGATGATGCGCGTCTGTCTTCAGTGAATTGGTGCTAAACTTTTAAAGAATTGCCATATAATTGAATACAAGTCATATTTAGTCAAATCCAACATATTTCACTCAATAAGGGAGTGGCTAGATAAAATATTTATGGCCTGTGATATGCACAAAGTCAAACTGAAATTGTCTAGTGGCTCCTTCTGACCTTGAATTCTGTTAATCAGTATATTGTAGATGGCCCCCACCCCAAACACAAGTTCTGTAGAGCTTGTGCATTATCTGATGTAGTTATTAAGCTTGTATGATGCTCCCTGTTAGCAGGAGGAGTAAGTGGTGAAAGTTCAGGAGCAAACTAGAATTGAAGGAATTAACAAATAGTAGGAACAGAGACAAGTGCATGCTTCATTTTGATAGTCTGATCTCTGGACAAAACCAAAGGATTCTTAATTAATACCATTTGACCTGATTGGCATGTTCTTCCATGCTTTTCTAGACCCCTCGGGAAGCCTTCCTTGAAGGGAGACTTAACTAGAATGTTTCCATCTGTGCCTTAGATCTTGGCATCCTGTATGCATTTGATTTATCTTAAGTCATACATTCTTTCCCCTAATACAGTGCTATGTGGAAAATTCAGTGAATTGACAAAGTGGGGCTTCCCTGGGTTTTAAGAGGGTTTTATCTGCATGGCATTACTGTGTCCCTTTGAAACTGAGGTTGTGAAAAATTTTGTGTAAATGGGGAAAAAATTGC
>NW_008824469.1:1289907-1301678 GCF_000699105.1 Pygoscelis adeliae
TTGACCGCTTCCTCTTGGATTATGGGGGGTTCATCCTGCTCGCCATCCCTGTCCTCCAGCTCAGGGGGCTGAGTACCCTGAGGATAACTAGTCTGCCTGCTAAAGACTGAGGCAAAGAAGGCATTAAGTACCTCATTTAATGGCAGAAGTTTGACAGAAACCCAGTAAATATGCAAATGCTTAAATCTTTAAATCTGGAATGGCTTGAAAAGATAAAGGGCTGTCAAATTGCATTGGAAAATAATATCCCTTTACTTTGTATCTTCAGGTTTGTTTTTTTTTACATTCCCTTGAGAGTGTGTGTATGCAAGTGTGATAGGGGTGAGAGGGGCAGGTAAATTTTGTTTTGGTTGCTTTTAAAGCCCAAAACTCCTGAAGAGCAGTTGGAGAGCAGGAGAGGGAAGCTCACTGCGGAAACATTCAGTAAGATAATGCTTTTGTAGTACAAATTATTTGAAAGCTATTTCACTTTGTTTCTGGAGTGGATAATTCTTGCCTTGATGTTGCCAACTAGAAGATACTGCTGAAAATAGAACGGGTTGTTAACTATTTTGACCTTTTTCTTTCTTTCATTCTTTCTTTCTTTTTTGGTTCCTTTCCACCTTCATTGCATGGAAAAACACCCAAAATCAAAAGGCTGATGATACCTGCTTTAGGTGCTTTAGGGATTCAGTCATACCAATCTTGAAGAACTATGGACAACTGTTGATGACTCTTAGGAGGTTTTTTGATGAGGTGAGGCAACAGGAATTTTCCTATTACTCCTCCTTTATACACCTGAGTTTCAGAGGACATCATTTGTTTTGGGGTTTTTTCTTTTATAGGGCCCCAATATTGTTCCTACAACATCAGTTAAGGGCTCAAGTTTCCTTTTGTTTCATCCTTGGTTGGATTTCATGCTCACTTACTGTGTTAGAGCGGAAGTAGTAGTACCAAATTGTAGATTGATCCATAAAACTTGATTCAGTTACAAAGAAACACATCTTAGGTATATAATAGAATGACTTTCTAGCCATTGTCTGAACTGCTTTTATATCTGAACTTTTCCAACATGAATAAGGCTTAGAATCAAAAGATATCAATGTTAGGAGCAAGCCTTTTAATTAACAATACAATGAATAAATTGCTCTTTTTCTTCTTCTAACCTTGTATGTAAACGTGTTTTAAGTGAATGGAGTTCATTCTTGTTAAAAAAAAAAAAAGAAGCTTGGAGGTATGTGAGGACTTCAGGTTGTGTTCTTGCTTTGCCTAGGTTTCCTGTTCTGTTGCATGACACAACTTCTGTTGTGCTGTTGATATGTAGCACTTTTCAGTAGGTCTGTTAAATTGTGCAATGCATTTTTTATATTTACAACCAAAACAATAAAGGTTATTTTTTGGAAGAAGCTGGTTGTAATGCCTTTATTTTCTAACTGGATGTGGGGAAATGGTAAGTGGAATTGTTCCTGGGCCAGGACTAGCACCTGTCATGCTTTTTGCGAGTCTGAAAGGTGACAAGAGCTCATTTCCCTATTAGCAATGCTGAAGTTACCCCTTTGGGACCTGTGTGTTTGGCTTTCCCATTGCAAGGTTTGTATCCTCTGTTGAGCTTCTGAAGCTTGGACTGCTTTTAAGAAACTTGATGCCCCTTGGGCCCTTTTTGACTGAAAGAATCAACTCACTCTGAGCTTACTTGGAGCTTACAAGTGATTTTTTTTTTTTTCTCATGCATTGGCCACCAGGCTGTATTTGCTCTGTGCTGGGTTGTTCTCTGTCTCACCAGAGTAAGTGTTAGCCAGATTAGCAAAAATTGAAAATTACCCTCTGTAGTCAACTCTGCTCCCCTTCACTGAAGCAACTTAGAGACTGGGAATGAACAGGTGGGCTAAAGTACCATCTCCACAAGTCCAGGTGTCTGCAGAGTGTACATGTTTCTTCACCCTAAATAACCAGTGAGCCTGCTCACATTTTGCATAACATAATTTTCAAAAAGTATTGACGTTCTGATGTGTTCCTAAAGTGATCAGACCCTTATTGTTGTTAATTATATTAAGCATAACAGTGAGAGCGAGCTGTTTTGACAAAACTAAGCAAACATCTATTTATTTCTGCACCTACTTCTCACAGGCTAATAATTCAAAGGTAGCCCTGGTATTTCTCCAAGAAAGGTAAAACTCTTAAGCCTGTAGGGGCTGCAGCAATGCCTTCAGCCCTGATGGTCTTATTTTCTTGCAGGCTTGGATTTGGGGCTCTTGGCTGACATACTGCCTGGACAGGGGACTCCACAGAGCAGCACTGAGACTGGATAGCACGGTATTCCCATGGAACTGATGTCAGTGTTAGGCATTGAGCTGCTTAAGTCCATTTAAAAAAATGAAACAAACAGCATTTCATCTTTGCCGTTAATGACTGACTTTTGTTTCTTCCCCGGTAGGACCCTTCAGCTCTCTATGCTTCAGTTGTCACCTCATTGGTATATTGGATTTTCTTGCCTAGTGGAAGCAGCGTTGGGTGACTGAGGCTATTTTAAAATCATTGCGCAGGAGTTGATGCTGGTTAATCTCATCCTTGTGATTGGTGGCTTTGACTTAACAGAGCTCATGAGAACTTTTGATGAGTCAGGCCTGTGGTTCCAGGAGAAGGTATAGCAGTTTGCTTACTCTGTTTGCGTTTAATTTTTTTAGTATCTCTAGCTTAATCTCACATAAAGCATTTTGGTAGAAGGCAGTGATTCTTCACTGCTATTTAAAAGGCGATAAACCAACACTTCAGCCTGACTTCACTCTTGACCAAGCATATAAATGCCAATGTTTCTGCAACGATGCTATCAAACCTCTCTGGGAGGAACAGTGCTATTTCAACAGCGATAAACCAACGCTTCAGCCTGACTTCACTCTCAACCAAGTATACAAATGCCAATGTTACTGCAATGATTCTATCAAACTTCTCTGGGAGGAAGCTGTGGCTGGAGAGTGCTGTTTCTTTACTACTGATTTTGTGGTGATTTCAGTGAGGCTAGTATAACTGTAGCTGATATGCCAAAAGACAGTTATTGAAATGGCTTGTTTTTGTGGCTGATTCTGCTAATCCTTGAACAGTGCCAAAAGCGGACCTACACTCGCTTGTGGAAGTTACGTCTAATGAAATCACTGCTGTAAGGGAATTGGCACTTCAATGGGCAAACAGCTCAGGGCTCTCCTTGTATGTAAAAGAAAGGAAAGCAATGCTCACTAGATTTTTTTTTTTTTTTTTTTTTTTTTTTTTTTTTTTTTTTTTTTTTTTTTTTTTTTTTTTTTTTTTTTTTTTTTTTTTTTTTTTTTTTTTTTTTAACCTGGATTTACCCTCAAGCAAGAGCTCTTCTATGCATATTCTCATCCCTGAGGACTTTTTCCTCCTGAGTGTGCTCATCACCAGGAGGTGGGCAGGCAATGAATAGTTGGGTGTTGGGGAAGTTCCCTGTGTGCAAACACAGAACAGTCCCTGTTGTCATCCAGAGAGATGTTTAACATGTTCCTATCTCAGAACAAGGTGTGTGTATCGCAAACCCCAACGCCTTTCCATCACAAAATGGAAACAAACCCACAAAAGATTAGACTCATCACATCCCTAAGTCCTGCTGCTGCCTGCCCTTTTGACACTTCTTACAACACCCATCTGTGACTCCTCCATCTCAACAGTGAATTCCTCACAGGCCTTGAAAGCCAACAGCTTCATTTTCAATCAGGATAAATGGGGAATAGCTTGTCAAGAAAGCTTTGCCGGTGACTACCTCATTATCACAGCAGAGATGCACCATGTGGCGCAGGTGTATCCCCCAACTTCCAGCCCTCCAGGGCTGAGAAGGATTTATCTGAGCCCTGATGATCCTGCACCAGGAAGGCTACAGATTTGCAGATGTTGTCACACTGTTACGTCTGGGGCTGGCAGCCTTTTCCTCTTGGGAGTGCCTTGTCTGAGCCTTTCTCTCTGTGAATGCTCAAGTAATCTTCTGAGAATCTCTGGGCTTCAGCATGAGCTTTTGAGCACTCTGCCTTGGGCGTGGGCAGCAGAGGTCCTGAGAGTTTCTTGCAAAGGAAGCCACACAACCACCTCTGCATTAGGGCTACTGTTGGCTCTCACGTCTTCTCTTTACTATGCAGTCCAAGCTCAGTTATCCAGCATGTGACTCTAATCTGTTCAATGTCCCTCCCTTTTCTGAAGCTGCCCCATCTTCTCAGAGAAGTGGGAAGAGCTTATCAAAGAAGACGGCTCTACATCTGCCCAAGGTTGGCAGGGAACTAACTGTATCGAGATAGATGAAAGGACAGTACCTGAGCAGCTACACATCCATAGACTGCCTACAGAACCTAAATAAACTCTATCTGTCAACGTCAGTGGCTGTTTGCTATATGAGCTTGCAGAAATGAGCATAATGCAGATGTCAGAAGTGCTTTAGTGATACAGTTGTGTCACTTTATGCATCAGACTATCTGCAGTTGCTGTTTCTGTCTCGCTTACCTAGGCATGCGCTTACACTCTCATTCTGACTCCTCAGTGAGGTGCTGGTCATCACTTCCTGACCTCAGCCCTTTGAAGTTTGATGTTCTGGTATCAGCCAGCCTATCTGCCTTGCTGCATCCCAAACTCTTGTGGCAAAGCACCGTTCTCTTTCAAGGACATGTGAGGAGAACAGCGGCTTGCCACAGTTTTGCATAAGCTTGTGTCTCCCTACTTCAAGCATGCATCCTGTGTGCCTGAGCTCAGACTCTCGAGGTGAGCTGAGTCTGCAGGGCTGGCAGTACAGTTCTGTGCCCCCATGGCGAGGAACAACTCTTTTCTTTTTCAGGTTGCTCTTCCCATGACGTGAATTGGGACAGACCATCTGACTCATTTCAACATCTTGTTTGAGCTTCTGAGGAAATCTGTTTCCCTTTCCAAGGAAAACACTTTCATTTAGCTATTTACATATTCAGAAGGTAAAAGAAAAGATGTGCATGAGAGAAGAAACCGTAGGGAGTGGCCCTGTGTAATCCTCTGGTTCAGCAAGGTTTAAGTGGTTTGTGTCAACCTTTGGAAATGGCGATGTCTAAGCCCTCAGGATGTAAATGTCTTCCTGCTTGTAGTGGTTTGCTGACCCTACCTGATGAGGTCAGCAGATGTTGCTTCTGCCTTGGGGATAAGCACATGCCCAGTCAGTGATCCTTTTCCATTCACTCTTCTCTCTATTAAAAATTAAGGATATGAGGTTGAAATTGCACCTTTTGGACCCTGGAAAAATTGGTAGACCTGGAACTAAGCAGAGTAATTTGAGAGAGTGCCCCAGCCACCAGTGTGTGTCTGCTTCTCACAGGGGTTAGCACTGAGACTTCCAGGACTGGCAGGTGCCTTTCTGATGCAGAAGACATCATGAGCAAATACCCACCTTTGGACTCACCGTACTTGCACGAAGGTCACGCAGGTCAGAGAGGTGGTTTATTAAAACGTTCTTTGAACTCAAGGTGTGCCAGTGTGGCACTAATAAAGAGAGAGCCATGCTACTTGTGTTAACGTCAGAAACCAGGGTAACGGTCTCAGATCTGCCCGCATCCTTCTGCCTGTCACCACTATGTGACATCTCCATAGTGGTGTCTGAAATTGGTTCTGTTTGGGAGGAATTCTTCCCCCGGCTCCAGCAAGGAGCTTGGTCCCTCTGTTCCTCTCAGGAAACTAGAATACGTTTTTACCGCCCCCAGACTGGTGCTTTTTGGGGACTGGCAGTGACTCAGTTGATGTCAAGAAACCACTCTTCCTGGAGGAGTCTGGGGAGTACAGGGCCACAACGTTTCTCCAGCAACGGGAGGAAGAAAAGCTACAGCTGCATCGGCACTAACAGCACTGTCTTGAAGAACCACCACAGCAGAAGGGTGAGTTGGGCACTGATGTATTTTGCATTGAGAGGATCTGAAAGGAGGATGGAGGAGATGAACTGGTACCAAAATCCCTTGCTCCAGCTCTTCTTGGGCTTTTCACAGCCTCGCAGAGAAGGAGCCCTGGTGCCACTGGGACGCAGGGGCTCAATCCAGCTGCAATTCCCTGGACATTCTGAACACAAATCTGAGTACTTTGAGCAAAGTCAAGCCTGCACAGGGCTGTGTGCTGGTATGGATCACCATCAATGAACACAGGATAGCAGCAGAAAGGAGTAATCCTTTACTTGTGTTTTAAGTGGGCGTTTCAAGTCAAATTATTTTTTTTATAGAGATAAATAATTTTTGGAACCGATTTTTTAATGGATAAATAATGTTAATTTTGGAACTGATTCTAATGCTTAGACTGGCTTGAACTTTGTATGGTAATTTAGACTAAAATAATTGTATTGTTATTAACCTTCCCATTATTTGGGATAATCAGGAGTTGATACAAAATAAAGGACAAACAAGTCCTGTTGTTCCCAGACCATTTGAGTGCCTTTGCTCTGTTACCAGCTCCAGGAGTGGTAATTAGCTCAGCCATGTTTCGGTGCGGTGGTTGTGTCTGAGCGAATCCAGCATGTTTTCAGCAGAGCTGGTGCTGGCCGTGAACCATGAAAACTTGTAAATCTAAACTGGACTCTGGAGCTGTGTTGCAGAAGCCACAATAATTCAACCTTCAGAAGCGGGGGCCGATTAGAAAACAATTTACCCACTGGTCCACCCAAACAAGAAACCAGTTAGGAACTTAAGAAACAAAACTGCTTCACGTCTATGAATAAAAATGGATGGGAAAGGAGGATATGTGCTGTTTCTAATATCTTTAACATATGGACCAGAAACAACTAGTTCAGTTTGCTGTTTAACAAAACACTAGGTTTTCAGTGCAAAAAATATTGTAAAAAAGAATATGTAGTAAAAAGAGAATCCAGCAATATTAGTTTTATTTAATCTCATTTTAATTAAATTCCAGGTTCTATCCAAACATAATGACAGAAAATGAGTAAAACCATTCACCTACTAAGTAGCAAATATATCATTCGTCCCTTTCAGTATTAAAATATAAAAGTTAAAAATCTGAATAAATATATGTAAACTATGTAATTGCTTAAATAAATTTATAAAAATAGATGTATTATGTAAAATCATAAATACAATTCACTGGCAGAAAATCAGTCTACTGACAATCAACTTTTCTGAAAAATAATTGCAAGATATAAATAACATTAAATTACTGAAATCATGCTTTCCTGTTTGCTTATTTGTGTCATGATTGGTTAATTAAATCACCCTGACTTACGTTAGTCCATCCTTTTTATATGCTGTTGCAAATAAAACAGTATAAATAGTTTTATAATAAATAGGATCAATAACTTAAGACATTAGTCCTTTAAACATTAAATTAAACTAGATTATATAGTTATAATATGTAGAATAGCAAGAACATTATCAATGTTGTTCCTGGCATCAAACTGATCACATACTACACGTTTAGTCAAGCCTCTAGTATCTTAAAGTTGTTTTTTCATCCTGGCATATTACATTTCTGCTGAAGAGTACATTTTTGTTGTATTTTGCATAAATTGTTCATATTTCTGTAAAACCCACCAGATGTACGTCTTCTTCTCTGCTGTTTCCATGTTCTGGACCTGGCTATGATCCATCTGTGGGAGGTCCTTGTTCTTGCAGGTGTAAAGTGCAGCTCGTTCACTCAATGTCACAGTTAGCTGATTGATATTTGCATCAACAAACCGAGTTACATTCTTACCACACATCGATTCTATATCGTTTCTCACGTTTCGCAAAATGTCATAAAAAACGTGGAAACTGCAGCAATCTGCATCGAAAGCTGGACATTCGGGTATTTTCTTCACCATGTCTTTGGCTCGGAAGTCAGCAGCTAACCAGCTCAGAGTTTTGGGCGTTACAGAGCTACATTCATTCTGTAGGGGAGGAATAGGAGACAGAAATTATCAATCTTTTGGTTTACATCTTTCCTGGTAGTTGCTTCACGTTTGAATGTCTAGGCACATACACACCTGTCTTTCAGTTTGTGTATGCTTGGGGTTTTTTTTGTTATTGTTCAATAGCTGTATTAACACCTACGCTCCTTTTATCGAGTAGGTATTGCACGCTATCTGTGGCTATGATTGTGCAGTACTTTCTATCTTAATAGCCTGCTTGGCTTTGTTTTCAGCTTTTTTAAGTCTTGTCTTTTTTTTACTTTGCCATATGGGCAAAATTTACTCATGCAAGAGATTTGCTTCAACCTGGGCATATTTTCATCTGTTTCAGCAGAGAGAGTTTTCATTTCAAGAATGAATTCAGGGGAAATGTTTACATTGATTTTTATCAATGTACTCTTAGGAACACATTCCCAGGAATTGAAATTTGTCTGAAATATTGACACTTAGGTTCAGTGCACATTTTACCATCTCCAAGGAACGGCAGACTGAGCAGGATTTTCGGCAGAAGTGCTCCTGAATGCTCTAGTAGTAGGATCAGACCGAAGAGCAAGGCAATTCTCTCCTTTTTTCCAGTGATCTGACTAGTTTCATCCAAAAAGATGCCTGCTTCAAGCCTAGCGTGACTCGGGAGACCGAGAAAGAGCAATGCATTTAGTCTGGAAGTTCACAGCTAGCAGTTAGCTGAGGTACAGTTGCCCAAGCTTTCCCCAGCTGTCCTAGATGTTGCTCCAACTCTGCCTTAAAATAATGCAATGTAAATGCTTTCCTTCTTGCATGGAATACAGAGAAGAGACTATTTTAGGTTCTAACCCAAATATTTCTTTCCTGGTGGTATTTCTAGTGTTTTATAATAATTCAAGAGATTCCTCCACAGACATAGGCACAGCAAATGCAAAACAGTACACTTACGTAGTTTTTAAACAAGTCAGTCACTTGCTTTTCTATCACTGATGCTAAGGGCTTTATTCTGGTAATAAAACGCTTCTGTCTCTGTCCTGTAGTAGATTTGCTTTCTTCTGAGGTGGCTGTTGGTGCCAAGGAGCCCAAAGGAACCAGTGAACAGAAGAGGAAGATTGCAAACCTGTTGATCTCTGCATTCAAATGAAGAGGGGAAAGAACAAAAAAAAACAAACAAAGAATACAATGATTAGTCTCAAGCCTCTACATCATTTTTGCAAAACTTCCTGGTTTTGTGCAGCATGATAAATTTCTAAAGCGTATCGATATTAAGTGGCTGAGCTAGTGATGAACATCAACCAATGCAATCTTACAACATGTAGCAAGGTTAAGTTGCACCCACCTGCTTGGCGTTTCATGGCGGGCTTGGAGAGCAGCTGACTTGGCTGAAAGCTTGCCGGATGTTGGTGTTCAAGCTGCTGGTTGCCTGGAGTGGTGTAGATGTGGACAGCCAAGCTGCATTTAAATACCGTGGAGTTTTGCGTCAGCAGCTCCTCCATGGTTTTTTTTTTGTGGGTGATAGTTTGGGTTTTTTTCTTTTTTGAAAGATTACATCAAAAGTTGCTTCAAATGCGTCTTCACTGATTGTGATCTAGGTGCAGTTTCAGACTGACACAGATGGTGTCCCGTATCATCTGTTTGACTAGGAGTTCGGGACGCTTGGCTTAGACATCCCATCTAAATCCTTGGCTCTTCAAAATGTAGGATTTAGAACATAAACTCTGGTTTTTTTTAAAAACATGGTTGAAGCATGCAAGCACATCATTGGTGCCCAAAGCCAGCAACCTTCTCCTGCAGGTCAATGGGCTAAAGCTGGCAGTGAAAAAGCCATGAGGGGCTTGTGTGCAAGCCAGGTCAGGCCTCCAGGTCAACATACATATCCTTTTGCTGGATGTCTGTAAGACCCTGTCCCCGAGGCGTGACCTCCTCACGTAATCCAGCAGAGGATGTCCAGGATCCCACCTCCCCATCTCTGTCACCCATCTCTCTAACTCCCCTGAGGCTATTTTCCATTTCCAGTAACTAAATGCAGGAAATTCTCATACATGCCAAAACAGAAAAATTGTTTCTAGGATTTACAAGTATGAGGCTGTGATCAGAAGAGGACCTGCAGAGCTACTGATAGTTTAGGACGGAAAGGAGGGCAGAGGAAACCCCTATGAGCATACCTTTGTGAAAATGCAAAGTGACACATACACACTTGTGCTTCCCACCTCTGTGATAAAAGATACGCCTGAAACCTAGTGATAGATTGAAAGATGAACGTTTGTCAAGCCACCAGAAAACTTTCAAGAAAACAGCTTGGTGTCAAAATAATCAGTTCTCTTTTCCATGTGAAATAATCTGTCTCTGAAAATAAAGAGCTTGGTGTGCGCATGAACTCCTCTGAAGCGCCTGGGACTGGTACAAGGACTGTTCTCCAGGCTGAACTGATTCCCAGAGATTGAAATGGGAACGGACATTTCCCCTGTACCATGTCGCACTCGAGTCCCACCAGCCTGTAACATCAGGCCTCCATTGTTTGCTTGAAGCCACAATAACAGAGATTCACAAACTGAACGTGGTTCTGCCGCGTGCTGCGAGGGAACCCCGGGTGGCCAAGCAGAGGGATGCAGCCATCCCACAGGGAAGCATTTCTTCTTGCACGACCCATGTTCCCAAGTGTTAAATAATGCAAAGAAAGAGAATGAGTTATCATGGCCTATGGCATGAGGCAGC
Source organism: Pygoscelis adeliae (assembly GCF_000699105.1). Taxonomy (NCBI): domain Eukaryota; kingdom Metazoa; phylum Chordata; class Aves; order Sphenisciformes; family Spheniscidae; genus Pygoscelis; species Pygoscelis adeliae. The sequence continues at coordinate 1,300,457 of NW_008824469.1, forward strand.
AGACAGTACAGCAGAGTGCTGGAGAAGGACCAGAAAAGGACAGTTCTGGCAGACACTTTTATTTGAGGTTTTTATTATTATTTGGGGGTAAAATGGAGAGAGAGAGAGAGATAGATGTTTCTCTGTGCAGGGTGTTCTTTAGGAACATCCCTACAAAGGCAACGATGGGTACAGATGGCTCCTTTCAGGTAGAAGGGTGATCTTGGAGGGTTGCTTGTTTGGAAGCACCAAAAAAGACAGATGCAGCTGGTTAGTGCCCCACAGCGCATTGCAAGATGTGTGGAAGGTGCATGAGCTTGCACATACAAGACACCATTGGGCATCGGCCGCTGCCAGTCCCCTTCCAGCTGCCCCAGACAGGTACAGCCAGGGAGGACAGACAAGGAATCGCAGCCGGTCTTCCTCCAAGAGCAGGGAACATCTCTTTGTGCAGCACCAATGGCGATGGGGCCCAGTTATTTGTAACAGTGATACAAATAAGAGAACCAGCATTCTTACAGTTTGGCTTTTCCACGAAACACGATTCAACCACTGGTAATGCTTTTTCAAAGATTTTTAGAAGATTTGACTTCATTTTCTGCTGAGCTGAGGATAACAGTTTGCCTGGTTATTCCACTCCATGGCATGCAACTATCTCTCGGCATGTGCATGCTCTGCACATGCTATCTGTACGCAGCTATAATAAGCTGCTGAGCTGATAAGGGAGCAGATCGGCATCCGTCCTGTAAAACCGAACCCAAGTGGAAGTTCAGCTTTCCACCACGTAACCGCCAGATGCCACAGAGCATCTGCAATTCATTTAGTGAAGTTTTGCTGACACATGCTGCTCTGTAGGCTCCCTAAAATGGAATTTGTAGCCATTGCCTCAACACCTATCACTGGAAAAAGCAAATAAACCTCAGAGTGCGGAGACCTGAATCTGACCTGAGGCAGAGCTGTGGCTTTTGTTCCTGGGGCTCGTCTACTTTTTCCAAGTGTAGGAGCTGGTATTTTTAGCTGTGAACTTTGTTTTCCGATGGTCTTGCGCTGCTGTGGTGGCAGCACCCTCCACGCGGATGAACAGCAGCACTTTTACAGCTAACTGAGAACCTGACTGCTTCCTCCCTGAAACTTGAGTGACACTCAGGATGTAGATAAGTGAAATGGCAAATGCCATGCAACAGGCCCTTGGCCAGGGGACAGGGCTGACGCTGCACCCTGCAAATGCTGCACGAGGCCGCCC
>NW_008824469.1:1301835-1309861 GCF_000699105.1 Pygoscelis adeliae
GCTGGGAAGCAGCCCCCAGAGCCTGGGCTGGGGAGATCCAGAAAACCAGGGATTTATTCCCAGTCTGGGGAGCTTGGTGCCGTCCCAGGCTCGCTCCGCGGCCTGGCTTGCAGGGCTTGGTCCCCGGTCCCCAGGGTGTCCGCGTCCCCGCCATCTCCTAGCAACGGGGACGCGTGCCTCCCAGCCAGGGAATTCCCTGCCGGGCTGGGGCTGGATGGCAGCACCTGGACGCTGCAGCGTCTCGGCTGCTTTTTGGGAGCACCTGCGGCACCTGGCTCTGCAGGACTTCCCCTGTGGCCTTGGCAGCTGGGTAGGGCGCCAGGGGGCACAGCCATGGGATGTGGCAGGGGGTCTGCGGTCTGCAGGGCTGTCACTGCCTCTCCCCTCTCCCTCTCTGCAGAATAAATCCCGCTTCGATGCATGCACGAGACCCCGTGAAGGCCAGCCAGGGCTGGGGGCAGACCCAGCCGGGCAGGAGGAGGCCATGCCACTGGGTGACGAGAGCCCTGAGGCACTGATGGAGCTGCTGAGCGACTGGCACAGCCCCTGGGCCCTGCCACCGGACTGCAGCCCCCAGGACCAGCACCTGCGGGAAATGGCTGTGCTGGCACCCGAGCTCGTCCATGGCTCCCGCATCTTCCAGGTCCTCAGGTCCCTGCGGATCGTTGGCAAGGGAGTAAGTGCAGCTTCTGGTGCACTGGTGCACCCACCTCCAGGCCAGGAAACCACGTCTTCCTGTTGGGAGGGAAAACATTCTGGGAAAAGGATACCTTCCCCATCCCAGGGTCTTCCCAGATGCCACTATTGTAGCTGGGGTAGAGCTGCTGGCTCCCTCACCCAGTGTGTTGCACTGATCTGTGTTACATGTATGTCACATGGATCAACGCTACATGTCCATATCACCTTGGCCACAAGGTGGCTCAGGGGCACGTTGGCCAAACCTATCTCTTTGCAGGTGGAGGAGGTCGACGACGGTCTGTTACAGTTACAACAGCTGGAGGAGCTCATCCTCAGTGCCAACCAGATCAGCAGCATAACCTCGGCCAACTTGCCCCGGACGCTGAAGGTGAGCGAGCAGTGCCTTGCAACGGCAGGACGGGGAAGGAGGTCCCATCTGGGAACGCAGTACGAGCCAAGCAAGTCGAAGGAGTGGCAGCAATGGCTCATTGCAAAGGGTGTTTGTTGTTCCCTCTGTCCCAGGCAGGTCCTGGAGCTCTGCTGCAACGCTGTGGCTGATCTGCAGGGCCTATGCACTCAGCCTCCTCCAGAGCTGCAGCACTTGGGGCTGGGATACAACAGGCTGTGTGGCCCTTTGCAGGACAAGTACCTCACCGCAGACTTCTGGTAACGCCACAGGCTGAATGTGGGCTCCTGAAAGGGAGGTGGGCAGATATGAACAGATGACCTCAAGCCATCAAGGTGGCCCATGTTAACAAATTACAGCCCTTCAGCAGAGTTGTTTCTTTGCTCTGTGTCCAATGCTGGTGCAGAGCGCGCTGTCTCTGTTCGCTGTCTTCTGTCTCATGCTTAGAGGGTGTCTTGATCTGTGGCCAAGGTGTGGAATGGGGAGATCATCTGGGGAACTGCCTTGACACCCTGTCCCTTCCTCTCCATGCCCTTCCCAAAGCCCCTGCTGGGAGCCTGCCCTGGGAAGGATCTAAAGCTTAGGCTGTGTCACCAAATGATGCAGTGGGATGGTTAATGGATGCTAAAGGAACATGGTTTTGAGTTGTGGGGCAGACTGGCAATGGACCATATGGCTCAGGAATTTGGAATTGGCCTCTTGAGATTGTACCATTGGATTCCCCAGTTTGACCTAGTTTGTGCTAGGGAAACACATTTTTGTTTCTTTTTTTGACCCAGGGCAGTAGCTCTCTATCCTCAGAAGGATGCTGTTTGCCTAACCTTCTTCTCTGGGTTCTCTCCTTAGGCCAAATCTTGTCTCCCTTGACCTGAGCTTTAACAACTTCACGGATCTGCTGGGGCTGGTCTCCCAACTGTCCAGTCTGCAGAAGCTCCGCATCCTGGTGCTCCAAGGGAACCCACTGGTTCTCATTCCCACTTACAGAGGCTTCCTTGTGGACAGCCTGCCCAAGCTCTCCATCCTCGATGACATCCACATAGGGCCTGATGAGAGGCACCAGTTCCACGGTTTGGCGAGGCAGCCAGGTGAGCCTTTGCCTTTGAATCTGTCCATGCTGACCCCATGATTCGGGAGGTGGTTTAATTGTGGTTGAGCTAGGACTCCTCAGGGCAAACTCCGGATCCAGTATTGACTTCCTTCTTGCCTCTCTTCAAATGGAGATCTTTCTCTGTGCCTTTTTACCTCACTAGTACAAGTGGGGAGACAGGCAGAGGACCTTGCAGCAGTGTAATTACAATCGAGGTAGTTTTAGCCTCAGTCAGGTCCAAAGATTGCAAGAACAACCTAATCCTAGCACTGCCTCGGTGTCATGGCCTGCCCCCATCTTTGCTTCCTAGACACCGTCTGGTTTCAGACCATGCGTTTCCCTCTTGAGCTTCTGAAAGAGGAACATCTCCACTGGGGAAGATGCTCACATGGGTGCTTGCACTGTCAGCACGAAGCAGTGCCACCTCTGCAGCGTGACACATCCCCAACTGGGACGAGAGCAGGGGGCTGGGAAGCCCCTCTTGATGGCCCCTACTCAATGAGTTTATGTGCTGGATGTGCTGTTTGAAATCTAAAATGTTAACCAGGGAGGCAAAGCAACCAAGCCAGGAGACGTTTGCGTGGCTTTGGAGTGACCCCATGTGGCAGTGGCTTGTCACAGCGTTAGCACAGGGTGGAAGGGGGGGATGCCAGGTGGTAGGACATGGCATCTTGGAGGCTTCCGCTTGCTCTGTGCCTTCCTCGCTCTGGAAGGAGCACGCTGCAGCTTCATAGCAAGATTGTCTGCCTTTTAGAGCTGATCAGAAGCGAAGCACGAGTGGTTGTGAGCATTGGGGAAATCAAGGGAGTCCCTGATCCCAGCGCTCGTCAGCCGCTGGAGGTTGGCTCCGAGGCTCCGGTGATCACCTACAGCTACTGTGTGATGTACAAGTTTGCGGAGGGAGAGGAGATCGAGGACGGTAGCAGCACTGAGGTTTGTGCTTAATTGAGATCTTGAAAGCAACAGGCAGTGTCAGGCCACAGCAAGGGGGACTTCACCTCCAGGCTGCTGAGCGAGACCATTCGTAATGGACCTGATGCAGGCAGCAGCAGTACTGGGGACATGTGGCATGGCCACATCTGGCAGGACAAGTTCCCTCTGGCCACATTCCCTGTCACTCTCGGGAAGCCCAGCGCTGCTCTGCATGTGGGAGTGCATTCACAGCTCCCCCCTCCCGCTGACTTCGGCAGACCCATTCCCTGGCACTGGTGCCCCTTCTTCCCATGATGAGGGTGGGCTGGGGAATGGGATTTCGGAGGCAGCTCTGCCCCCTGGTCCTGATGCAAACACAACCAGACGTGCCCTGCCAAGAGATCCCTCTCTGTTCCAGGTAACAAAAATCCATCAGCATCCTGTGGTGGCCACCCTGGATGTGGACAGCTCTGCTGGGGACACAAAGGAAACAAAGGGCCAGCAGGAGCCCACAGCCATGGAGGACCCCAAGGCCCACTCTGGTAATGAGGAATTATAAATCCCCTGCCCCACTGCTCAGGGCAGGTTTATGGCTCTTCCTGGCATGTGGTGGCATCGGGACATCCCTCGCAGCACCAGCTGCAGCTGGGCTGTTACTGAGACCGATGGATAATGAATTGGCACTGCTCATGTCCTGGGGGTCCTTCCTGTCCTCGGGAAGGAGAGGTCTCTCCTCAGAGCTTTTTTGTGTCCCTGCACAGAAAAGATTTTTGTCACTCCTGGAAAGCCCTGGGCAGACACCATCAACTGCAGCTACAGGAAGGAGCACACTGCCAAGAACTTAGTGGGGCTGAAGTCCTACCTGGCGTCTGGAACAATCATCTCGGTCATGGAGGAGAAGGTGAGTGTGTGGCAGAGCTGGATGAAAGGGGAAAGAGCTGCTGGGAGGCCCGCAGCTCTGTATTGTGTTCCCTCTGGGAGGCAGCCCGAGATGGCAATGACCCTGGACCAGGGTCCTCGGGCGTCCCAGCCCCTGCAGCACCACCTCCTCTCTCTGGGCAGGTGCTCTCATGGCCTGTCGATGCTGATCCAGAAGAAAATGCAGGCACGAAAGGCAAGGCAAGACGGGGGCTGCAGAAGGACGATGCCAAGGTAGGATGCTGGGAGAGAATGATGTCCAAACACCAGCTGAGCTGCAAAAATAATGATGGGGGAACGAGGGGCCTTCTCCTGGGCCAGTTTGGTGTGTCAGAGAATCTCCCCTCCATCCCAAACCTCTCGCCAAAGTCCCCCCTTGCTATGGGAGGCAGGCAGCAGTGGTTTTACACGCATCTCGGTCTGGATGCAGTGGTGGGCAAGGGGCTGGGTCAGGGTTGCTTGCTGTCTGATAAAGGGACCCCAACCCTCTGCTGAGGCTTGCCCCTGTGCTGGTGCCCTGCAGGTTCCTGTGCCCAGGGACAAGCAGAAAAAGAAGAAGAAGGAAAAGCCACGTGAACTCCGCAGCGACCCTCCTGTTCGGAGGACCCTGGGCACCAGGAGGGTGACCCTGGAGACCCTGCTAGCCACCGAGAACCTGGTGGCAACTGTGTGTGACTTTGGGATCCTGATCACTGAGCAGCCGCTGCAGCCACCAAGTCTGGAGGAGAAGGTAAGGAGTGTGTCCTGGGGCAGGGCAGTGATGCAGGGCTGCCAGGGACGGGCAGCGCTGCAGGCTGCAGTTCAGCATGTCCTGCCCTCCAGCTAGCCCAGGAATCCCTCCCGACCATCCCTCAGTTCTCCTCACCATAAAATGGGGCTGAAATAATCCTGCCTGAGCACCATCCATCACTGCTGGTATCATTATTTAATGTTGATTTTAGCAATGAGTACTGCTACTTTTTATAGGCCAAGATTAAGAAAATAGATGAGTTTATTTTTCCATCTGAGAATGTGAAAGCAACCACTTGTGCTTCCTCTGATGCTCTCTCTCTCTCGGCCCGGCAACACGCACTGGCTGCACTGACACTTTCTATTTCCTGGATTCTCTTCTCCAAGCAGCTCCACCACTGTGCTCCTCCCCTCACCCCTTTTCTTTGCCCTTTAAATCCCGGCGACAGAACCCAGAGGGCGATGGCTGTCACAAGACTGAATGCGGGCAGTGAATTTCAACACAGCCTAACTATGGAAACATCTTTCTCCGCAGGACAGGAAAAAAGGCAAAGACAAGAGCAAAAAACCAAAAGCAGAGAGAGAAAGTCAGGCCAGCCAGAAAACCACGGCGTCTGCCAAAGGTGACGGAGACTGGAGCTGGCTGGGCGGAGGGTGGCGTGTGCGAGAGCAAACACCAGTGGTGACCAGCTGGGAGGCAGCCGCAGGTCCCCGCCACCCTGCCAGCTCTGCCAAGCAGGGCGCCTACTCACATCCTGAGCTTCGGGCTGTGAATACATCCATTGACTGCGGGGGCTGTAGGGTTAGACTCACGCCCAGACACCTTGTTGAATCAGTGTCTGAACAAGCACCGAGGGTGGGCTGCTGGCTGTCCTGGGAGCGACACACACCTACCAGCTCTGTGTGCCAGGGGAGAAGGGCAAAGCAGATTTTTGGGTGAGAGATGTGCTGCCCATTGTGTCGGTTGCCAAATGTGGCCGGTGGCATGGACCAGCGCAGGCAGCTGGGGGGAGTGCTGTCTGGGGTGCATAATAAGGTCCTCATCCATTTCCAACTCGGATCTCAAGGCACTTTGTAGAGGTGATTATTGTTCTTTCTGGTTTAGAGATGAGACGCACAGAGAGCCCCAGGTGCCCCAGCCAGCCCATGGTGGGGCCAGGAACAGACCCCAGTTTGCAGTCACCCATGAGGAGACCACCCTGACCCGTGACGGGTGTCCCCTGCCTCCCCAGTGCCAGAGCTCACGGTCTGCTCAGCCAGCAGCGTTGCTTAAACTGCTGGAGACAAACCTTGCCCTGCCTCTTGCAGATTATTATTCCAGCAATCTTGTTTTGACTACAAAAAGAGCAGTTCCAGCACATCGGAGGGGTAATGCAAGAGCAGGAGGAAGTGGGGGAGGGAAGGGGTGGCGGGGCAATGCTGAAAACCTGCTTATGAGTCGAGGAGAGCATGGAGCGGGCCAGACCTCCGCAGCGCCGCTTGGAGCTACCAAAGGAGCCTCGTGTCCTCACTCTGGCACCAGATATAGTCACTAATTTAAGAGAGCAATTAACCCCCTTCCCCAAGAGCGCCAGGATGCTTTTCTGTGCCCTGTCCCCATCTTCGGGGAGGATCTCGGAGCCCTGCAGTCCTAGGCTGTGTCTGCGCTCGAGGAAGCCTGATGGCCTTCCCAGCTACCTGAAAAGAAGAAAAAACTCCTTGAATTATTGTTCCCCACAAGAAGATGTGTATTTGCAGTATATGCTCAGACTGCTGCTGAAGCAGGGAGCTGCTGTCAAACAACTGAAGTTTAGCAGTGATGTTTTTTATTTCCTTTCCACCCCAGTGCCTGTGGTCAGTGTGCATGCAAGGAGGTCTTCCCTTCAGCTTGAGCGAGAATGAAACCTTTCTGCAGGGGGTTGTGTGGCTGGAGGTGGTGTTGGGTGCACAGAAAGCCGCTGCTGATGCAGGAAACCCAGAGAGATTAGAGACTCATGCTTAATTTGGTGTCCCCTTATGCCTGTGCAGGTGGAGGCTGACCAGCTGCACAGCAAGGCCGCTGAGTGCATATTTCAAAAAGATAGTGCCTAAAAATCAGCTGCCCCCACAACTTGCTACACCCAGTGCCGGCCGTGTCCCACGGCCGTGCACGCCACCGTGACTCACGACTCACAAGTACACCCCGGTTGCAGTCGGGGTGGCAAACACGGCCGGGGAGGCAGGTGGGCTGCTCAAGTGTCGCCACACGCAGTGTCTGCAAGCCCTGGCTGCTCCATGAGTCACCAAATCGCACCGTGGTCGTTTGGCACTTGCTCGTCACCTGGGTACCAGGTGGAGCTGCGGCAGCGGCCATGCTCCGAGGCACGGGGGACGGCTCCCAGCCCTTGCTCCGCTGCAGCCGTGCATCCAGCGAGGCTGCGTAGGGACCAGCACTCTCACAGCTGGGAGCTGAGGCTGATTTGCATCCCTCAGTCGGCAAATGCACACAAATAATAAGTCCTCTCAGAGGAATTGGGATCCCTTCCAGACGGCTCAAAGAGGAAAGGCAGCAAGCTTTGTCTTGAGCAAACAATTTGCCCAGACGCTGAAGGATGTCTTCGGAAGTAGTCTCACGTAGGTCTCATTTTATCCCACACTTGATTTTCCAGGATCCTTGAAATTATTTCTTTCTGCACCTTTCTTTTTTCCTAGGAATTATAGAGGAGTTTAACAAAAAAAAAAGCAAAGTTGCACCCAGACCGATTGCCTGCTTAAAGATGCTTTTGGGGCTTCTTACCCAAAGTCATATTCAAATAGATTTTCCCTCAAGGCCCGAAGTCAGTGCTAACGCGGTGGGGATTCCCCCCCTGAGCACTACTGGTTTTAGGGTGATTTACTCTGTCAAGACAGTGACAGATTTACTTCTTTCCACAGGAAAAAGAAAAAACAAAGACTCTGCTGAACTGGAGGAGGGTCGAGGGCTCCAGCCGGTGCCACTGACGGTTCAATTCCAGATGCAGCTGCTTCAGTGGCCCTCGGCAGCCGGCACCCAGAGCCAGGAGAGCGTGGCCGTGGCAGTGGGGAAGGCTCAGTAATGCGCCAGTAGCAGAAGAGTGAGCGGGAAATAAAACCCACGTGGACGCCGCGTCGATGCTGGTTCAGCTGAATCGCCAGGGCCGGGACTTGCCACGGGGCTCGTGGTTGCCCGGGGCTGCTGCCGAGCTTCTGCAGGCGCTGCAGCGTGCAGGGGCTGGTGGTGCGGTGTGCAGGGTGGGCTCCGCAGCCTGCGGTGCTCGCGCGCGTGGTGCAGGGCGGGCTGTGCGCCGTGCAGGGTGCAA
>NW_008824469.1:1310376-1310806 GCF_000699105.1 Pygoscelis adeliae
TCCCCGGGCTGGGCCGTGCGCGCCGTCTCTGCGTGACTGCGGGCGTGGGAGTGCTGCGGGCGCGAGTGGGAAGTGTAAGTATGCAGGTCTAATTCATAAACGGCTTCTCTTTCCCCGACCGCGCAGGGCCTGGGTTCTGCACCGGAGGTTGCCATGTATCCCAGGATTAAAAACCTCGCGCTTTACACCTTTTCAATCACGCTGCTGGCATGTTTTTTTTACATGAAGAAAGAGGCAAAGCTGGCAGCGTCGTCAGCGGACCAGAAAGTGGATGAAGCGAATCACAAACCGAAGTCTTTGGTTCTGGACGGTGCTGAACCCAGCAAGTGTTTGCCAAACTTGATCCTTGCCAATTCTTCTCTCACCCTTCCAGAGCTTCACCGCGTCTTCTTAACATACAAGCACTGCCGGAACTTCTCGGTCCTGCTGA
>NW_008824469.1:1310819-1319193 GCF_000699105.1 Pygoscelis adeliae
GGAGACGTTCCTCTTGCTGGCGATCAAGTCTTCCCCAATCAACATAGGCCGGCGGGTGGCAATCAGGAACACATGGGGGAAGGAGGTCTCCATCAGTGGTAAGCGCATCAGGCTGGTATTTCTTCTAGGGCGCTCGGAGGCCAAAATCCAGGTACAGCCCCTGCACCAGCTGCTGGTTTATGAGAGCCAGGAGTTTGATGACATCTTGCAGTGGGATTTTGTTGACAACTTCTTCAACTTGACCCTCAAGGAGCTGCATTTCCTCCGCTGGTTCATGGAGGACTGCTCGCACGCCAGGTTTGTGCTGAAGGGTGATGATGATGTCTTTGTCAACACTTACAACATTGTTGAGTTCCTCCAAGAACTGGACCCCGAACAGGATCTCTTTGTTGGGGATGTGATCGCCAACGCCCGGCCCATCAGGAACACCAAGGTCAAATACTTTATTCCAGAGTCCATGTACAGAGCCCCCTTCTATCCTCTCTATGCGGGTGGAGGGGGCTATGTGATGTCTAGAGAGACAGTGCGCCACCTCCAGAGCACCGCAGAGGACACGGAGCTCTTCCCAATAGATGATGTCTTTGTGGGAATGTGCCTGGCAAAGATGGCAGTGACCCCGAAGAACCACGCTGGCTTTAAGACTTTCGGGATCCAGAGACCTTTCAATCCTTTTGATCCGTGCTTGTACAAAGAGCTGATGATTGTGCACAAACTAAACCCAACTGAGATGTGGATCATGTGGACACTGGTAAAGGATGACAGCATTAGGTGTGCGGTGTCAGTAACGTACAACTACAGAAGGGGTTGGAAAAGAAGCTACTGATGAGCACAGCGGGATTGTGACTGGTGACAGATACAGGGTACTTAAACTAAAAATCAGGTTGTGGTAGAAATGTGTCCTCTACTAACAGACTGTACTTGAGCCATAGGGGTTTGTTTTGCAGTAAGTCTTTTCTATCGGTGGGTTACTGAAGCAGTTGAATTGTCACAGGGTGGGGATGGGGCCGGTAGCTCAGTGAGACACGGCACAGGGGACTCGGCTTGGTTCCTCCCAGCCGGACTGGAGCCCGGGGAAGTCACAACTTGCACAGGGATGTGAGTGAGGAGCCACCTGCTATGGAGGCTCCGCGATGCCAAGGTTGGTGTCTGACCACCAGCCCAATTCAGTCTCGTGTAGGAAAGCTAATGATGACTAATGAGCGACCGAGCACTTGAAATTACTTGAAGGGGTGGAAGAAAGGCCAGTGTGTGCTGCTGGGTCCACTGCAGCGCAACTCTGCTCTCCCGGGCCAGCAATCCTTCAGGTCCTCCTGGACAGGAGGAGAAAGGGAGTGGAGTGGGGGAAAAAAAAAAAGCCTCAAAAATGTATTGCCTGAACACAGCATGATGATCCAAGGGACTGGGCTTTGACTCAAGCCCTTTGGATTTTACAGAAGTTTATTACAGGTTTACTTGCACTGGAAGCTTTTGCACAAACACTTTCTGATTGGGTTTGAAAGGAGCAATATATCTTGAATAATCACAGTGGTAGTTATAGTGGCTGTAGCTTTTCATGTTGTGTGGGAGGTGTTTGGGTTTTGTTGTTGTTTTAATGTTGGGTATAAATAAAATACAGTTTTGAAAAGTGTTTTCACAGGAGTATTCTTGCGTCTACTGAAAGCTAAAAGAACTAAAAGCCAGAGAAGGCTGAGATCTGGTGCTGGGTGTTTGCATTAAGGGGTCATTGATATTAAAGAGGATGAGGTTATGTGGAAATGGATACTTACTGCTTCCTTTGCTGTGAGCAGCTGCCATTCTCTGCCCCTGTCCAGACAAGATGTATTAATACCGAAGTGATTAATCTATGAGTGTGCTGGAGTCGCCAATTTGAGGAAAGATCAAATATGAAACTAAGATTTGGTGTTATTTTTATGACACTTACCAGCTTGAGGGTGTTTTGCTGCTAGGTCGGAAGCTGCTGTGCTGTGCGTGAGCAGGAAGCAGCCTGGAAGCTTTAGAAAAAGGTAGAGGGTAGAGAGGAAGTGTGTGATTACAGAAATTGGAGCAATTTGTGTTGTGCTGTTGTCATTGTGGTCTAGTGCCAGCTGCCCAGCATTCACTGCCCACCAGATGTGAGCTGGAGCTTCCAGAGGTGCTCAGGAAATGCTTCCAGGAGGTCCTTGCTTGTGGTCCTTAGGCAGAGAGACCGAGGGCATCCCGAGACCAGAGGTGTGACGAGCTCCCTGGAGAGGCTGGCTGCCCTGCCTTCCAGTGCAGTGCAGTGCTGTACGACCTCAGGCTGAGGGACTCCTGGCAGTACTGCTGGTCCTTGTTTGATCCCTTGCTGCCTTGGCTTTCTAAAGCACCAGGTGTAGTTCTAGCTTAGCCCTACAGCGTGACCTAGACTCTTGTGGCGGGAGTCGCAACTATCACGCGAGCTGTTTCTGTGCCAGATGGGAGTAGGTGTTTGTCTGAAAAAATTGCTCTTCCAAGGGGTGAGCCTGTGTGTGTGTCCATCCTCAGTGTGGTCTTGTACAAGCTGATACTGCATCTTCTCACTGCAGCCCTAACAGGGATTAATTAGCTGTATTAGCTGTACCTGAGAAATTGTCTACACGTAGTTTCAGATATGTTGGCTTTGTAAACAAGGCTGAGTATCAGCAGCAAAACCTAGTTTCTGGGCACTGCTGCTTGTTCTAGAGAAGAGACTGGACAGAGCGGGTACCATGGTACCCTGTGAGCTGCTGTGGCAGCATTTTTCTGATCCACTAGATGATTCCAAATGCAAACTCAGTAACATAATGTAGAGCATGATGTCATGTCTGTTGTGGGCTTAGGTGTATGGGCTAACCCCCGATAGGCAACTCTCACTTCCTAATAAAGGTGTGTGGCTCTTTTCCACCCCGTTTTGGAGGCAATATAGAGCCCCTTGTACTCCTCGCTCCCATTTTGACCTGACTGAACTGACTAGTTGGTTCCTGTCATGTCTGAAGGTTCGATGTGTGTCGGTACAGCTTGGGTCTTGGGAAGTAAGAGCAGGGCATAAAGTGAAACAAAAACTGGGGCAACAAGGGGGCTGGGAGCAGGCTCTAAAAGGGGAAGAACGGGCTGCTTTGCAGACTCCTCTAGCAGTGCTCATCTGTCTTAAGCCATACGTATCTCTGCCATGCGAGCATCCGAGTAGAGTTATTGTGGCATCCTGAAAAGAACACAACCCGTACGTGCATTTGGGTCAGTAGCTTGGCAGAAGTTCTTAAAACTGCAGCGTGTAACAAATTGGAGCAGTTGTGGTTAGAGGCTGACCTGAAGTTGCATTTGGCTCTTGAGGGCGTGGTTGTGCCACTGCTGCAAAGAATCCTCTCATGACAGTGGGTTTTTTCCTAATGCTCCAGCCCAAAGCTGTGTTTGGGCCCTCCCGACTGCTGGCAGAGCAGACACTGCCATCTTCCTGTGAGCTGTAATTCCAGACTGTGCCATCCTCCTTGGACACAGCAGCACCCAGTGAGGAGCAGGAGCGAGGAAAGGTAGTTTGTTAATTTCTTTACTATTTAATCTATAAATGTAGAGTGCTGTGCAGCTGAGATTGCATTTGCTCAAAAGGCAGGCAAAATGAGACACAGATAGAAAGGCTTATGCTACAGCTGAAACAATTCCTAGTCAAGCACAACTCAACTTGGTAACAGCAACCTTGACACAGACGTAGTGCATCAGATGCTAATTTGTGGGGAAAAACCTATGACTAATATGTGTTTTCTTACAAAACCTGATGAACGGGGATTAACTGACTCAAATCAGTGGTGATAAAGTTCTAGTGGATTCCATTCCACAAAGCAATCTCAGCTTAAGTTTACAGTGTCTATACAGCTAATATTGCAAATTTCACATTAGCTGTCAAGTTAGAAAATGAACACAGTGAAAGATACCTGTGTGTTTGAAGCCTGCAGTGAAACATTAAGCTTGCAAAAAGAGAGAACTAAGATTATTTTCCTGACACTTGTGCTGGAAAGCATTCAAATATGTAAAACTTGCTTTTGCTCGCTGCTTTGTAAAGAAGTATGCAGAAGTTGCCACAATGACTTTGTTTATAACCACAGCATCTTGAAAATGGAAGACTTTGCTTCCTGGGGAGGGCAGATGCATTACAAGCGGTGACTCTTGGGTGAAAGAGGCTACTGCACTGAACTGCAAAACTTCACTAAGAAGAGCCTGGGTAACTCCACAGAAAGTTTTCAGCTCTACAGCAAATGTTTCCCCTGATTGCAATTAAGTGTAATTTGATGCAGCTGCCAGACTCGGCTCTGTTACAAACTTCTAAGTTCAAAGAGAAAACAATGCTTAATCTCTTACACAAATGGGCACACTCGCAATGACATGCTTTTGCACCGTTTAATTAAGGTATCTCCTAATAGACATCATTTACTTCACAGGTTAAAAATAATGACTTTTAAATACACTTCTTTGGCTGATACCTAGTTAGCCTCTAAATTAAGACTGCTCTCACAAACATATCAAATGAGGGGTAGGACTCTCCCAGCAGAGAGAGAGACAACAAGCTATCCTTGATAGCAATTTTCACATTTGCATAGTTAAACATTTAAATAATTGAATCCGTAAGTATTACAAACATGGTGAGTTACAAACAAGATCAAGGCCTTTCAGATACTTGGAATTGACTTGATTTGTAAAGCAATCCTGCCTGGGGGAAAAAATGGAATCATAGGCTTATTTCAGCAGTTTCCCACTATCCCACACTTAAAAGTTTCGGACCCTTCAATTTGCAACTGACTCTCACATATTCTACGGTGACACTAAAGTTCTTTTCAGTCCTCCCGAAGGTAAGGGTCCTCACCTGCCTCTGTACTTCCTAAAATACCCTGTGGCAATGCAGATTCCTCTCCTTGAGCTTTTATGAGCTCTTCTGTTTGAGCTTCAGCTAACTTGGTCTCTGCTTTCTGGGACAGCTGTCGCACTTCTTGCACCTGTGACTTCACTAGCTGAATGTGGCTGCGGGCTGTCACTGAGGCTTGGTCTGCACCTGAAAAGTAGTAATTTAAATACACGGGGTTAGAGGAGCACTCCACAAACCTTCAATTAAGGAAGCAATTGTCTATAATTATCATCTGCTTTGCTAAGTGTTTCGATGGCTCTTGGGCTATATTAATGCTAAATGCATTTACTGTTCATTTACCTTAAACTACAATACGGCCCCTTGAATTCTTCCCACCCAAGTGGGTTACAGCCAGCGTCTGATCAGAGCAATCAGCTTGTGCTAGTGGGTTTGAGAACTAAGCCCAGCCCAGTCATCGCGTGCCAGGACCTTTCAGTCCTTGTCCTGTCCCGGCACCTACCAGCAGCGGGAATGTCTGTGGCACTGCTGAACTCAGAATCCCTTCTCCTCCCATACTCCTACAGATTCTGTGCCTTTTGCAGGCACTTACAGAGTTAGGGTGTCCCATCGCTTTCCTACCCTTCTCCACTCCAGTCATTTTGGCGATTTACCATACGTCAGCCCATAACTCAATCTCAGAGCTATCAAGTCTCTACGCTTTTTGTGAAAGTGTGCATGCATGGAGAAAAGACCAAGATTATTATCTTTCCTGACTGAAAGGCAAATATTCTCACTCTTTAATAAAAGTGAATCCAGCTAGAAAGACCTGCTGGACCCCCTAGGTAGCCTTATTTCTGTGGCTCCCTGGACCGTGTTTGAACACTGCATTTATAAATGACTAAATGCTTCCCTCAAACATTTTTTTGGCATGGTTGGTCTTGATCTAAACCACATGTGAAGTTTCCAGGCCTGGTTCTTGGAACACTTCTACTAGACCTGTAGCCAATAAAAGAATGTAAGTTCTCAGCATCTCTAAAAACCAGGCACTAGCTGTAAATTGGTATGTTAACTGAACGTATATTCTGTGTCTCTCTCAATTCCATTCTCATTTGGTAAATACTGCCTAAATGCTAGGGGAAAGAAATTCTCAGTATTTCTGCTTGTGCTTACCTGACTGATACGCAGCTTCTGCTGCCATCTCTGAAAGACGTAACGCTGTCATCCAGCTGGATTCCAGCCTTAGGTATAAAAACATCTAGGAGTAAAACAAAGTGTTACTTAACTAGATGTAACAGTATCTGAATGCTCTTCCAAACAGCGCCTTTGTGAAAAGATGAGCAAGCGAGACGAGAACTTTCTGAGCAGAGTTTTAAGAGGCAGATTGTTGACTGAAGGGAGACGATTGCTTACATCAACTCTGGCTCCTATTACCACCTGCCAGACCGCATCCACCTCTTCTGAGTTCATTTTCCCAAGAAGACTTGCATATTGCTTGTAGAGAGACACCAGTGTGTAAACAGCCTGCAAAGGAATCATTTCACACAATTACGTGACAATCTGTACATCTCTGATGTTGTCTCAGTGTTAACTGGTGTTAATTAGCAAAATTGCTGAATGGTTCCAAAGGTGCTTTGTTCTCAAGTTCACGGCAGTTTCGGAGGCACTGACAGCATTGGCTGTCTGCCTACAGTAGTGCTTTATATATTTGCTGTACTAATAATGAAGTAAACTGGAACGCAAATACTTTACTCAAATTGCCACTTATCTATAAAATTAAAACTGTATCTTGTTGTTTCAGACTTAAATATGGCTCACTCCATTCTTCTGATGAAACTCAAGTTCACGGCCTTAGAAATGGGCACAGAAGGTAAATAAAATACTTAAGAATACAGGGTGGCGTATCCTACTTACTCAGTACGCAGGTATCCAATATCTGTTACGAGTTTCTTTAGCCCCAGTTCTAAGACATGGGTCATTTCGGCTTAAGTTCAAGCTCAAAGCAACAGTTTAACAAAGCTAAAAATAACTTCCAAACAGTGAGCCCTACCCCACTGTTTCCTAGGGACCTGACATCTTCAAACCCCCACATCTCTCAAAATAAATTTTTATGAATTTATTAAAATTCATAAAAAAACAAAGTCCATTTTAAGTATGGTTTAACAGGTGTACTTAGTGCCAAATAACTTAGTATTTCCAGTATTGACTTGCTAGCAAAGAGTGTAAGCTCTCAGCTTACCTTTGTATACTCTGTCAATGCTTCAATCAATGCGTATGTTGTTTGAGAGAGGAGTGTAGAAGTGCTGTCTGTTACCAAGGAAACTGCTCTTTTAATCAAGGCATCGTTACTGAGAGAAACCGAGTTCTGTTTCTGAAAGACAAGACATTTGCGTGATCTTTACACTGACTTTCATGTGGATGTTATTAGTAACAAATAGCGGTAAGGAAAAGCACCACTGTGAGTTACAAGGCTGGACAGCCTAGTTCTCACTGCTGTTTTGCCATTGTAAAACAAGCGAACTGTTTTTGCAAGGTGTTCTTGAAGGTAGACATTTTCTTTCTCATTTTTCTTCCTTAACAACTACATGGCTTAAACACCTGTGATCCCCAAGAAGGAATACAATTCTGAGGGTAAGTACTAGTTTGCAAAATGCTAAGCAAGTGTTCTTGAATATTAAACTGTTTCTAACGAGCGGGTGCTGTGTGTATCTCACTCCTGATACGTTACCTCCACGACTGGGACTGCACACAAGGCCACTCCCAGCCCCACGCCCACCATTTGGTGCCATCGTCCGTTCACGCCCGAGAGGCAGCGTCTCCTAATATTGGCCAGAACAGGGAAGCTTTGTTGGGAAATGCAAGAAACAAAGTTAAGCGCCAGAAATAACCAGTGTGCGGTGGGAAATGGGTATCAAAGAGGAAAAGAACACCTAGAAGCTGTTCTAGGTGATGTAGTCTCTACCAAGCTTCTGTAATGCAGCTGTGTAACAGTAAATGAATAAGTTTGTTTTAAATTCTGTTATATTACTTAATTATAAGTGCGAGAAAAGAAGACAAGCACAGTAACTAGTGCATTATTAATCCTTTGAGAGAGGAAATGTATCTTATCTGCTACCAACACACTGCTGATATTCAATAATATTGAAAAGCAAATTAAAAAGCATGCTTAAAAGTGGTATATGGTACACGCAGGTGAGCAGTATGACTGGTAATAGTTTGCTGCAACCCAGTGACACTTAGGGCCTCACGCAGTCGGTTTTATTCACATCCAATGTTGTGTAAGTGTCCATGGGGTCAGGGCCTATCACTGACATACTCGAGCAGGAAAACAGAAGCATTCAGTCATCAGAATTGTTTTGTTGTACAGCAATTTTCTGAAAATTACTGGTCAGTTTTCCTTCTTTTATGCTGTGTACTCTTAAACTGCAGACCACCACCGGCAAGTGCTGTACGGGTACCACAGCTCCCACCGCTTGTGCTACTCCAGCTGTGCTGTGGCATCTGGAGACACGGCCATTTCTGTGGCCCAGGCCGCCGCTCCAGCCGCAGCTGGCTCGTTTATATTCGGGA
>NW_008824469.1:1319705-1333608 GCF_000699105.1 Pygoscelis adeliae
GCTCCCGCCTGCTCCCGCCTGCTCCCGCCGCCCCGGGCTGCCCCAGCAGCTGCTCTGCCCTTCAGGTAGCGGCACTTGCCTCGGGACACGCCATCGCGGGCCTTTGAAGCAGAAATGGTGTTAGGAGCTCTCAGCTCAGGCCGTGCTTGGCCGGTTCCTCTGTGTTACTCTGCTCAGGGGCACCTGGCCGGCCCAGCTCGGCAGAGAACAGCCTTCAGCTGTGTGTCAGGTCATCAGCAGAAGTGTTGGCTGAGATCGCACGGACTGACTTCCACAGGTTCTGCTCCCCACCTCCCCTCCCTACCCCACTCCTGGTTTAATTCATCTTTGTTCTTCAAGAGTATATGATGCTGCTTAGCTTTTGGCTAGTGATAGTTCCTAGCTTCTCCAGCAAAGGTTTTCTGTATAGTTTACATGAAAGGCCTTGATCAATTAAATCTGTTCTTTTTGTATATACGAGAAATTCCTGTCTATTCTCCGTGAGACTCGGTTTACTCAGCACAGTTTAGTTTTAGCAAGGCAGTGCTGTATCACAGGCACATCTTTCAGCTAAATCCATTTTTAAGCATTTGTTGAAAAGCATTGCACACTTGGGAGTGCCAAATAATAGGCCTATAGATAATGTGTTGGTGCCCCCACCCCATGAAGTGTACCTCATAAAACTGTAGGAAGAGGGAAACCTTATGCTGATTTGAAATGTCTTTTCGCAGGACTTCTAAAAAAAACTACAAGTAATTTCTGTATCTCTGCCTTCACACCGTTAATGAGGCAGAGCTAGACAAGGCAGGACTTGTTTACTTGAGATGCCGGTCATGTTTGAATTGTGTGCATCCCTCCCGTGCCTCCGCTGTGCTCGGCAGACTGCAGTGCTCTCGAGGCTGGGCGTGGGGTGGGAGTCTCAGGAGAAAATAGTGGGAGGCTTTTAGATATTTTGGGGAACAGGGGCAAATGTCTAGGAGACACAAAGAATCTGCAAGACCCACAAAGATCAGTAAAGCGCATGCATGTAGATACTTTTTTTTTTAAATCTTTATTCATTTTACATAAGAAAATAAGATTGTGATTAGGCAGTAACGAAACAAAACGCTTGCAGATCTGGCGCAGGAGGAAGGGGCTGCCATCCTGCGTGCCGAGCAGACGCGCAAGACGAGCTGCACTGTGGAGCCTGTTGCCTCTGGCCAGCCTGTGGCTGCAGGAGCGGAAGAGGAGCTCTCATTTAAGCACCAAGAAGTATGTCGTCCAGCCGGCGAGCAGCAGCGCCCCGACCAGCACGGTGTAACTGAACAGCACAAAGGCCAGCAGCTCCTTCAGCACCTTCAGGAAGTGAACGGCGAAGGAGTCGGGCATGGTTCTCCCCGGCACTGCGGCAGGTAGGGTCCCTGGGGCTGGCTGTTGCCCTGCTCCTCCCCGGTCTGTAAGCAAAGGGACGGGATGAGTCTCGGAAGGAGACCGCAGAGCCGACAGGCTGGCTCTGCTGTGGGGGAAATGGCTGTGTTCAGGAGGGTTAATGGCCACCCGTCCTTCTAAGAGGGTTGTTAGTGTCAGGTTGGACTTCTGTGTGCTTGTTCGGGGTTGCTGAGCTGTGCAGTGTTGAAAAAGAGTTCGGGATCTGATCAAAGTCTCCAAATCGGGACTGGTAGCTAAGCAAATTAACATATAGACGCACAGGCAGTGGACACTGCCGTGTCGGTAAGGGCTAGAGGCCCTTAGAGAGTCCAGCTGGCTCCTGGTATCTTTCCCCCTGTGTCAGTGGCTGTGCATCCAGGAAGCTTCATGTTCAGAGCGGTCGCTGATGGTGCATTACCAACAGTGTGTTCTGATCAAAGTGGTCAATTCCTCCAAGGAAGCCACCATTAATATTTAATGATATAATTGCATCTAATGGAGATACTGGCACAAACTGAGCCTTTTGTTTAAGAATGACGAAAACCAGGACTTAAATACAAGTTAGCACAGGCAAATATTTATATCTCATGTTAAAAATAACCTTTAAATGGGAGACACGGGGTAAGACGCTTTAGAATTCATCTTCTAGCTGTATTTTAAAGTTGTATTTACACATCACTTTTTAGAAGTGATTGCTCATTTGTTAGTTTAATATAAAATCTGAACTCTTTCACAAAAGTTCGCTCCTTAGACTTAAAGCTGTGAAGACCCATCTAAAAAATTCTACCGTCTCTCCAATTTACGTGTTCTTTTTAATTTTGATCATAACTGTGCTTGATCAAAAATATCTACACTCTTGGTCAAGCACATAAAGGGAATTTAAAACCAGCTTTAAGATAAAGCTAACCTAAAGGGATCATTTTCTTCTAAACAGTCTAAAGCCAGCCAAAGTAAACTGAATTCCTATCCTGCCACTTAGAATATTTTTTAAAGTGCTCTTGTGATAAAGAGTTCACTTTTTGATTAAAATAAATTCACTCTTTTGGTGTTATTATAAGAGTTCAGTCCCTTCATTTTAAGCTGAGGCACATGTATACATTATAGCAGCTATTGCATTTTAAAACCACCATGGTTTCCCAGTTGTTCAAAGCATTGAAGTTTTCTATTTATAGGCTTTACATGATTTCTGATTATCTAAAAAGATTTTGATAAAGAAATAAACTGCTTACCCAGGTAGATGAGGGGCTCTACTTCGTAAAGTTCCTATTTCTCTCTAGTTTTGTTCTGCAGCTGTCCCTTGAATTTCTCGCTTCTAAATGGTTTGTGCTGTAGTTTGATCCCCTTCTGAGCTGCTCGTCGGGGAGCCAGGAGTAATGAGGTTGTGTTTGCAGCCCACACGAGGACTAATGCACTAGGTGTGGTCAGGACCAGTTATATGACATAGTGCCTTTGCGCTCTGTGCAGCACGGCAGTACAGAGCATGCCAAATAGCTCCCCTTCCCCAGAGTGCTTTTGTCAACGGTAGTTTGTGAGTTTAAGCACCATGGCTTAGTGTTACCAGGTCAAAACCTGCATTTGTTTAAATGTGGGGGGTTTTCCTCTAACAAAGCATTGTGTCATCTTACACTTTTTATTCTGCTGTTATCTGGAAGGCTGTTGTGCCTCTTGCTTCATTCTCTAAGAAAGAGCCCTGTGCTTCTGTGGGTCACTCGGGGAGGAGGATGCTCACATACAGCTGAGGATTGTCCCAGGTCAGCGGCACATTACAGGATGGACCTGTGTGGGCTGAGTCGGGCTTTTTTATCAAAGGAGCGTGAGCACTGAAGACAGCCTAATCGCTGCACTGTCACTAGTTCACTGCTCTGGCTTCACCCTTGCACACCCAAGAAGTCATCCCTACCTTTTAGAGACAGAGCACTACAACTCTTCTGCAGCAAGGGGAGGGGAGGAGGGAGATAAGCTATATGTTTATTTTTAGCAAAACCGCTTTCCGATAATGTTATATGAAAAGTGAAAGTCTTTTGGGGTGGAGGTTGGGTAATGTTTTCTTTTTTTGCTTGTAAACCAGACAAATGGAGACAGCAGAGAGAAGGAAGAGTACGTACTGCAAATCAAATCTCTTACCTACAAAGATATTATGATGTAGAAAATGGCCCCTTAATTGAATTAGGCTCTCTTGTTATCAAATTATTACCCGCATGGTCAGCAAGGCCTTAGAAGCAGAACATAATCAAGCTGCTCAGGAAGCCTGTTAAGTAATAATTGCTCCTCCAGAGAATCGATCAACGTCAAGATGGCTTTTATTTTTTGCCATTGTTGTTGAATAGTTCCAGGAAGAGACTTTGTCTAGGTTGAGTGTCCACATGGCTCTAGCTTAGTGGTGGTGCAGGCTACAGCCTGCAAAAAAATATGCAGCAGTGGTGTTGGTAAATTAAAGTTTACCAAGTGTCCGGCATAAACTATTTTTGAAATAAGTTTTGCCTCTAGTGTTACTAACAAACACATCTGCTGGTCCAAGTGAAAAGGTAAGCAAGCTGTTGAATTGGTGCTTTGCGTGGTTTCCTTTATTCACCTGTGGTGTAGCTTTTACACGTCATGAGCTTAGTTCACAAACTAGCCCAATCCGTGCTATTGATTTCCTTGCAATTAGTTAAATTTTTAAGATTAAAAAAAAAAATATATCTGGAAATTGTGATAGTACAAAGACTGTCAAGGCCAAGCCCAGGACACTCTGCAAGGATTGCATTGAATCACATTGTTTCTTGGTGTGTGGGTTTTTTTTTTTTTTTTTCCCCTGCACAATAATGTTTAATGTTTGGTCCAAAGCTACTTTAATTTTCTTTTTAAATACTGTGAAACTAGATGCTTTACAGTGGAACTGCAGAAATAATGCAGAGCGAAGCAATCCACGTTTGCTCCTTGCTTCATTGTCAAAGTTGCAGCATGTTTTGTTTCTGTAAGACAAGTCTGAAAGTTGCTTACCCACCTGAAGTAAAAGTCTCAAATGATTAAAAATATATTTTTCTTTAAAAGTCAAGAAATCCCATAGATATTTCTGATGTAGTATGTTACATGGCAGAACAGAATGTAGTTAGTGCAGAAGCTTAAAGAAGAAAACATCCAGATGTTAGAAAAGTAGTTTCAACTTAAGTAATTCAGTTATCCTGGGGCAGGGGAAGAACTACCACAGTGCAGGGTTTTATTTTACTTATTTTTGTATTCCAGAGAGAGAGTGAGCAAATACTTTCAAAAAAAGATCAAATACTTTTATTATTTTATTCTAATAAGCAAACTGGAGTTAGACAGAGGGGCTCTCTGAAGGGGCTGATTTGGCAGAACTCAATCTTAGAAAACAAAACAACAGACTGAAAGCCACAGTCGTAACTGGAACAACTTGGAGAAATGAAGGGTTTTTTTAGGACATATTACACATTATGCAGGATAAATAAGAGCAGAAGTGTTTGCTAAGAGAGTGATTTAAGGTGTGGTTTTGGTTTCGTTTTGGGTTTTTTTAGTTGTTTTTAGCTATTTAAGAGTGAAATGCAGTCCCCAGTGGTTGCTGTTGAAGCATGTGAGTATAGTGACAGTGACCAGCAGAAAGGGCTGAGGCGCAGCAGCACAGGCTCTGGCAGTGGACAGCTGCACAGGCGTAAGCAACAACCCCTGGTCTGCCTTCCCAGCCTCTAGCAATTAGCAAGGCTGAGTCTTCTGCAGCCAGAAGCTGCCTCTTGCACACGTTGCCTCAGCAGCACAAAGGCCTCAGCCACCAAGACCATGGAAAATTCCATTTCCTAATTTTGAGCTCTACAACAGCTTGTGGCAGCAAGTACCGCAATTTATAAACTGAACAGGGGCAGTGAAAAAAAGTGTCTGTTTTAAACCTCCTGTTTACTGGGTCACTGACATAGCTATTTTTGGCCTTAGTCCCATGCAGGGAGTATCTGCGTGTCTTCAAACGTAAGCTCTTGACACACTGGTGTCATTCATACCCTGGAGTTGCCTTCCAGAGTCAGGACAAACAAACCATCTCATGCCAGTCCCTTCAGAGGGCAATTGAAGTATAATGCTCAAGCATCTCCCTCGTAATTTGGGTGCAGTTGGTTGTATTCGCAGTCAGTGCTGTTGACATGCATGTGGATAGTTCAAGGTTTAGCTGTTGCTGCAGGAAATCCAATGAACGCCTTGGCCAAAGTGTGCAGGACAGTGGACTTGAGCGTGGCCTACAGGCAACTAACCACAACAGACAGCTTGTTTCAGTACAGTGCAGGCTAAGCAGGTCCTGCAGGTGCATTATTCTGGATGCCCGAGAGCCATGAAGTTTCTAAACCCATGCAGTAAAAAACGTTACTGCTTCCCCTTTACAGCAGTTCTCTTTCCGTTGTACAATCAGCTTCCAATGATGTGAGAAGATTTAGCTACTGTTGCCTGTTGATGTGAATGTGCTGAAGCTGGGGGAAACACAAGTTCCTTGGCTTTCGTCAGAAAGATGAGAGCAGGAAACCCCCCCACATACTGAACCCTGGGTTTCTCTGACAGAAACAGAGCCAATGCATCGATGGACTGTATCAGGCACCAGAGAGAGAAAGACAGATGGGAATATTGGTATGAAATCAGGAACAGAAAACATCCTGCCTCCTCAGTATCTTAGGAAGGTAAAAAGAAGTAATCAATCACATCACCCATCAAAACTAAACAAAGAAAAAAAAACAGAAGCAATTTGCCAAATAGAAGGACCAGGGCAAATCACCACTCCCCTAGCACTTGTTTGCAGATTCAGACGACAAGCAGGGATCTCTCTTTCTCCCATTGTTTATTTCATTGTTAGTGCCTTTCAGCACTGCTTGTCTACTAGGAAGTTCCACAAACAGTAGGAACACAAGTGCAGAGAGGGATGAGGGTGATGACTGCATCACGAGCTGGTCTCAGGAGAGCTTCTTTCACTGTCGTGTTCCTCTTACGTTCAAGCAGCCATCCTAAAAGACCAGAAGCTGATGTGGCTGTGTTGCACAGGGCCTCTTACTTTTACTGTCTCTTGCCACAGACCCTAGAAAGGGGCAGGCTCCAGTTTTTCCATCAAGGATTTGATCCAGCTTGTTCCATTGATCAGTTTTGTAGTGGCAATGACATACTCCGTGCCTCCATCTTCCATTTGGGACAGAAATCTCAGTGCAGCTATTTCTGCATATGTCACACCTCCCAGGAAGAACACCAGAGTGACTCGGTTCTCACCGTGTTGACCTGCGTATTCAGAGAAATTTACAGATTGTCTTCGTTTTATTTTTACGTTTCCTATCCATCAACTGTCAGTCAAACTCAAAATGACCTAAAACTGAAATAAATATAGCAGCTGAATTAAAGGAGAAACCTATTGGGCAGAATACCAGACTGGGGCCCTGAAATGCAGAGTCTGCTCCCAGCTCTAGAGTCTCTTTACAGGATGTGTTTCTGCCTGCCCAGGCTTAATACTAGGAGAGTGATACTGACCTTCTTTGTAAAGTAATGTCACTTACACTGTGATTTTAGTAAGATTAGGGTTTATTTTAGTACTCTGATGAGAAGGTAAACAAATGTACAACTCTATAGTGTTTTCCGTGCACATGGTGCTGTGCATTAATAGCAGGCTGAATATGTGACTGGACGTTTTAAAGAGGCCAGAAAGCTATCTGTCAAAAATGGGTTAGGTTGATCCAATACTGCAGTGGGACGGGGAGATGAGATAGATGCCTGGACTCTGCCAGCCCTGATTTCAGTTTGCCTCATTCCAGCCTAACAGAGATGCATCTCCCTTTAAAAAATGGGAAAGCAAAGCAAAACTTACGCTTTTTCTGAAGGCCAGTAGGTAACTGCTGCCTCTCCTCAAAATGGGGACCCGGCAGCATCTTTAAAACCTCCTCTATGCTCCGCCACCCTGGCCGAGCCAGTAGCTGTGCCAGGCGTACGCTCAGTGGTGCGTAGCCACTGTACACGTAGGAGATATCGTTGGGGTTCTGCAGGAAAGAGCAGAGTGTGAGCAGCAGGTGAGTGCTACGTCATGCTGCAAAACAGCACCACAGAAATAATAAAAAAAGTAAAATTATAAGGGTTTTCCTGCTGCGCATAATCCTGTATTGTTGGATGTAACGTTCACTGCTGAGGCATCTGTTTACCTGTTCATTAACATCATCCATCCATAAGCGCAGGGTCTTCCTGATCGTTGGGTAGTTATTCCTACCGCTTGTCTGAGGTTTCAGGAGTCCAGCCTTTTCCAAGTTGTTTAAGGTCAATATATGTTCATAGCCATAAGTCTGCAATATGGAGAATTCACCTTTAATACCATGTCAATAGTCCGTGACCAGAAAAAAAGAAGGCAAAGATGTTAGTTTAAAAAAGCTTTTTTGTTTAAGATCTCTCTAGAGTGTATCCCATTTAGAGTATTTAAGTCATGAGAGCAAAAAGTGCAATGATATAAATCTCTCTGTATCTATGTGTTGTAAAACACATATAAGCACCTCCTGAGTCATTGCTATCAGCCTAAACAGAAGCCTCAGTGCTCCGTCTGTACGCACTGGACATCAACACTACCCACGTATAAGATGTGCCTGTCTAGAATGCAAGTGTCATAGAGCGGAGGCTTTGATGTGGATTTTCTCAGAAATTTATCAATCCAAAAGTTACAGCCCAACCTGGAGAATCTCTCTTTTGTAATGGTCCAGAACCTTCTGCTTCAGTCCACTATTGCATACAGATTGCAAGCAAACGAGACGTAAGATCTTGATTAATGGATGTTTTTGAGCTATGCAGTCTTCAATATAATTGTTAACCTATTAAAAAAAATACATAAGCTGTTATTTAAAGACCTGTTGAAGTGCCTAGAAGACCTGGAAACAAAGATCTAGTTTTGCCTAATATCTCCAAAACAGCAAGAAAGAGGGTGCAGC
Organism: Pygoscelis adeliae; assembly: GCF_000699105.1. Lineage (NCBI taxonomy): Eukaryota > Metazoa > Chordata > Aves > Sphenisciformes > Spheniscidae > Pygoscelis > Pygoscelis adeliae. The sequence goes on from NW_008824469.1 coordinate 1,328,009, forward strand.
TGCTCTCCGGGCAGCTCAAGACCGTCTGTAAAACAGTGATCCAGCACTGGTTCCACCTAGCACCTTTCTAAAGCATGTCGATTCCACAGTCAACAGCTAGACTTTGTCTGATGCACTGAAAAAATTCTGAGTAACAGTCTTGAATCTTTCGCTGATCGCCCACAGCACGTAGTGCCCCTGTACAAGTCAAAGCACCGCAGCTGTATACACCTGCTTTACAGGCAATGATAGGTAACCTGAGCCTGGCAAAGCACCCAGTACAGCGCCGTCTCCAAGTACATTCAGCAATGCCTGTCACTTGGAAAAAACTGCAAACATGCAAGGAGATGCAAGTGAGAGCTCACAACCTTGACAGTGGAAGGAGACAGACATTCTCTAGATCAGATGTTTCCTCTCAAAAACCCCAAATGGAAAAAACCCAGAGAAAAATGTTGGGGTTTTTTTTTGAAGACGTAACAGTCACTAATTGTCATTATCTACTTACCTTGTCTGTGTCTATTCCAGACATGAACTCTTGTTCCACTGTTAAATTATCAAAGAAATCTTCAGATGCTTTGGGAAAAGAATGAAAATCAATACAATAGCAACCGACAGCTTATTTTCTACATTTAACATTTCAGCAGAGATGCATGGGATGGAGCAAAGCCAATTTTTTCCAAAATGAATGATGTCCATCAAGTTGTCTTGCATCTTGCTATATTTAAATTAGTCAGACTATTCAACGAATACTCACTGGTGATGTCTTTGATGAGTTCTGCAATGGAGGTATGGTTTGCTAGAGAACTTCTTGCTGCCTGCATGTGTGGCAACTGTGAGACAAACTGCTTAATCTCTCCAACGGTTTTTGCGTGGTGTCTTTCCTAAAGAAATCCATTGTGTAGGTTAGGTCCTGTTCAGATTAATTGGCCACTCACCAACTAGGTAATTTTGTCATGAAAAGGTTTTTTACTGTACTCACTGCAACAGCAGACACTGTTAGAGATATGCAACCTTTCAGACAAAATACTTTAAATGCTTAAACTAAAGTCATAGCATTACCTGTAACAACACTTTGATCATTAGAAGAGGCAGGACATAATAAAACAGGATCATTAGACTGTTTTTCATTATACCAGTGTTGCCAATCAATCACTTTTCTTCACCTTTGTCTGACTTCAGCCATCACTATCTGCTCCTCAGTTTCCCTACCAGCAAAACTACCTTTTTCATGCGAAGATGAATTACTTTGCTAGCTGCCAGTAAACATGGAGCTCTAGGCAAATGCAGTCAGAGATGGGGGACATTTCCCCTCAAAACAGTAGTGAAAGGTGCTGAGGAACTGGGTTGGCAGGGTCTGCGTCCCTCTCGAGCAGCAGCCCGCCAGTCACTGTCCCTGCCTGTAACAACGTCCCAGGTTTTGAGCAAGGATCTGATGAAGCACAATGCAGACTTCAGCTCTCAGAGCAGTCCAGAGGTCTGTATTTCATTTGGGCTACTTGCCTCTTGCTGCAACTTGGAATAAAAATAATAATAATAATTTGACTCATATGTGAAGGATTTAAATGGGCAAGTGCAGGCAGGAGAGTGATAATGATGAAGCCTGCAATTTAAGAAGTCCTCTGCTGCCAGTATGCTGCTGTTTCATTATCGCCTATTACCTCTGACAATTTCTTAAATTTCTTTTTTTTTTTAACCACCACTATGAATAATCCATCTTTAGCACCTTCAGCACTAATATCGCAGTAACAGACATTTACTAGGAGACGAGGCTGAGCACACAGTATTTTAGTTAAGGTACCACTACCTCGTCTTAAATGTGGCAGAAGCGAAGAGGCAAATAAAAAAACAAGGAAATACAATCAAACAGTGTAACAAGTTCTCTCGAGAATCACCATGAAGTCTGAAAGCAGAGATGTGGGATCTCAGTCTCTTTATGAATCATCAGCAGGATGTTTTCAAACAAAACCACAAACACACCCCACAGCACTCTCCAGCTTTGTCTAAGGCGACAAGTGAGCGTGAATTTACAGGTCAAACCTCCCGTAAGACAACAGTCTTTTTCACATTCCTATTGTTTTTTTTATGCCAGCCGTAACACTCTATGAATGTACATTCTGGAGTTTTATTTCTTAAAGCCTTTTCTCTGCATCCTCAGGGAATACAAAGGGAAAAGGACCATTCACTTAACAGGTAACAACAGCAACAAAGTGGAATTGATCAGGATGCGAAAATTAACCTTTGGCAGAGGGAAGCAGCACCTGACTGTTCTGCAGACTGAAGAAAGCAATTCCTATTATGGGAACTACGGGCTCACACAGCAGAAACGTGGTTTAGGCTAGCTCTGAGACAAGCTTTTAACAGTGAGGATAGGAAAAGTCCCAGAACTGAGGTGTGGGGAGAAGAAAGGATCCTCATTACTATAGGATTCTTAAGAGTAGATTTGACCAACACCTATTCAGAACAGTCGAAACAGAGCTCATCTTGTTCCAGGACAGGGGAACAGACTGGAGGGGCTTCTGAGGACTACCTGTTTTTTCTCTGGCTGGGGGATTACTCTATGGCAACAGCTTGAGCTGCCAGTCACAGCCCTGCTGCACGCAGACTGTCTGTGTCTGACGACAAGAATGCCCAAGGGATGCACGGTTGGATACAGGCCTCACCTCAAAGGCTGCTGAGATGATCTTGGCTTTCTTGCTCAGCACTGACCCCACTGCGTTGAAGTTCTTGTCTCGGATTTCAGCATACAGCTCTTCAGCAGAGTTCAGCTGGAGCTTCTTGGGTTCTGTGGGGAGATCTTTCCCACCCTCACCCTGCTTCTTTGGAGCAAACTTCTCAGGAGGGAGTTTCACATAAGCTACCAAATGCAGAGAAATAACCCTTATAAGGACAGGAACTTCACCACCAGAAGTTAATATAAATGCCTGGACGACTCAGTGCCTATGTGTTAATTAAGGAGTCACCCAGGGACCCAGAGACCTGTACACACATACATGATCAGAACCCACGTGCTAGCTACCCTGCTATCAAAGAGGTTTGGAGGCAGCCTTCCAGCCAGTCTTCAGTACAGCAGGAGGGATTAAAACCCATAAATGCCTCTCTGGAGTTTTTCTTACTACCTCCTCAAGAGCAGGAGAGTGCTCTCAATGGCCTTTCATAGACTGTTCCCTTCCCCTCATGAGGTGTGGCACGTGAGCCAGGCAGGCTGGAGGGTGAATGCACACACTAACATTTTCACTCCCACTCTACACGTTCCGTGTCACTGTGTCTGTACCCAGTCAACATCCAAAGTATTCCCACTCAATAACATGCACTGTACCCAACTCCCCTTCCTAGGCAAAAAGAGGGCCAGAGCTGATCTTGATGAGCTCTAGCCTGGGACTGAACTATCCCCCCACTAAATTCAGCTGAGCTGCTCCCATGTCACTGTCATTTAGTGAAGCAGAAATCCACCTGACACACTGCAACCTGCTCCACTACACTGGAGACCTCCCCCTTACTCAGCAGTACTCACTGTTCTGAATTCCATAGATTTCATCTATCAGCCCTTCGTACGTCAGCTGTGTAGCTAACGGTGTCAGCAGATCAACGTTGCGGTCCAGCAACAAGAGGGTATCAAAGACGGGAAATATCGAGTTCTGGCTTCCAGGGAACTCGCGCTTCATCCTGATCATCATATTAGCCACGTGCTGAAAATAAATCACGTCGGTCTGGTTACGGTGCAGGCCACAACAGACGGATTTGACTTCTAGGCCCCACAAGCACATGCTCATGCAAGTATGGGGTGCACCCCTGTGTAAAGGAAGAGAATGGCAGGAGGTGCAAACTGGCCGACAGATGGGCGCAGGATGAGACCAAAAAAAGGAAAGTACTTCTCTGCTGCTCTCTGCAGCTTAGCAAGACAGTGACTGTGGCTGAAGCGCTGGGTTTATCTCAGGCCGCTCCCTCATTACAAAAGGTACCAATTAAACCGTAAGTTGATCAGAGAGAAGAAAAAAGGGTAAGTGAGTTATAGGGAGAGATGAAGAAGCTAAGGCGTGAGCAGTAGGTTACACATTTCCCGCTTTATTCAGCCCTTCTGATACCAACAGAGCGGCTAAGCGTTAAAACTCCACAGAAAGGAGAACTGCTGAAAACGTGAAGGCAATGTACCTATGAGCAAAAAGCATATGATAAATCCTCCTGACAAGAGGACTTATGGAACAGCAAAGATTGTTCTTTTGGCCAGAGATGACAAAGACCTGATGGCCATAATCCTGAAATTCCAGTACAACAAGAAGGGTCCGTGGTTGGATGCAAAAACCCCATAGGTGCATTTAACCAAACGCTCCCTAAGGCAGTTCCAAAGAACAAGATGTATTTTGTCAGCAGCAACATTTGCCTTACCCGGGCACACTCGCCCTTCCCAAAAATCTGTGGGATGGTTCCGTAGAGAGCCTGCAGCGTCATCAGCCCCTTTGCTGCGTGGTACAGACTTGTCTGGTCGCTCTCCAGGTAACATTCCTAAACAACAACAAGAAGGATTCCCGATGGAAGGTGCCGATCTGACACAGCTGCTTCCACAACAGAATGTGGTCTGTGTGAACAGTTCAGAGGAGACGTAGGCTGGGGAAAAAACTATGGCTGTTGGCAAACGTGGAGCTTATCTGTGCTGTCAGTACATCAAATCATTTGATCAAACCAGACACTGTAATATTTTTGAACCCCACACGCTACTCCCAGTTTGATGGAGAGGAGTAAGAGAGCCAGAAAGTGACTGCAAAGAGCCTCTCCCTCTAATTAGGCCAATCTGAGAGCACACCACCTCATCATAGCTACCAACAAGCAACCAACAAGCAACTGCAAGTCCTGACGTGTCCTCTGGGCTACACTTAATAAGGCAGAGATGGACAAAGAAACTCTCAAACCTTCCCGTGCCCAGACACGGCATTCTGAGAAAACAGGATACACAGCTGGTATGTGACAGCTGTTAATTCAGTGCAGCTTCAGTGCGCGGTATTAACCATTGTACATGGCTCTTCGGCTGCCTACCGACACAAACTGTGCTGGCTCTTTGTAACGACTAAGTACTTTAAGCCTCACGAATGCTCGATTTGTGAAGATAACACCAGCAGTTAAAGCTGGAGGAACTGGGGCGCAGCTTGGTGTAGCAATGGTTCCTTCAGCGTTTAGCTAAAAAACACAGAGAAGTTCAGGCTCAGTTCAGCACTCGGGATCAAGCCACATTTGCTCTGCCAGGCCTTTCCCTGCTGCGCAGGTCACCGACAAACCCTCCGAGAGGCTCTGTGCCGACACAAAAACGCACAGCGTTTGTCCTCGAAGACGAGATGAGTGCTTACCTTGAATGCGCTCTCAGACTCCATGGAGAGCAGGTCTCCATCGAAGGGTATCAAGTCCAGGCTGTACTGCTCTCGGTGGATGAAGGACCCCAGCACGCCCTGCTCCTTCAGCCACTGCTCGCAGAGCAGGCTGCGGCGCGGCACGAAGAGGATGTGGAAGTCTCTCTGGGGAGAGCGGCCTCTGTCTTCCCTGGAAGAGTCACAGGCAGGAGCACAGCAAACGGTAACTCAGCTGCGTGGGTAACCAGCACAGATTGCGGGCTGGGGGCACGGAATTCAAAGGAA
>NW_008824469.1:1334732-1385720 GCF_000699105.1 Pygoscelis adeliae
TGCTGCGGGAGGGGCCGCGTGAAGCGTTAGCAGAAAGGGCCCGCAACGCTGCTAGGGCTTCTCTTTCTGTTTATTGACAGTGCAGCCGCAGGGCACGTTTGTCCTCCGGCGGAGCCCGCGACATTCCTGACGGAACAGAAAGATACGAAAGAAGACACACCTTTTTTTTTTTTTTTCCAAAATATAACTTTAATATATATATGCATATATACACACACACCCCACACACGCTATAGAGAAGCTGAAAGAACGCAAAAAAAAAAAAAAAAAGGATGTCCCACGAACTGTTTTAGGTGTGCACAGCATACAGGTTTCCAAAAAACGCCACAGCAGCTCCGCTTCTTACCTGCTTCACGAGTTCGTGTTTCACACTGCCGTCACACTGCAGCCCAGAGCTCACGTTCAGTGAGCGAAATCACAGTCAAACGAGTAAATGAAGATAAAGATGAAACATTTCTCAACCCTGTCCAGTGTCAAAAAAAAGCTTAAAAATCTAAATGTACAAATTCAGCCTTAAAATGGTTTAGTGCAAATATGAAAATTAACAGCATAATTTTAAAGTATTTAAATAAGCTTTAATATAACTATAGTGCTTCATTCCTATACATGTCTTCCCCTCAACAGATGCAACAGCACGGGGGCATTTCTTGTTAAGAGTGGGAACAAACCCAGAACCTGGGAAGAAATAGCATAAAGTCATTTGTTAAATCATTTATTTATATTTCACTTAAGTTTAATAAAGGGAGATAGGGTATTTATTAGCGGAGGAGCAAAATATTCATCCATGTACTGATTCTGGAGTGGATGGGCAAGGGGAATGGGAGCGAGGGGGTCAAGAAACGCTGTCCCTTTTCCTGACATTCAGCACACAAATGCTGGTGGTATAAATCGTCCGATTAGCACGCACAGACAGTCTATCCTCCCGGCCGCACGTCGCATTAGAAGGTCTCGTCGTCATTGCAGTCGGCCGTCCAGTGCCCGAACATCTCGCAGGTATCGCAGTAGGGGCGTTCTTCTCGCCTGCTGCCGTGGTAAGCCGAGTGGGGTGGCTCCTCCAGCATCTGTGCCTGCGTCGGACAATCTTCAGTGTCATGAAGATCAAAGCAGCCGCAGATATCACAGAAGAGACGAGGTTTCTTCTTTGACAGGCTTTCTTCCTCACTGCAAGATCAGCACCAGGGCAAGTCAAGCAGGGTACTTCTCCTTCATAAAGGAGAAAGGCCTGCTTCCCTGCCCTGCACGATAACCTGCCTCATAACCATTGAGACTAAGGAAGCACCACAGCGGTCAACAAAACCAAAAAAACTATTACAAAATCCCTTCTGAAGATCTTCTGACATCTTGACTACCTTGCAGTACACTCCATATTCCCTTATACTATAATATTTACTAAACAAACTGCTCTGTTTGTATAAATATTTGCACAAATACAGACATTATTTAAAAAAGAAACACATGTAAACTAGTTTCTCTTTTCTCTTGATAGAAGAGATCTGGAGTCACAATATATCAAAGAAGTTTTAGTTCTCTTTCTCCAGACTGGATCTCCCCGTCTCAATGCAGCTATCGGCCTCCTGAGAGCAAAGACTCTTCTACTTAATTTGGGAAGGGCCAAACTCAACCAAGACTGACAACAACTATGTTATGATACATCAGTGTTTGTGATCGATAACTACAGAGGGTCATTTTGCACCACCAGGTACACCGTAGCGAAGGACCTAAAAAGAAGGCTGGATTCAATCACCCTAAATTCAAGAGAAAGCTACGTTTGTCCTTCCTGACAGCTGAAATCAGGCTGGCGCATTGTGCGGCTGACAGAAAGGACTGCTACCAACAGCCCCCAAAACACAAGCCAAGGTTTCCTTTAGGATTTATACCTGTCATAGTTATTTATCTCCTCTTCGTTGCCATTGAGGGCTGCTTCACACATTCTTTGTATTTTCAAGTTCAATTCTTCGTTTCTTCTTTGCAGATCTACTATCACTGAATTCAGGAAGTCAATCTATGATAGTCAAGAACAAGGACAGTCAGCGGGCTGAGGACTGCGCTTCAGAGAAAGCGAGCAACAAAGGAACGGCCCTCAAACTGACACACGCAGATCTGCATTAACTCTTACCGTTGGATTGTTGTATTACAAAGAGCACCTGTGGACACTGAAAGAACAAGGGATAAGAACTTCCCAAAGGACCTCCGAGACCCTCGGTATGATTTATGTCCAGGGAGCTAGGTAATTCTGCCCAGCCAACACGTCTGACAGACATCGGTGGGTCTCAGCCCACCACTGATAGATCGAGTTCTTTTTCTAATGTTACATTTTGAACGTAAATCCAGTTGTGTAATTCTGATCAGAATGGCGTCTCTGTTCCTCTGACCCTGCAGCTCTAGCAGATACTCTCAGAGCTATCCTGGAGGGGCAGCGGGACAGCGCAGCGCACCCGTACGGCATCTCCCAAAGCTAGTTTGAGCCACAGAGATCAGCAGGCCAGCACTGCAGCAGCACCGCTGAATATAATCAAGTAATGCTTGGCAAATTAACATAGTGAATAAAATAAAGGAAGCCAAGAAGTGGAACAAACCTCGTGCTGATTGGAAGGAAGCGTTCCCATCAGCAGGTGAGTTCAAGGAGGAAGAAAAACAGAAAAAGATTGGTGGTTAGTGTATGTTAATTGCACTACTTCTGATCTTTGTACAGGCTAGGAAGGAGATTTTTTTAATCAACAGGACTGACACCACTGATCTAACAAGGACTTTTATAACGAGCAGAAGGTGCTTCTATTCTAACTGTGTTTCCTAGGCATTCGTTGTCACAGGCCGCCTGTTGCACGGCAGCGCTTCGCATGTTCATTATGATGATCATACTCTCTGATACACATTTTTCCTGTTACCAAGCACATGCTAACTGAGCAACTTCCTTGCCCCCTTGCTGCCAACCCTCATTCTGAGTAAAGTTCTGCAGTTAAGAAGAAGCAAAGATCAACATTTTCAACTGCAGAAGCTTAGAAGTAGCATGGGAGCTCAGGTAACCCGTTTCTCCAAGATGGCAAGCACCACAGATTCAGGCGGGCCGTACCTTATTCCTTGTTGGCATCCGAGAAACCTTTGGGAAGAACAGCAAGGAGCAGTTTATGAGTGTGCTCTGCTGTGCTGTACCTCACCAACAGACTGCAGGTCAAAACTTGCCACCCCTGCTTTCCTGCTTGCTTCTTCATGTTCCAACAACCTGAACTATTTCTCCAGTATCACTCATCACTTGATTCTTAATATTTACTGTCATTAATATTTCCCTTCAGAAGCAGAAGGTTACAAGATAAATCTGCCCATTATAATCCTGATTTACAAAATCTGATGGAACTTCTGAAAAATATTTCACTCTGCCTATAGACACACTGCTGTTTTAGCATGCTGATGTTTCTGATCAAATACCTGCTTCTCTTTTGCAATTTCATCTTGAAGTAGATTAGCAGCAATGTCACCTTTAAAGAAGAAAACCAACAAAAACAAACAAGGTATAAGTATTCAGTAATCTAAATTATGAAACATACAATGGCTTAGTCAGAGATTGAAACAATGTAATAGTCTCTAGTCTCCAAACCATCTTATTCTCACTGCTTTCTAATCACTCAGTATAAGCTTCGGCAAGGGTGACTTCTTTGGGGAATTTTTTTGACCACTGCATTATGGAAGCATATTCAATACTGCATGTTACTTATTAAAATACCAAAAATGTATGTATAGGTGACAGCTAACATTCACAGATCTGCAAAGGAACGCTCCTCTGTTGAGAGATGAGACTATAGTGGTAGGAAGCTTAAGAAGCTCAGCATAAGGTAAGCATGAGTGTCTGAAATGTGGGATTCCCAGTCCTGTGCTCAGGTAGGTGGTTTTGTTACAATGCCTACACATTACTTTGCAGCTACAGCAAGGAAAAACAAAATCAGACTGAGAGAGGCTCTTGCACAGAAGCCCCACCACAAACAGGATAAAGTTTTATGGTTTATGCATGTTTCATTTCAAGTCAAATTGTCCCCCACCCCGGTGTAAACGGGGTTAACTGGCAACGTCGGTGGCGTTCATATTTTGCAGCTGGTCAGATTTCCCTCATTCAGATCTTACTGTGTTCTACAACGGGAAGGACACTTGTCACAGGAGGTTCAATTAGTTAAACCTCCTTTTAACTATCTGGTTAACAGTTGCAAAAATCTACAAGATTAAAGCTGAAGGCACAGAGACAGTAAAGAGGCGCTTTCTTTTACCTGAGGAGCTAGTTACAGTTAAAGGCTGTTCGTTGTTTTCCTTGAGTTTTTGCTCCAAGTTCTTCACCTTTTCCTCAAGTTTCAATTTGTCAGACTCCAGTGACTTAACCACTGACTGCAAGGTTTTTGCAGAAGCGTTTTCTCCGCGGAGCACCACGATCTGTAAGATTTCAGAATGCTTAGGCCTTCCAGAATGAAGTAGCAAGGGCTAAATAGCCACCAAAAATACACGCCAGAAGTCACCTAACCAGGCACAGATTCTAAAGATTTAATTCTAAGGTTTAACTATGCTAAATTAATAAAGAAAAACAATTAGCCAACTCTTCAGCAGCAAGCATACAAAGCCGTATGCTTCTAGCCATAACTTAATCCGAAATTAAGAAGCACCCGACTGTTCCTCATTTACCTCATTTCTGAGTTTTTCCAGTTCCTCATCTTTTTGTGTGATCAAGGCACTAGTAACACTGATGGATTTTTGTAAAGATGCTCTCTCTTCATCAATTTCTTTTTTTAATGTTGATTCTCTAAAAGAAAACCAAACACAACCAGAAATCATCTAAAGAATAGATTACTGTAGTCACCTAAAGAAGTTTTATTTAATTTCAAGTATTAGACTACTGTAAGAAGTGGTTCTTAAAAAGCCAATTTCAATTCTGTACTTGACTGAGGTTTTATATATGTATAAACATTTCAGATGTTACAACTGCAGAAACAAAGCAAAAACTTTACCTAGGTAGTACATGCCAGAATCTGCATATCATCGTATCCATTTGAATTTAAAGAAGCAAGTTAATAGACTGGGAAGATACAGGATAAACAAACATGTTGCACAATGTTCCACAAAACCTAACTTCAGCGTTTTGTTACTTCTTGAAAATTATTAACAAGCAACAAAACATACATGCAAAGCTCATTATACAAGTTGTCATGCAAAGCATTGATGACGCTGGAAATATCAGCTGGTCCTCACTAATTTCAGTAACATCATTATTTCCTGAAACACGTACTTTGAGAGTTTCTGGGCCTTTAACCTCGGTTTCAGCACAAAACCATGTGGGATTTGTTTTACTTCAAGAAGGGTTAAAAAGAAATCCTCCAGAGCAGGCACAAACCCCTTCTGTATGTCCAGTTTTCCCAACCTTTTCAGCTGATCTAATAAGAGACGCGACTTCTGCCTACAATTCCTGTCCTGACGGTGATCTTAAGGTACCATAGCTATGACATCCTCACACTGATGCTAATGAGTCTTCCCGATAGGTCACAGAATACACAGACGAGTAATTGTCCTCTGATGTGAGGACTATTGATACAAAAGCTCCTTAGAAGCGGAAAGCTTTTTGTTTTTTTAAAAAAAAAAAAAAAAAAAGACTGTTACTCCAAAATCTATGTTTACTTATCTAGAAGAGAAACTTGCTTTTCAGAGCGCCAAGCAGTGCCCAGCAGCTAGGGTACCATATAGCTATGATATCCTCACACGGATGCTAATGAGTCTTCCTGATAGGTCACAGAATACACACAGATGAGTAGTTGTCCTCTGATGTGAGGACTATTGCTACAAAAGCTCCTTAGAAGCGGAAAGGTTTCTGTTTGTTTAAAAAAAAAAACCTGTTACTCCAAAATCTATGTTTACTTATCTAGAAGAGAAACTTGCTTTTCAGAGCGCCAAGCAGTGCCCAGCAGCTAGCTGTCAACTCTCCGAGCTTCTGCAGGTGTTCTCTGTGCAATTCCATACATCTTGGCTTAGACGATCATGGTCTCACTGCCACAGCAGTGAGCTGCTTCTCTTCTTACTAGCCAGGAGTGCTGAAGCCAAACTAGGCTACTTGAATGCATACCCACTACACAAAAAGCACGAAGTAGCCAATACTTCAAAGATGCCAAGTAGCACAACCATTTTATTTAAGTAACTAACCAAAACTACACTCTCTTAGGACTGTTCAAGGGCTCAAGAGCAGAACGCATCCTTGTGTGACGATGCTCAGTAGGTAGGGAACAGCTATTAAGTTCAAATGGAGAAGTTTTCATATCCACGGTATCTACAGTTAGTGAGAGCCATGATACCCAGACCATGAAACACAGTAAATCTCACTGACTCAAGATAAATAGGAAACTCAACAATGAGAGCGCAATTAATGCAATTCTTTCATTGTTAAGATTGTACTCGGGAATGGAAGCAGCAAGTGGAGAATCTGGGGTTTAGAGAAGCTGATGCAGCTACCAAACAAGAACCAAAAGGTTGATTTTGGTTTTGGTATTTTTACAATGAGAATTAATAGAAGCAGAAACACAACAAATTGCAGACTGCACGATCTTGCCTTCAAATACAAGTCATACCCTGTTCACAAAAACCAAAAGGGCAACAGCATTTAATGGATCTCCTCGCCAACCCTGATTCAGCAAAGCACTAAAAGCATGACAGCAATCTCTATGTTCTTCAGCGGGATTACATACACGCTCTAGCCTAACCCATGTTTTTAAATGCTTTGCTGAATTGGATCAAAGGCGCAGGATGGTGGTGTGGGAAAGAAATGTGCCACCAATGCATGGGACGCTGCTGACGGAGCACAGCTGCCCTCTCCAATCCACCGAGCTGCAAATCCAGCGTTTACTTAAGGCAGGGGAAATGGGAAAGTACATCTGGAAGTTGCTGCTCACAAGCTCTCCTGTACCTGAGACTTCACCCGGGCTTCCCTTTGCTATATACACAGCCATAGAAGGGCAGATGGAAACCCCGGTAACTCATCTCATGCACAAGAGCTTGTTATTCAGCCAATGTTTCCAGTTTTTGGTCAGATCTTCACCTTGGAGATCAAGACCAAATACATGCTTTTTGTACAAATATGGTTAACTTGCCATTTATTGGGCTTGGTTTCAGCCACCACAAGCATTTAGGTGGTTGAAAAGGCGAACAGTTTGTGAGCATGTAAGTATATATTTACAAATTCAATATAGGAGTCTAGAATACTATAACACAAGGGGGGAGAAACAAGAGAAGAAAAGAGGAGAGAAAACAAGAGGGGGAAAAAATGGTCCCTGTACTGTAGCACTGTTGTTTTTCTTTTACAGGGCAGCCTCTCCAGGAACCATGCTTTACAGCTCCAGGTGGAGGCCCTCTAAAACATTGATACTGGAAAACCTACAAATATGGTAGGTATATGTCACTACTTACTTACACGTAAGTGTAGATCACAGTTCACTTCCAGCATCAGCTGAGAGTCTACCCCACTGATGCTCTCAGCTTCAGTATCGTTTGTGGTATGATTCATATGAGAGATAGTAAACGTAAGGAGCATATGTTGAATGTGAAGTAACTACATAGCGATAACTTGCAAGACAAATCTTGTGGAAAGTATTTATTTTATCCAGGGGGGAGGGGGGGGAGAGGGAAGATAAAGGGGAGAGGGAAGATAAATTGATCCAGTGAACTTAAACTTTTTCCCTGCCAATTCAAGTCCAAAATATCTGCTTGCCAGCAGGGATTAAAGAAAAACAACAATAAAAATTACTTTGTCATTTCACACGCCATTTTAAAATTTCACTTTCTTAAGGAGGTTAAACCATGTTTTGAGCAGTGTGTGGACGTCATGGGAGAGAGAGGTTTTTCTTTTAACATAAAAAAAAAAATCACCCAGATTCTTCCCTTACTACAAAAATAAGAAATTCTAAGAGTGAAGCAAATACCTTAAAGTGTTACTGGGCAAGCTTTAAAAATGCAAGATAACAAGAACCACATGTTAGAAACATGGAGTAGAAATGCAAAATATTCTAAGGAAGAACTAAATTTGCACCAAGGGGCTTTTTTGTTTTGGTAAAAAATATAGACTTTTTTTTTTTTATATATATATAGATATATATAGCTGAGTATTTTACAAAACAAAAGCAAGACACCAAGGGACAAAGGCAGCCAAAATATGTACAACAACTTTACTTAAAAAGAAAAAAATTATTTATTGTAACGTGGATAGACTTTCTTGAGTCTTACCATTAAAGACACACAGATATAGCAAAGGAAGCAAGGGTAGGAAAGGGAAGAGAGAGGAATGAAATGAGTATTGATAAATAGCGCAAGCGCAAAGACAGTAAGACAGTTAGCAACCCACAATGAACCTAATAAGCTGAAGTAACATAGAACCCCCTTAGATTCATAAATATCAAACTCCTGTTACTCCTAGCCGGACTATTTCATAGAGGGACTTGCTAAACTAGAGGAAGAGAATTTCTGTGGGTGGAAGGAAGGCAGGAAAACTACTGCTAGAAATTTGACCTAACTGAAACAAAAAGATGTCTCTTTTTCAGTATCTCAAATTCTTAAGACAAAAGGAAGAAATCATCACCCATCTCATCACCAACTTCAGGAGAATTTGGGAATTTAGAGACACTTTTTTATTTAATTAGCTCTTCATTCAGCCTAACTTTTTTTGTTGCAAATAATGTCATATGCTGGCGTATTTTAACCCCTAGTGGCCTGCAGTCTGCTTCAGTGAGGTTGACTGTTTCTGCTACTTATTTTATCCTTTCTATTGGAGTTTATTCAACACTGTTGAGAAATGTCATTAAGCCAAACTTGGGCATCTCAGTGTAACCAACTGAAGATGAAGTAATGTTAAAACTCACTTTAATGATTTCATAATTATCTAGGTTATTTCAGGCAGCTCACAGAGTAAAAATAGGAGAAGGAAAATCAGAGCCACACACCTTGCTTTTTATAACTTACTACAGAATTCGTCTTTTAAAATGTATGCTATGAAACAGAACTGCTGGAAAGTATTGAATGAATCTTGGGTCCCCATTCCCTCCTTCCTTCCCCCAAGTAACTTTCAGGAATTACGCTATTTAAAATAACTCTCAACTATTTAAAATACATGTTTTAAAACATGTTAAATAACAGGCTACAAACAGCATTCTAAGCTGTCAGCAGTACTAATATCCTCTTTTTCCCTCCCTTCCTCCACATCAGATATGCTGGAGATGATCCTCAGTTGGTGTAAACGTACTAATTATTGTGGACGTCAAATGGCCTCTACACCAGCTAAAGATTTCTCTCCTTATCTTCTCCTTCACCTCATCTTAAAAAAATAACTTAGGCTTACGCTATTCTATGCAGCTAAAGGCTGAGTGATCCAGTTCATAAGGTTGGTTAAAGCTGGAGGTTGAGCTGCTCACTTGCCTCTCTGTATAACAACTGATCAAACTCCTACATTCTCCGAGGAAGCTTTAGCTTGTGTGATACCCTATGTGCCTCCTGCCCTTTAGAAGAGTGTGAGCTACAAGAGAGCATGACCCACTTCCCAAGTAACAGATTATTAGGGAATACAAAAGGGATCAGTGTATAACACTGAGTAGCTAAGGATGTGCATAAATACCAAAGTACCACTCACTGTTCTTTGTTGCAACCATTTAAGAGGGGTTTGTTTGTTTTTCCTGGAACACACGTGGTGTCATGGAGAGCTGCATCTTTTCTTAAGGATTTATATAACTGCTTTTGAAAAGCCCACATTTTCCTAAAGACATTGTGGCACTTAGCCAACTAGCTTTCCATACACGTATTGCAGAAAGACAGTAAATTTTGTAACTTGGGACCATTTATTGAACAGCACAGTTTACAAGTGGATGCCCCAGTCACCCAGGACAAATCTCCCGGTATTTAAAAACAGTGCTGAATGAACTGCAATAATTACTGCCACAATGAACTCAATATCCCCAAACTATGGGAACAATCCATTCAAGGCTGAATAATCACCGCTTTTCTTTCTTTTCTTAAACAACTTACCTCTTTTTCATCTCTAATAACTGGTTATTGAGTACTGATCTCTCCTCTTCCAGCTAAAACACAAGTACAAAAAGACTACAGTTAATACACTAAGGATTGTTTCCTTAGTATAATATATCAGAGCATCATTATCGTCATAAAACAAACGTGGGAGAGGCTACAGAGCCTAAAAATCCTCAAAGTAATCCATTTTCTACTAGGACAACACACGCACACAAACACAAACTGTTCAGTGACCAAGAATATTAGCTAGTGAGGGGCTATTACTGCTTTATATAGTACTTTCATGTCCCGTGCTCACAAGAGAGGTGTGAGGCTAGTATTGTCTTATACGATATTTCCGGGCCCCATGCACAGCAAATAGAACCATAAGCTTTTCTGCACCTGGCTATTAAGTTTAGCCCCATATCGATGAATTACTGGATTTGCTGTTGTTTTGACCTGGATAATTGTACTACTGATCCGTATTTGTTACTGTACCATTATTTAGAGATAAATTATTGATCCCTAAAGCTGTTGGTTTGGTGTCTGTTACTGTATCCTGAACCTGTAACTCGGCAGGGCCACCTTAAGCCCTCACAGTTAGCAAGGCCTTCAACTGAAAATACTGTTGCTGCAGGTTCTTGGGGTCCAAACTGACAGGCACACATAGGTTTAGGAAAAGCAAAGCAAAACAAAACAACCAACCAAAATTTGTACAACAACAAAACTGTAAAGCCCCACCACAGAAACACTATGGTAACTGAACTTCTGATAAGGTTAAGAAATTAAGTCGTTTTCAGGCCAATTAATTATTTTTCACCATCTCCTCCTTTCTTCTTACTCAATGGCCGAAGTCAGCAATTACTGCCCTACAGAACTGCTTATAGTAGCAACTACCAGTGCCTCGGCTTGAAGACAATCTCTCTTTAGATTTCACAAGCATTCAGGGTTCATCCACAAGGTTAGCAATACATACATTTATAATGGGAACCTCAGAGCCCCAGGAACAACAGCAAATAGTCTCTTATTGACTAAATCCTTTCAGCGCTTTGCAGGCATTCAGGTTTGGCACAGACAGGCATAGAAAGCGTTAAGCAAGTTCTGATGAAAAGGAAGGTTGTCTGCCAGCTTCCAAGACTAGGCTAAATGCAGCTCACCTAGATAAATGGTCTCCTCCATGTTTTCTGACAACTTGCCTTCTCCTTTCGTGTACTGCAGTGCTGTTAAGCCTTCCAGGTATAAGATTAATCGGTATCATTTTCCTGGGGCTTAATCAGACAACTTCATTGATACGAAAAATAGATACTAGAAGGGTGTAGAGAGACTTATATTAAGGAATCTTAAAGAAAATCAAAACGTCTCTCTCAAGGAAAGTGACCACAGTAGACTGTGAGCAGCCATAGTACTATGGGGGTATGACCAAATTTTTCTTGCAGGCAAGTCAAAACCAGCAATTTCACTAGCAGCACAAAGTATAGCCCGTTTCCGAGAATTTTTGTCTGCTTCCTACACAGAGGCAGCCTATATGAACTCCTTACAGCTGTACAGACTGATGACAAAAAAGGAGAAGGAAAAAAGAATATGAAAATTCTGAGAAATGTTTCACTTCTAAATCCCAGTGAGCTGCACCTCTCCAGAACACCCTCTGGCATCTATTTTATATGGCCTCTCTCCTCCCTCAGACTCATGTTGCAATCTCTTGTGCATCACACTTTTCCAGCTGGTTTTTTGGACTACTTTTCCTCTACCAGCGCTAGCATTTCTCTACAGTCACACTGTGCAGCATTAACCAGGCCACGTTCCACAAACAAATTGCCTCGTTTCACCCCAGGCCAGCTTAACTTTCTGGTGTTTATGCTCTTGACTGCCACTTGCAATTGGAAAAACCTTATACTGACATTATTCACCCTTTACTCCCCAGAGGCCATGTCCGCAGAGCTCCATGATGCTCTCCCCGTCCCATCCGCCCCCCACCTTTTTATTGGTTTCTTTTAGGAAAAGACTGTGGTGCCTGTTTAACTCAGAAAATCCTTCAACATCTGTGGAATGCTCCAAGATTGCGAGCATAAACCCTGCATCTCTCCTCCCTTTTAGTTCCCTGGTTGGCTGTGGAGAGATGAGTGGTTTTTGTACAGACCAAGACAGAAGTGGGTTTAAAAGAGAGAAAAGTAAAGGACAAGAGGTTAGGGAGTCGTGCAGCTTCTAAACCCCTGTTGCAGCTGCATCGAGTCATGGATCAAGCCTTGAGCAGCTTTGTGGTAGAAAAGGAGAAAGGACACCCCTTCTCTCATCAACATTCCTCCAGCAATCCGCTCACTCTCTCATTAGCCTCAGAGCAGACTTCTCGCATACCTTTAATAAAAGATGGACCAGCCGAGCTAGTAGATATTTCTACACTTTTTCCAATGAAGTTAAAATACCTGGGCAGGTCTAAGGCTCCCAAAATGCTACAACAAATAATTTGAAGCCAGGAAAGTTCCCCGAGCTCATATCTATCTGAATGTGAATCTTTAACTAATTACAGACAGCTAATTACTTATGGATCAATACAGAAAAGCATCCCTCAGCATCTTTAGTATTAGACACTTTAACCTTTAGATGTCAGGATAAATCATTCATGAAACAGTATTCATTAATTTTGCAAAGTGTGTCACATGCAGCCACAGATTCACTAACCCAATTGACTAACACACTTGCTAGAATTTATATAGTTACCATAGCGACTGCTCAAAATACTTAAAACATATGCTTGCTACCTTTCGTACTGCATTTTAATAGGCACATGCACAGAAACTCACACAGACTGAAGCACTGCTACATTCTGTGCTTTCCTCCCTACTGTCCAATTTTTCAGTATCCACTGCATAAAACGCAGTTCCATGAGCAATCCTGCTCTGTGTTTAACCTCTTGGCTGCCACCACAGACACTTGTTCTCTAAAATCTAATCGAGCAATTCTTCATGGTAACATTTTTTTCACTCCCCACAGACAGCCTGAGCCAAGGAAGCCCACAACATGCTGCAGCTTGGTGCCTAAACGCAGTGTCCATTCGCCCGAGTGACAGCGAAGGAAAGTGGTGGTGGGGATCAGTGAGACTGTGCTAGCCCAAGATAGGGCTGTCCGTGCGAGAATCCTCAAGGCCAGCTGGTTTTGTTGCCGTTCCATTAAGAGAACTCAGCAGAGTCCAAGGTAGAACGAGGGGACTGGAAGTTCAGGTTCTGCAGGAAACACGGAAAAAGTCCCGTTCCTCAGGATAATAGCAGGTTTCTATCAGAATGAAAAGGCTGGTTAGACTTCACATGCTCCAGATGAGACAGGGAATGCTTTTTAGGAGAACATCTGCCTCCACTCCCAAGTAACCAGGAAATACGACAGTTCTGGGCGGACAGACCGCACGTTTCGCCAACGAGACCCGAACAATACTGAACCGAGAAGAGCTGCGCTCGTTAGTTATGTGACACTTGGAAGGAAACCTGCATTTTAAATGACACCATTTTGCCTTCGCTCCTTTTGCCACAACACAGCTCCCTGGAATACCAAAGGCCTTTTCCAGTCTTTTAGGAAGTTCACTAGACCTAAAGCCACCACAGTCCAAATATTACATGTAGGAAATGCAACAGGCGGCATTCCCACATTTCTAAGACTCAGATTACATCTTCCTCGCAGAAGAGGACACAATGCAACACAAATGGCTGAAGAAGGCAAACAGACTGTTTCTCCAAGCTCTAGCAGATCTTCCAGATTTGTGATCTTGGAGCCATCTACTCACGGGCAGAAAAGGCTATGGTGCAAGTGAACCGAGAATATTCCAGCGTGCAAGATGATCGACTAATCCCTGTGCTTCACAGATTACAGCTGTCTGTCCTGGCAATGAGAGAAGGATCCCTGCTGACAGATCCACAGCAGGCAGGATGCAGACAGCAGGACTCCTTCACAGGGTCATCTGGAAACAACGGAGGCCACAGACTGAGATTGCAGTGACCACCGCCAGCCTGCGCCTTGTGGGCTGAAGGTTCCCTTCCCTCGGGGACTTTCTGTATATCAACTCTGGCTACATACAATAGGCAGAAAGGTTTGACCAATGTTGCCAAATACTTTTCAATTTACAACTCTTTCTGAAAATAACAGGTTGCCTCAAAGATTCTGAAATAATTTAAGAAAACATGTGGGAGTGGGGAGCAGAGCTCCCACTGGCTGTTAGGATGACAGCATTCTCTTACCACACCGCTACTCAGATGCAGCATGAGTCAGTGGTTGAGCCCACACGTCTGGGACTCTTGTTAACCATCTCCACAGGCTCTTTAGGATGAAGGAGCTCGTGCATTACTCCTGTCAGCAGCCAAAAGGATTTAGAAACTGGCCAGATCTGTAGTCACTGATCCTCAGTATCTCCAAACAGGACCCTTGAAGAAAAGTCAGCCACTTGGTTTTAAAAATATTAGGCTTTGTTGCAGGATGGAAGAGATCTGTTCCACTGTCACTGGGAATAAGCATACCCCTCTTCTGCACACGTGCTATCTCAGAAAGGCAAGATATAAACCCATGCCTTCTACGTTCTTGCTTTTGGACCAGATCTTCCAAAGATGTCTTCACGGTGTGGCTGTCACCAGAACTGCTCCACAAGAACTAAACCCACCATATTTAATGGCTGTAAATCTGATTTATCTTTTGGCAAGTACCAGTGTTATAAGCTGTGTAACTAAGCCCATACTTTAAGATTCCAACAGCCTGTTCAAATGTAATAGTGAAAAATAAAAAATGAAATTTAAGAGAGCCCTTTTCTCCCCTGCAAACTACCACCAGAAAAACATCTTACATCGATTCCAGTCCTCCAGTACCCTCTACCTGTTCATGTACCTGCACAGTATGAAGTTTAAGCAAGCATACACGTGCATAGCGCTTTTTAGAGACAGAGTCCAACCAAGTAGTTTCAAACAGTATTCTGAAATACATCCTAAATACTCTTTTTTAGTGGGAAGGGAGAGCAGGAATAAGGAGGAGAATTAAATTGCTAGAATTCCTTAGTACTGGGTAGATGGAGATTTCCACAGTTGGATAACAAAATTACTCCTGACAGAAATAGCAAGTGTCTGTTAATACATTTGGCTAAAGCATATTTAATTTATGCTTATTCCCAAGCCTCCTAAGTATCCTTCACGGGTTACGTAACCTTCTGTTAGCCTGCAGTTCTAACCTCCCAATGCAGGTGGCTTCCAAATTTATGTTAAAACATTCTCAGAACAACTCATCTTTCAAGCACAAACATGCAGGGCAACGTCACCCAGGCATCAGCGGAAACAGCATGCACAGCACTTGCACCACAGATCAGGAAACGTCCCAGCCACTCTACCTTCTGATGACTTGTGACTTCGTCCCTGCTCCTGCCCAGCTCCTCGGCAAGTTTCACGTTCTCCTCTTGCAAAGCTGCAAGCTGCTGGGACTTCTGAGCTGCTGCCAGCTTCAGCGCTTCGCTGCGAGGACAGAGAGTACATCGTTACCATAGGAACGAGAGAGGCAAGAAAAAACTGTGGGAGAGATTCAGCTTCACAGCTTGGAAAAATACATCTAGGTCACGTGTCTAATGGGATCTATAATAAAGGTGACAATCTATACTTCAGATGCACAGGGACAGGTTTAACCCTGAAAAGCAGTAGCAGCACAAAACTCCTTTTCCTTTAAATGTATCAGATACTCAAAGACGTGGAAGGTAAGTTCAGACTGCTAGTTCTGCATGCTTCTGATGGTTAGCAAATGCTTGGATTTAGAAATACAGGGTAGGGTTTGACAAGAGTGTTGGCGAGGTTAATAGCCTAGACTTTCTCTGAAGTGAACTCTGTAGCCAGAGGGAAAACATGAGAATTGTTGTTTTTTTTTTTTAAAAAAAAGGGGGGGAGGCAAAAAGAAAAAAAGAAAAAGAAAAAAGCTTACAGTTCCACTTATTTAAATACTCCCTACAAGGTCTGACATCCAAACATACAAGAATGTGCAAGATCACAGGAGGCAAAACAGGAAAGTATCTAATCTATTCCATTATTTTAACAGATACAAACCTGAAACCGAGACAAAACAAAAGCTGAAGAAAAAAAAGGATTTGCAGGTTTCATTAACCTATGTTGCCACTAAGATGTGTGGTTTCCTTAAAGTAAGTTTATTTTCAACAAAGTTTTGAAAAAAATATTTTGCATGCCTGCCTGTAACACAAGTGACTAACACAAGTTTTTATAAGATTTGACAATCTCTTTCAAAAAATAAAAAAGATGTGCTTCATTTCATTAAACAGTAATTTTTATGACTGTGTTTTGTTTTCATGAAAAGGAATCTGAGTACTCCCATGTGCCAACATTGCACAGAGTTAAACCCTGACTGGAATATTAAAAATACTTTTATGACTGTGGGAGGCAGAAGAACCCCTAAGTCAGAAACTTACTCAAGCACTTCAAAATACAAGGACTCTATGGTCTATTATTGGGCACATTTAAACTAAAGGAAATCTGATTTACTTTTCGAGTTCAGCATGTAATATGGCTAAGATTTTCCAACCATTTCTTCTATCTGGTCTCACCTTGACCGATTTCTAATCCAATCCACCTAGACTGGATTAAACAGGCTAGCTCACATCACTGAACATCGATTCAAATTATCTTGGTGTGAATCTACTTGCTGATGCAGGAACATACCTATTTTTAACCACGACTGTTTGCTGAACTGCAGTACCAACCAGTTCTCCTCTTTTTGCTTTTGGCATTAAAGCGTAGATTCAGGGCATTATAAAAAAAGCACACAAAATACTGGGGTCAATTTGTGTGAAATGCTCCCCTGTGCTTAGTGCCAAGGAGCTTCAAACTGATAGCTGCAAGGGCACTTGACAGTAGGCAGTACTAAATGAATACACAACATCCAGCCAGTATTTCTGCTTTTCTTCATCCTAGTTTTGCATGGAAGGCACTTCTACAAAGGCCACCAATGTCACTGTAACACCCTCCCACCTCCAAAGGCACTGTTCTAGAGTCCCCACTACATGTCCCTACCTACAGTCACAGCTCCTGTGGGCAACATCTTCCCTCTACTCTCCTTTGCAAAGACAAGGGCACTATCTTCATCAACTGACCTCCCAAAGGTGTTCTCTCTACCCACACTACTGCTGATCAAGAAATGCCTATTGTCAAGCAAATTCCTTACTCTAATTAAAACAAGCAACACACAAAATAATTACGACCACAAAGATCAATTAAAAACAACTTGACAAGCTTCCACTTATCCACAATGTCTCATACCACTGATGATTAGAGACCACATTCAGCAATAGTCTATGACTAAGATTAACCTTAAGGGAAAAAAAAAATTAAAAAACCCACAAAGTGATGAGGATCATGAGAACACCTTTCAGTGCTGAAGATTTTCAAGGAAGTATCTTCTATAAATAACTTCTGCTTGACAAATTACAGTCTAATATATTTTGTCTTTCCATGATACCAGAGTCTGTTAGCCCCTTGCTGTTCTAGCATTAGAGCAATTAGTCTGGAAATAATTAGTTTGCTTTGGCATTTCCCACGAGCACTGAGGCAGGTAGGAATTGCTCATGGAATGAAATCCTGCCTTCCTCAAAGGAGGTTGCTGCCTATACAAGCATGCAGGTTTTTAAAAGCAAGCAGTAAAAACTGTCAGTCAGAAACTTAGTATTAATTCTGTGTGCTGATTTCCTTTGTGTCCTGTCTTCACTTCAGAGCAGTGGTTAAGAACTATCACAAAATGACTTATGGAACTAACAGTAATAATAATTAGCCAAAGCTGCTTTTAGCTATCAGTCCAGACTCCAAACTAGTGCCCTCAGGTGGCAGAACTCTATACTTCCTCCAACAAACAAATTATTTCAAACAGTGCTCAGAGTGAAGGATTTGCTTCAATACCCTGCAGCAATTCAGGAGCAGCATTCTGATTTCAAGTTTTATACATGTCAAACTAATATTCAATTTTGACCTAATATCTGCCTTATAAGTGAGGATACCAGAGAGATACTGAAAGACAATTTTTTAAAAAAAGGAAAGGTAAATGTAACTACAAAAGAATGGTTTAACAGATGTAACATTGAAATACTTACAATTCTTTTTTAAGTTCTTCCACCTTCTTGTTCTCCAGATTTAGAAGCTCTTTTGATTTATTAAGTTCCTCTTCATTTTTCAGGTTGTTTTGTTTAAGCATGTCCAACTTAAAGAGGAAAAAAACCCTCGTTACACTAATGAAACTATACAGTTCTTAGGTGTAGCACTCGGAAAAGATATTCAGCAAAATGGGGGCCTGAGCTGAGCTGTTCCACTTTTTCATCTTTAGTCTTTAAGTTAATTCAGCCCGTTTGTACTGAGAAGCATTTGTCTAACAAAAAATGTTACGAGACTTTCTGCATTCAAGTCGAGCAGCACAAAGAATTCAAAGTCCACTGAAGAGCAGCTTACAGTAATCTGATGCATATACCCTGATATAAAAGGTAAAGCTCCAAAGCGCCTCCATTTTAAATGCTAAATTTTTTTTTAAATTCAAGCTTGTTGATAAAATGAGCTGTTCCCTTGGTCTTTATTCCTCTAAGATAACTGATAAAAAGTTCTGCTTTACCATACCTTAATTTCTGAGAAACAGTAGGCTGTATGTCGTGCTTGCAACCATAAGAAATGAATTCCTTTCGGAGGTCTTGCTGCATGGGACAAATTGTTGTGTATCTATTTACTGAGCTTGCATCTACCACGTAAACAGCACAAGCTTGCGAACCTTATTTGTTCACGTTCAGCAACACATTATATTACATAACAGATAATCTTCAGCCATTCTCATGGCATTACAGGACCCTGTGGATTTTGTTTTTTTTTTAATCCAGAAAGTGAACCCCTGCCACTGTTAACGTCACCGCTTTTCATTCTCGAGTCATCAGATCTCGTTGGAAGTCAGTACTGTTTCAGCACAAACTGTGGCATTTAGGTTAGCCCAGCTGTTCACTACCAATTATTACGGGAGCTGCAAAAGATGAAAGAGCCATCAAAAAGAGGCCTGCAGATCTTAGGATCTGCAGAAAAGATGCCAGTTCAATGGTAGACTAGGTACGCTGGGGCAAAAGAGTGTGAAAAAGATAATTGTGAGGACATTTTTCCCTCCTTTGAACCCTGAAGTATCACAAAGTGGTGGGAGGACGTAGACCGAAGAACAAGTCCCTAGAGGAACTGCTGTACATGTTGGACTGTGAAGTTCTTTGGGACCACTGTGCTCATCTGTTTGTATAGTGCATAGCTCAGCAGAATTTGTACCTCGTCAGATCACAATTCTGATTAACAGAAAAGTGGAAAAAAAGAAGGAATGGTAACATTACACATGCCAAGATCACAAAGAGGATGTACAGAGCAAGGAGTGCACTATAGGTGAGAACTGGAGTGGTAACTTTTGTGGATTAGGAGCACTGTTACTCAGAGTTCTGTAGCACTTCATTGGAGCGTGAAGTTGCACCCCATACTTACAACCAGGGAACTGAAGCACAGAGCGGTCACATCTAAGCAACTTATCCAAAGCAAGACTCATCTTGACTGATCAACTTATACAGCAAGACTGATCAAGCCTTGAAGTTAAACCCACGTCTCTTGATTCTGTGATCTGCAAAAGCTGCTGTAGCATCCAGAACTCCCATTACATAATTTCTTTTGTTGCTGCACCAAGATTTAAGGGACATGACCTTATATGCTGTAAAGTATTTGAAACCACATGCAAATTACAGAAGAACATAGGTTATATGGCTATACAAAGCGCCTAGATTTGCCATCAATATGCACTATCTAGTAAGTTTTATCAAGACTGAGTGTTGTGGTGGGAAAATGACAGAATCCACTCTTGCCTAAGCTAATTCTCTGTAATTCAGCAGTTGTTCCTTACCAACTAGGCAGAACGTTTCATATAAAAGCATTTAAATGTGATTACTTCATTCTGTAGCTTCTCATTTGTCTGTCTAGAGTTCTCCAAAGAGGCCAAAGTTTCAATCTTTTCTTTGTGAATGGCATCCTTCTCTTTGGTCACCTTCTCCACAGTCTGGAAAACATCTTCTGCCATTTTGGCAGCCTACATATAAAGGCGGGTGGGGGAAAAAGAAGCATTACCAAAGGGAGCTCTGAAAGCAAAAGATGAACCACAATACTTTATGCACAGCTCCACTGTTTGCCAGCTGCTTTCCAATCAAACAAGGACTTCAGCTGGGAATTTATTTGCATTTTGAAGCTGCATAAAGTATAAAGATAAATGGACATGAGAAGATTCAATTCCATGCAGAAACAGATCATAACCCCATGCTTGTGTTACCACCGAGGGAGCCCATTTCTTCTTTTTTTAATTCCTGGATTTCTAATTACCACCACTGTGATTGCTCTTATGACTTATAGCCACTTTAGACAGTAGTAGTTCAATAGATATTCACTTCCAACAGACTGCTCTATTTTCAGAAAATGTAGAATTATAAAAAGCTGTTAAAATTTTGAAAAAAAGAATTAAAAAAATCAAATAGGAGATAAAGCCAATTATTGCATTATTTCAGTGTTGTTCATTATGCCTTCATAAAAGGAAATACTTCACAAGTATATTAAAATACCTAGGTAGGCATAATACATTCCTACAGTATATCTTGATTCCAATTTGTATTCAAAGTTATTTTATGGGCTTCAAGCCCCACAAACTGAAATTCAAAATAATATTCGGAATTTGTTGGTGGTGAATACAAAACACTTCTGTGAATAAAAAGAACACCAGAATTGCCAATGTCTTTAACAGACTGAAAGTCCTTTAATGTAAATTTAAATGGTTCTCTTACACTACTTTTTATCCAATTACATTTACAGGAGCAGTACATTGTTTTGTATTTTTTGAGTAACCCAAATTTGTAATTTAACATAAAACTGCACAAAGACCTAATCTAAAACTGTATGTCTTACTACTCTAGCTTTCAAGCTGCAGAGTACTTCCAACAGAAGGAGCTGCTCAATTTCGCCTACCAGATTCAGGAAACAAAACTTCCTTTTATTCACAGTTTACGTTGCTTTCTTGCAACATTCAGCAACAACATAGGCTTTTATATTTATAAATAATAATAAAAAAAACACAGAGTTAGTGTCTTTCAGACTCACAGTTACAACTTGGAAAAAACCAAAGTAATGTAGTGAGAGAGACCATAACTCCAGCCTGTTTATAGTGAGATGAAGTGCTGATTGTGCAGAGAGGAAACCATTGGGTTAGTGCTCAGTATTAGTATAACCATACTTGATTGTTTAACTACGTGTTTCAATACCTCAATTTTTTGCGTTACTGTTTGGGCCTGGAGAGTCTCAATTTCTTTTAGTTTCAAAGCCAGATTGTTCATCTCCTCCTGCAGCATCTGATTTTTGCCCTGAGAGACCAGCAATTTGCCTGAGAGGTCACTGTTAGTTTGTTCTAAAAGTGATACTTCCTTGTGCAGTTTATAATAATCCTTGGAGAATTTCTCCTTCTCTTTTAGTGTTTCTTCCTTAATGATGACCAGGCTCTTCTGTTCAGCAAGCAGGCTGGCGTTTTCCTGAAGTAACTGCATTTTCTCCTTCTCCATCACCTCATGCCTGTGTCGAAGATCATCTAGCCTCTTGGAGACACAGCTGTGCAGGTCCTGCAGCTCTGCTTTTGATTTAGACAAGGAAACAAAGTCACTCTTCAGTCGTTCGATACTGGAAGCAAGCTGCTCTGTCTCTGCACAGAGGCTTTCTTTTTCTTTAATTATTTCCACCAGTTTAGTTTCAGATTGTTCTTTCCTCTGAACTAGAAGTTCTTTCTCAGTCAGCAATTCTTTATTTTTCTCTCTCAGCTCTTCTGTCTCCTTCTCCAAGGAGCTGATGTTGCTTTGAAGTTCCATACGTTCCAACAAAAATGATTCCTTGTCCAGTTTTCTAGCTTCCTTTTCTATGGTTAAGTTTTCTTTCATAATCTCAACCTCTCCATTTAATTTCTGACACTCATCCTGCAATTCAGTCCTCTCTCTGGTCAGCATTTCCCTATCAGTGGAACAGGTCTTGAATGAAGATGACAGGACCTGCTTGGCATGTGATACAGCAGCCAGTTCATTTTCTAATGTTCTTTTGGCATCCTGGGCCTCTTTCAGAAGATCTGAAAGGTCACGTTTACAGGCTATTAGCTCTTGATTTTCTAGAGTCTTCTTACTTAGTTCTTCCTTGAGGGCTTCAATGGAATCTTGGAGCATGGTATTCTCTTGGGCCAGAGCTCTCTTGGCTGAGACATCCAGTTCACGTTCTCTCTTCATATCAGAAATCGCATTTGCAGAAGACTTGTTTTCATCAAGAAGCTCTGAGTATTTGTTCTCCAATTCGTTCTTCGCTTGAAGAAGAGCTTCATTGTGCTTTTCAAATTGTAACAACTTGCAAAAACCAGATTCCTTTTCTATGTTCAGTTCGTTTATTTTCTCAGTAAAGACTTTCTCAGCAAGTACAGCATCTGCTGTGGCTTTAGCAAGCTTTTCAGCAATGGCCTTATTTTCATTTAAAAGTTCCTCCCTTTCAGCCAAAAGCCTTCGTTCTGATGAAGAAAGAGCCTCTTTCTCTTGAACTAACTGATTACACTCAGAATTGGTTATCTCTCTTGAGGCTTTAATTTCCTCAAGAAGACGAGAGAGACTAGCAAGGGAATCCTTCAACTCCATATTGTCTTTCATCGCTTTTTTAAGTTCTTTACGTTCAGTCTCGAGTTCTGTTTGCATCTCTTCCGTTCTCACTTTTAATGCTTGGTTTTCACTAACCGTATTGTCTAAACTCACACGCAGCTCTTCTATGCTTTTAAGAAGCATCTCCTTCTCGGACTGCAGACTCTGACTTGTCTGCAATAGACTGTCCATTTTATTTTTCAAGGCTGTATGTGTATTTTTAAGATCTGAGTATTTACCTAGGGCTGAATCTCTCTCTGCAGTCAGAGTTGACACTTCTTGCAGTAGCTCTTTTTGATCTCTGGCCAGGGCCTCACAAGAACTTTCCAGCTTCTGAATAACATCATCTTTGTCTTTAATAACTGCATCTTTCTCTTCCAAAAGTTTCTTCTGATAATGCTTCAGTTCTTCCCGTTCTTTGATATGCTTCTGACATACCACATCCATGGCATCTTTGTTGGCCTGAAGTTCTTTCAGCTGTTGGAGCAAGGCTGACTCTGAAGACCAGAGCGCATCATTTTCTTGAGTTACCTTCAGAAGGTCTGCCTGTGCTGCCTCTATTTCAGAGAGTAATTTGCTTTTCTCAGAAATTAGTGCTACCTTTTCTGTGCTTTCCTGCTGGCTTTTGGCCTCAGCTGCTTCCTTCTGCTTTAGGATTTTTTTGTTTTCTGAATTAAGTTCTTCACTTATTGTCCAAAGTCGTTCTTGGTCTTGTTCCATTACTGAAATCTTTGATTCCAATTCTAGAAGTTTTGATAACAAGGAACCTCTCTCTAATTTTAAAGTATTCCCCTCCTGTGCCAGAGTCTCTTTTTCTGATATCAAACCCCTCATCTTGTCTGACATTAGTTCAATCTCTTTTCTGGCTGATGCTAACACAGAGCTTAAGGACTAAAGAAATAAAGTCAGGGAGAAGGGAAAACAAAAATGAAGTCAAGCAGACAAATGAGGAATGTGGTTTAAGGGCAAACAGAGCTATTGTAATTTAAGTTTTTAAAAAGTGTATACACTGACACACAGTCCCTGCGTGAATTCAACTGTTGACAGCCACCCTGATATTTCATTACAAAGCACCCACCATCCACAGGAAAACTTTTCAGTGGTTAAATAAAAAAAAAAAAAAAAAAAAAATCATGATTTGAAGGTTCCTCCATACAAGACTTCATCTTGTTTTTAAAACTACTCTCAACAAATTTTCTGAATGTAAATTACTCAGAAAAGAGCCACAGAATTATTTCATGAGAATCTAAGGGAATTCAAATGCAGGGAGTTATATTAGATACTGACTTCCAATTCTCAAATTCACCTTCTATAGCTAATTGTCCTCATGATTCTGTCCAAAACATATTGTCATAACCCATTTAATGCAAAACACCACATCAGTGGTGTATTTAAAGTTAACCTGTGTGCCAATTTATACACTAAATATTTTGCTAAAGCATGAAACAAAGATTGTAGCGAATAACTAATGAGGATGAAAGCAAGCAGCAATGTCAAAGAAACTGAGAAAAAAACCCCAGAAATGACTAAAGTCAAGTTACATAGTAAGTAGTTGCACATAATACGGGATCATAGTACAGAACACAATTTCAGGTCTGTTACACTTTTAAATGAAATAGTTCACAACATATTTCATTTAAAATTCATGCATTTAAAAAACAGAGAATAACATCTGGATCCAACTGATTGTGCTGAGCCAGATATCTATGAACATAAAATGTTAACATCAAAGAACCATATTTCATGGATTCTTGTGTAATCTAGAGAAGACAACCAGTCAGTTGTGTATGCTTCGCTTCCCTAACCAATATGAATCTACCCTGGAAAAGTGCAAAAAAGAAACACTGCAAAAATCCTACTATGAAATGATGAAGCCAGGCAAAAAACAATGATTCACTGAAACAGAAAGATTTAAACTTTAAATTACGCGCAGAGTAACAAAGTATACATACTTTGGCCTGTTCTGCTTCCTTTTTCAGCTCCTCAGCCTGTGTTTCTAACTCATCGTTTTTCTTTTGTGCAATTTTCAGTGCCTCTTCTGCGTCCAGCAAGTTCTGCTTCAACCCTTTGATATCTGCATCATGTTTAGTGATCATCTCAGAAGCTTCTTTTTCATACTTGGCCTGAAGATCCTTATACTGAGTTTGGCTAGTCTCGATTTGCTTTTTCTGATAGGAGATAAAACAATTGGAACACAGTTAAAGAAGCAGCGGTACTATATTCTGCACGTAGTTAGCTAGTGCTTCTTAAAGTTCTTCTTACCATGTCTGTTAGTTGATCCTGCATATTCTTCAGTTCTGCTTGATGAATCTTGAGAGTTTCTTGCTGACTCTGCTCAGCTTTCCATGTTGTCTGCTCCACATTTTTCTGAAGCTGAACAGCCTTTTCATTTGCCTTTGTAAGCTCAAGTTGTATTTGCTCCAACTGCCTAGAAAGACCAAATAAAAGAACATTACTTTTTGCCGACAGCACGACAAGCACAGAGACGAAAGACTAAATTATGCTGAAGTTCTATTTTCTGTCCAAGCATTTAGAAAGAGATTTAATTCTTTAACATACAGAGAATGTTCTGCTAAATTAAATATACACGAGTGAGACCGAGCACTTGCCCGTGTGCAGAGCAACACAGCTGCCAGTCACCTTGCCCCCAACCTGGGGTTTTGTAAGGTAAAGAACAACAATTCTACATATAATTTTTATTTGACACAAACACATTTTCTCTTGCTAGAGACGTGGGTCAAAAATGTGACCCAAGGCTTTTATTATATATTCAAATAAACCAAGCTTATCAGGTAATCAATTAAGAAGCACAATCACAAAACAGTCTAGATTATTAAAATGTTCATTTACTCTGGACAGTAAGAAGCATGTTACCTAAGAATTTTAGAATTATGAATGTTACATGCTCTTCAGATCACTCTGAGGAGACTGTTTGGATGAATTTAGTTTGATAGAATTAAGTTCACTTGTCATATCAATATGACACTCAGGAGCATCTTGTTCAGATATTTACAAAAAGATAAAATGAGAAGCAGGGAGTGCAGGAGTAAAGAATTAACGTGAAAATGTTCTGACAGTGATGGAATACCTTTCTTTTAACCGGAGCTCATCATTCATTTTTGTAAGTTGGGCAGAGCTGTCTCCTGAAGACTTCATGATCTCTGCAATATCATTTTCAAGTTTGGCTTTAGCTTCAATCAGTTGCTGTTCTCTCTCTTCTCGCTCCTTCAATTTCTTCTCCATCACTGAGCAAGACAAAGGTTAGCAGTCTAGTAAATTTAAGAGAAAGGGTATGCACAGCCTAGCTAGAAGGTAGTAAAAAACTATAAACAGACCAATATTGATGCTACAGAGCTTGCAAATTACCCCTTTAAAATGAAAAATTACGATTGTTTGACCTTTGAACTGTTAATTGTAGCAGAAGGCTAAGAACTCTTCAGACACAGTAAAAAAGCAGCTAGTCAAGAAATCTTTCTTTCAGAAGTGATTCACTTAACTTCAGGCCATGAGAAGTGGCTACGAGGTCTACCCATATCAGATGGTAATCAAGCAGTATAATAAGAGAGGTATGCACATCTTCCAGGCAAAACAACTCACCAGCTATTTAGTAGAGCAGCAGAAAACAAACAATGCAAGCAACACAAAGCTACAGTAAAAAAAATTACTCATTCCAGGGCAGGCACTGCCACCAAGGGCAAGAGCAGCCCTTGGGATGACTTCTACAGTCCCAACAATGCCTTGAAAGGCTTGCTTCACAGGGTACGTAATCGCTCTGATTTCTTTCTACATTGGTTTTAAATTGAGAAGTACAACTAGAAAGATACAGCAAGACTCCCTCCTATGAGATAAGAAGAAGTAGACAACCAGACTAATGTACAGTCTATTTTATGTCCCTAAAAAGAAAACACTGCTTATGGACAAGGCTTCTGTGAATTAACTGTCTTACGTTTGTAATTCTTCAGCACGGTCCCCAAGCTTTTGACTGGTATCTAACCATTACGGCATGATTTTGTTGCAACATCAAGCGAGAATTTAACTATTGATTTGGAATACACTCAGCCAGGAAATCTTCTGCCTTACTGCACTATTCCCTTAACATCACCATCCCCCTGCTGCGTCACTATACACAGTGCCACAAAAGCTGTTTTCTGCTTAGAAAAAAGGCTTTCTTTTGAAGGCAAATGCATTTGTGAAAGCATTACATACTGTGATGTGGCGAGCTGAGCAGGAGGCATACGAAAGCACAAAGCTGATGCGTTTTTCAAAACATTCCATTTTATTACTTCCTTACCAGTCAAACTAGACTTCAGCTGTTCCAGTTCTGAAGACATGAGTGCAAACTGCTCTTCTTTTTGGTTTAGTTTTTTTATTGTTTCTATGCAAGTAAAATTTTGAAAACAAAGTTAGTAACTACTTAGATGCAGACAATTCCACCTACTTGCAAGGTACATTACTCTTAAGAGAGGCTGGGCGTAATCCTGTCCTTTCCATAGCTGCTGAAACTGCTGTACCGCCAAGTGTAAATTTGAAAGCACATGGAAAAACACCCTTTATTTTGCAGCATTTATTTTCTGCAGCTTTTTATTTCTTTATTTTGTTTAGTTTAGCAGCAGACATACCTTGCATAGTTTGTTGAACGTTTTCTGCTTCATCAGCTGCACTAGTAAACTTTTCTTTCTGAAAAATGGATAAAAACCTAAGGTAAGGTTTGGTAACAGCAGTATAATTCAACCACTGAATTTATATTAGGTATTTTTCAAGTACAAAATAGAACAGTCTTCACCTCTATTATAAATCGGAAGTTTTCAAATTACAGTTTAGCATAGATACATTCAGCAACATAAAGCAAGATTTTCCCTTGCCTTGGTTGCAAGCAAGTCCCTAAACTTTCAAAATAACTTCTCCATCAGCTAGCATAGCAACAGAACTGCAGCCACAGAGTCCTGTGTAGAAGACGTGATTTCTGGGCTTCTCAATGCAAGGAGCTATCCATGCTGCTCACAGGCTGCACAGTGGACATCTGCAACCCTGTGATCAATCTCATACCAGTGTTTTCCAGCTTTACCAGCATGAAGAGATGCTAGACTGTGAAGAAAAGGGAGGATATTGAGGAAGATAAGAAGCAAGACTCTTCCGCCAACTTCAACTATTTACTTTGGCCATGGCTAGATTTTATGAGAGGGACAGTAGAAAGCGTGTCTTTTTGTTACTAACTCTGGTGTAGTTTCTCAGGAAAATCCCACCCAACTGCAGAATACTTGCAAATTTAATTAAATTTGCAAAATGAGAAATCAGATGAAAAATGTCCTCAAAAACCATTTGTAAGACGTGTATAGCAAGCATTAATTTGTACGACAGTTATAACAAAGGGCCATGCATTCCTTAATGAGTAGTCTAAATTTAAACTACATGCTGCTTTTGATCTGGTTTAGTATTTTATCTGAAATCCATAAACAGATGAGCTCTATTTAGACAAAACACCTGATAACACAGAACTCGGGTGAAATGCTCTTTTCATTCTGACATGGATTCTATTAGTCATGAACCGTTGCCTTCTTTTCATGAGTAAAATAGCTTTAAAAAACTTTGCTCAGTCAGAGTTGATCCTCAGATTACACTCTCGCCAGGAAAACCAAAATCCAAAGGATAAAGTAAAAATTTTTGGGTATTACTCACCAAAACTTGAAGTTCCTTTTCCAAACAATCTTTAACTTGATTTACCGCACTCAAGTTTTTCTCAAGGTCAAGAAGCTTTTGCTCTTTGCCCTGCAGTTCTTTGGCCAGATCACTAGCCTAACGAAGATGATGAAATGGAGTAAAATAAAATTACAAACATGAATGAAAAAATAGGAAAATTAAAAGTTGAATCTGAAAGA
The DNA here is from genome assembly GCF_000699105.1 of Pygoscelis adeliae. Lineage (NCBI taxonomy): Eukaryota > Metazoa > Chordata > Aves > Sphenisciformes > Spheniscidae > Pygoscelis > Pygoscelis adeliae. The sequence goes on from NW_008824469.1 coordinate 1,363,314, forward strand.
AATAACTATACTATTAATATCACTGTAAGATGAAAAAATAAAAGAAACTGAACAAAAACAATGTGATGTGTTAACTGAGCAAAGCTGATTTCCACTGATGACTACATCACAGTACTAACTGCATCTTGGAATATATTTGAAATTGTTAAAATTTAGTTCTCTTGGAATTAATGGTGAAAACATTATTTAATGGCAGACATTTTTGAGTACATTCAAAATTTCCAAACAAAGTTAAAGCATCAGTTGAATTAGTAGTTTTGGTTCTTCATTGTTTTAACTTTTTCATCTGATAAATTTAGCATTTATGTTTCAACTGGCTGTTCAGACCAATACACATACGGGGATGAAATTTTTCAAAAGGCTCTGCACCACACCCAGGGGTAGCGCAGAAACCCAGTGTGAACTCAAAAATAAAGTCAAAGGTCCACAGAAATCTAGCATCTTGGAACCATCTGTGAAGGGTTTAGGAAAGCCACTTCCAGTTACTTTCCCACTACTCTTACAATTAGAGCTCTATCTTGTCAGGTCACGCACAGATTGGGGGTGTGGAGGAACCCCTAAAATGAAATGATATTTTAGCACTTTTATTCCTAGCTGCAGTGGCGGAACAACTTTCAAGTACTGAATGCCATGCTATCAACTTTAAAGAGACATTGCATCCAAAACCAAGAAAAATCTCGGCAAGATGTATCATATTGCAGTCTGTGCTTCAAAAATGCTGTGAAACAGTGCCCAACATCATCACCGCATACCCTTGTCTTAAAGAAAAGTTCCACAGGATCTTTTTTGCTTTCTTTTGTTTTTAATAGCCTCTTCCATCATCTTGTGTGATGAGAGGCAAGGTAGTGAAGGCACAGAGGAAACATTTCCCCATTGAGCCCCAAGTCGCTTTATCTGAATACCTCTATGACCAAAGGTTAAAAATTTAAGATGTGTGGATTCTTCTCCCAAATAAGACAACAAACTAACTTTTCCATAACAGGAAGCTTTCAGCAGAGGCATGCCGAAGCCTGCAGCAAGAAAGCGCAGACAGAACTTTTTTCTTTTTCTTAGTGGTGCAGACCAAGCACTAGAAACCTGTTGAGAGATGTGACCCAGTTGACGCTTTCTCTAAACCTCCTCAGATGGTACTAAGATACGCATTCAATAAAACTAGTTTTTTCTGTGATGTATTTGCTATAGCAGATTAGAACTGTACAAATGTAAAATAAAAACAAAGTAAAAATAAAAGGATGGATGTTGATACAAACCTTGCTACTTCCATCAACCTTTTCAGTCTCTAAATTCTGAATTTGTTTCTCAGCTGCCTCAAGCTGCTTGCTAAGTTTCTGGATTTCCAATTTACCTTCAGAATTGGCTTTCTGAAGTGCAGCAAGGTCCAAAAGCTTTTCTTCAGCAGCTTTGATCTGTGGTGTAAGACTATCAATAACTTTGGTTTGTTCATTGTACTTGGCTTGCAGTACCTCTAGCTCCTTTACCTTTATTTCAGCTTCCTGTAATTTGTTTAAAGTGTCTTCCATTTCTACTAGATGCTGATCTTCCACACTTTCCAGTTTGGTCTTCAGGCTTTCCAGGTTTTGCTCTTTCTCCTCTGTGACTGCCAACAGTTTTGCTTTCAGTGATTCAATCTCTTTTAAATGATGAGATTTTTCATTTTCCTGCTTCAGTTTTAAATTTGACATTTCATTTTCATAGTCTAATTTAATCTTCTCAATCTGAGTCTTCAACTCTGCAAATTCTGCTGTCTGAGCCCCTACGCCTTTGCTGAAAGAAACTTTTAGCTCTTCCATTGCTTGTTGATGGGAGGCAATTGCAGATTCCAGCTTCGATTTCCACAGCTCTATTACATCTGAATTCTCCTTGTTGGCATGATCAAGCTTAGTTTTCAAGGATTCATTTTCTTTTGCCATTCTCTCATTTGAAGCTGAAAGTGATTTGATCTCTTTCTGCAATGCTTCTTCGCTAATTCCAAACTTCTCTTTCAGTGAATTCATCTCATTCTGATGTTCTTTGCTAACTGCTGCCATTCTTTCTTGCAAAGAACTTACTTCTTGTAACAATGAAAGAGAAGTGTCCACATCATCAATGTGTTTACTAGACTCTAATCTCCCTCGAAGCTCAGCTACTTCCTTCACCCGCAATGCTAGATCTCTTTCTAGTTCCATGATGCGAGATTTTTCTGACACCGTGGCCACCTATGATTAACAGCATTTCAAGAAAAGAAGAAAGAATTATAAAAGATATGTTTAATACAAAGACACTTAGGCCTCATTGAAAAGAAACCACCGAGTGTTGCAAACTAACATCATTCGTGTATTCTTCCTAGCATTTTGGATTAGAATATCTTTGAGTTTCTTTGTCAACTCCTATTTCTATGGAAATTCTAAAGAAACCTTAAGTAAAAGTAAATGCTGCTTTTATGTGGAAGGCTGTGAAACAAGACCAACTGTTGTTTCATTTATGTATAAATTATTGCTTTAAAAAAAAGGAAAAAAGTCCACATCTTTGTATTACATGCATATTATAGTCTTTCTAAAGGTGGAATTTATTTAAATTCATTTTTCTGAAGTTATCTGGAAATAACGACTTGCTAAACAACTTACAAACTATGCTTATGTATATTATCAATGTTTAACAAAATGTTTCTCAGAACCACTTTAAAGCAGACTGAAAAAGAAAGGAGAACCCTGAGGTCTTTATTTATTGAAATAATTGCTTCCAAATTCATCTCATGCCAGCTATAAGACTGTCAAAGAAAAATACAAACAGAATTTTAGCCTACAAATCCTTTGAAACTCCTTCTATATCCACTCCCTTGTTCTCTCTGAAAAAGTGTCCTCACGTTATCTGAGCTTTTCACTGACTGTTGAAGCAGTTTGTGGTATGGAAAAGCATGCAAAGCTACCACAGTTATTTCTAATTAGGAAGTTACTGTTTCAACCTCCCTATTATACCAACATCATGAAAAAGATACTACTTACCTGCAATTGCTTTTTAAAAGTACTTATTATAGAGTACGTTCTTGGTTTTATAATATTCATCCCTACCTCAACTTCAAGAAAAGCCGCACGTGTGAGCATAAATCTCTTTCTCTCCCCCCCCCTTAAGAATTGACATCTGCTGAACTTCTGACTTGGGACAAAGTATGTCCAATAATATTTTGACAGGCAACAGTATTACTAATGCTACTGGGATATCCATGAAAAGATATCCATGTCACGGGTGGAAAAAAAAAGAACCAAAAAGCCACTGCAAACCATGATTTAGCAAAACAAGTAGTACAACAACTGTCTAAGACCTCAGAAACCAAGCCCCAAATACTAAGTTTGTGTAAAAGCATTGGCACAGTCGATCTTACTTCTTTTGGATTTAATGAACTTTGCTACTTCTAAAAATGAACCACTGAATATTCCTTTATGTCAATTCACAGTCCCATTTGCTACTTTTGACTTGGATTCAAGTATTAATTTTGCAGTTTTAAGACATCTTACCTGAATTCTTCTGAAGAAATGAGTATACATGTACAGGCATACACATACGCAACACTGAAGCTCAAAATTAATGCTAATTTTTAAAGTGTTCCAGCTACATCTCTAGCAGGTACTGATCATGGCAGAAGCAAGGATATGTTTCAGCATGTGTTATACCCAGAAGACTGTGTCATCAGAAATCTTCCACAACACAAATCAGTCTTGTTATTTAAATAGTGAAAACCATTACCCTAGTGTCTTCTAACTCCCTCTGGAGTTTGTCAGCTTTGGTCTTTTCAAAGAGCAGGCTCTGTTCAAGCTCCTTAATGCGGGCATGCTCCAGTTTGGTCTGCGTCTGTTAGTAAAAAGGGAAAGGAAGAGAACACAACGGTGCCACCATCACATGCCAGCACAAGAGGAGGGAGCCACATGCAGGCCGTGCTGCCAGAATCTTCTACCAATGATGAGCAGAGAAGATGCAGTGGATAAAATGAACAGGGAAATGCTATGGATGAGAAAGATGGACTGAAAGTGTAAATGGACTGAGTGTAAAAAAAATAAAAAATGAAAAAAAAATCACAAACAAAGAAATATGAACAAAAAAGTTTCATGCAGCCAAGTAGAAGTTATTTATCAGTACATGAAGTTTTCAGCACAAATTAGAATAGTTATGTAAAAAAAAATATATGTGTATGTACATCTGTACCTGTTCTAACAGGATGATAAATCCCTTTCCCTTGTCATCCCACTAACTTTTTTCTTTAATGTATCGGGCTTATTTTATAAATGATTTAGTTATGAACCAGGGGACAAAAATTCATCACTGAAGCTCATAAGACAAATCAAAACTTTTTTTTTTTTTTAATAGTGGCTGTATCTCAAGTCTCAGCCATAAAAATCCTTTTTGCTAAGACCTGGGAACATTAAGGTTCACCTGTCACTATGGTATGAATTATTTGAATAGAAATAGAAATAGAAAGAGAATGGTTGTCTCTAACTGCAGAACCCTCCTAGTTCTTCCCCCTCCTCCTCTTTCAGGAAGGAAGCAAGCAGCAAGTAAGATTCTCCAAAACCAGGTGAAAAAGTGAATCAGTCTGGTTGCTCTGTTGTTACTGAAGTCTAAATACATTGAACGAGATGTGGAAGTAAGGAAAAAAAAAAAGTAAGATCTTTGTAATTCTAATGGGTTCCTAAAGAGAAGCAGGAAGCAGATGAAACTGAGTGGGTACCTCCTTGCCTTTCGCTTACAGTGGGGTAGAATTTTTAGCAAGAACACAGAATATTGGATATTCTGGCTTGATACTCAGATACTCCCAGCGGCCTGCAAGAGAGCTTGAAGTTTGAGAGATGCAGGTGAAGTCCAGCAGCTAGTTCAAATCTGACCTGCACCTCTGAAGTGGGGAAAAGGGGAGGGGGAAAGAAAAAAGAAAAAAGAAAAATGAAGAGGTAAGAACCAGGTGCCGTTTCTATTTTTGAAGTGCCGAGATTTGAGTACTGTGTCAATCTTGACAGGTCACTGTTAGTTTAAATTTACTAAACAATCCAAATTAAAAGGATTATGAAAGTCTATTGTTGCTTCACAGTGTCTTTTCCAAAAAGAGCAGCTTTTCAGGGCTTGCCCACATCAAGAGTAAGGTGGATGTCCAGAAGAAGACTGAATGAATTTCTGCCTGGGTAGGCTAAGATGTGTTTATTAACCGAAGAAGTGGCATCCATCAGTCTGATGAAAGTTACCCACACAGCTTAACTGCTGCAGTTATTTACTGTAGAGCAAAGTAAGGCAGTAACCCCCAAACCCTACGAACTACTATTAACAGAAGAGAGTCCTGCAACCTGAACAGCTACCCACGGAACACTGGATTGAAAGACTCCGAAAAGGCAGGTAGACGCGTCTGAATATTTCCAAAGCCACTCTGCTGCCAAAGCCACAGCGCAGCGGTGTGTGCACAGCTGGCAGGACACTGCTGCTTCTCTGATCTTTGTAATATGATATTTAAAGATCCCTACAGAACTGTGTTATTTATAGAGTGACAAGCTGATCAGTACTGCCTCCAAACCAGCTGTAGCAGTTAAAGATCTTATGTAGTCTCTGCAGAGCAAGTGGGATGGGGATGAGCCTCTTGTTTTGCTTCAGGCCCGCCCTCCTCCAAACACAGTATTCCTTCTGACAGCATCAAGTTGTCTTCTTTCCCAAAAGCATGCAGGCATCTGGCGGTTTAATTTTTTAAGCATTTTTCCAGCTGAAATCAGTTGGCTGTTTTACTATGTAGTTACTAGGTCCAAAGTACTAAAATCCACAAATGCTAGCAGTTGCTTCTTAGATTTGTCTATTTTTTGAAATTCCATAGCAGATTGTTTCTCTATCAGTAGAAGATCTTCAGTGGGGAAAAAAACCCATGAGAACACAGATTACTGTTTTGCCTCCCACAGCCTTTGAAAATGGAACTAAGTATTCTAAGGGAAATGACAGTATTTTATAAGCGGCTATAATTCAGTCCTCTCTTGGAGACGGGTTAGTATTAGTTCTGATCCACAATAAAATTATAAGTCTGAAAAGTAATCTATTTTTAAAAATTGAACATTCATACCTTACTCGCTCTAATTCACCAAAGGGGTCTATTAAAAACCAAGAAACCCCAAACCTGATAATTGCAGAATTCTCCCTGCATGACTTTGCAAAATATGCTATCTTAAGTTTTCCTATGCTACAAAAACCCCAAAACACTCTGATCATTAATTTTATAGACATTGCTTTAGTACTGCAAAGATCAGACATACCATCACTGAGGGTTTTTTATAATCCCATCTCTTATATATTACAAAGGGAAATAAGTCAAAATCCTACCAAAATGGAAATAAAAGATAAAAAAAAAATACTCCAGAGATCTTTGCTGGACAACTTTTTCCCCATTTAGGGCATGAAGGATTATCCTTTAAACAAGTCTGATTTCCAAGGGACAGACTCCGGTTTCCCTGAGGTAAAAATCACTGCAAAATTTTGAATCACTCAAATTGTTCTTCTCAGTTTACCGTGCTCTGGGTTTCCTCAAAGAGAAACATAATCATTTAGACATTTCTCTCTAGATGATCAGGAGAGAAGAGTACTACAAAAAGAAGAAAAGAATTTGATTGTAAACCTTAACTTGGATGGAAAAGAAAAACAGAAAAGGAAAAAAAAAACCAACCAACAACCCACCAACAAAGGAAGCATCTTCACCTTCTCCAAAGCTTCGCCGTTAGATTGATAGGGAAATGGGACGAGCCTTACTCTGTGCCTTGAACCTTTAAGAGTTCCACTCAAATAAACTTCAGAGACCAGTCATCAGCTGTTTTCAGCACTTGTGTATTCTAGCTACTCTTTCATTTCAAAATAAACCTTACTGTTAAGTTTATTTGACTATAGGTCAAACGGTGAAATTGTGCTGAAGCCATAAATGCTGATAATCAGTTCTAGGATAGGGGCAAGACGACCTTCAGTCCCTTCGTGCTGGTACAACCATCACAGAACACGACTGAGATTATGAAGCATTAGCCTAGAAACTAAGTGATCACCCACTTCCCTCCTTTAGAGAGTGAAGATGTCCATTTTTATGGAAAAATTACAATAGGGAAATCAGGAGTAAAGATAGGATTAAACAAGGAGTGCACAAAACAAGAGAAAGGAAGGGCACATGCAGATTTACTTCTAACACACTGTGAGCCTGATTGGAAGAACAGAGGAGACCCGGATCGCTGAAGTAGCTTTGCAAAAGGAACGCCTAAGAATACACAGCGGGAAACCAGTTTTAGTCTTGAGAACTTTCTATCTCGGCTGGGATGCAGCGGAGGAGGCAGCCTGGGATAAATTTTCCTGAGTTCAATCAAAGAGAGGGCTTTTAAATTCCACTCTTCTGAGCTATGGAAGCAAGAGGGCTGCTTAAACATCTTGTAAGGCAATTTCCGTTACCCAGTAACATATATTTTTCCTACATAATTCAAAGAGAAGCTACATGAAGATACAGTAAAATCAGACAGCTCTGCACGCTAATTCTTCAGATGTTTTTAAATCATCTCTCCCCTTAGCATTTCATGCAAAAAAAAAACCTAATAAGGGGAGGTGGGGAACATACCCCTTTTTTTCCTCAGAAAAATTAATCAGCTAATTGCATACTGCATCTATTGAACAGCAGTAGGAGCTCATAGGAAAGCATGCAGGATTTTGTGAAGAAAACAACTAAAATCCTACATTTAAATGAAAGGCATTTCAAGATCCTGGACGGTCATCTTCTACAAGCTCCTATACTCTTCAATTAGTTGCAAAGTTTTTGACCCTAAAGAATTCTAATGACACATTCGCCCTCTCTTCAGTTAATGGGGATTACAACGTTTAGTCATTACACACATTCTTTTCAATAAATGTTGTAATTGCTCTGAAAGCAACATGCACACAAATACTAGAGTCAATGTTTCAATAACAGATTATGCAGTTAGTGAATAAGTATAAGCATTTTCTGCACACAATCTGTTAACATGGGATGTCTCTGCACATTCAAGTGCCCTCTTACATTTTCTGGGTCTTCCGAAATCTGCCTCTTTTGCTATCAGTAAAATTAAAAAAACAAACAAACAAAAATATTTCACCTGCAGACTTAGCACTATCATTCCAACACAAACAACAAGATACATTTCATTATCTTGAATTCAGTTTAAACTCTAAGTTATGCAGCTTGACGAACCAGTCTTTAAGATGGTTTGCCATGACTATTGACCAATCTAACAAAAAATAAAAAATTAAAATTTTCCATGGACTAAACAATAAAAGGAGCATTCTGTGAAGAGTCTAGGTAGGTATCTTAAAATGAATGGAAGGCTAAAATAAAAGAAATGTTATATGAAATGAATAATTTTCATAAGGCTAGCACTTTAATCATAAACGGTTCACAGGAACACAAATTAATTAAGTTTGTACTTCATGCTGTGCATGAAGTTCTAATATTTTTATGATTAGACAAGAACAGAGTAAAACAACTAAAAAGTATCTTGCTTTTTAATTTGAAATTTGGGATAAAAATTGGCAGTGTTCAAATATCTGAGAGTAATCCTTCATTAAACGTTTTCTATTCTGATTGTGTAATAACATACTGTGTTTTAGCCCAACGTTATAGTTATACCAACAGTAGAAAGATAAAAATTGCACATGTTAATTGCTGTTTAGGTTTTGTGTGCAATAACTCTCAGGACAAAACATTCTTTGTTAATCAATCTTCCCTAAGGAAAGCACAGGGATTATTCAAAAAAGTGATCAAAGACAAACAGGACTAGTCTTCAATATTAATTTTCAACGGCATAAATATTAACTTGTAATTTCATAACTTCAAAATGATTTTTTGGTGGTGGTTACTCTTAAGCAATTTCAGAAACATTAGTAAGATATAATATACAATAATGTAAAATATCAAAAGGTAGAGTTTTCTATGAATTAATTTAACTACTCTGAACAACTAAAGCCATTCCACAGTACAACCCTTGCTGAAGCGTGTAACTGAATTCCAGGCGCAACCCTGTAGTTTCAGGACGGTTAGCTTACTCAGGGACTGCAGAACTGGGAATCACTTTCATGTGCTTTGCGTATGCTTGGACCAGTACTGCATCTGTTAATCATTCCTGCCTTTCTCTTCCAGAGAACAGTACACTTAATCTGAACTGATTGCATTTCTGTGTCCTACTATATATCCTGTTTCCAAAGCTGGAGATATTTTACCTCTAGGTCTCCTTTGGTAATGGATTCTTCCTCCACACGGAACTGAAGGTCTTCAACTTTCCTGTGGGGACAATTCATTAAAATTCAGATAACTTTCAAAGAAAATGCTTTCAAGCTCACTTTTCAGTGGAAATCAGAACTACAGTGACATCGTTATGATTGTACCAGCACACTGCCAGAAACATTAAGGAGAAATCTCTCACAGGAAGCATCAGAGAGAAGGAAAGCTGCTGTCTTTAAAATACAAGCACTGACGAAGTAAGGCATCAGTCTTCCTGCAGCTCTATAAAGAAAGTATTTTGTTGCATTTTCTGACAAGTTAAAAAGAAAACCTTTAAGTCATCATTGATCCTCTCATTCTTTCACCCTTCTGCACGTCCTCAGAAGAGGCGACCTAAATGAACAGTCTGATCTCATGTTCTGTATATTCTACCATTCACCTAAGAAACAGAGAGTTAGGACACATCCAGGACACCCACGGGCCTTCTAGAAGTGCGCTGGTCAACTTGCATCAAAACTCTAGCATAGACAAACGTATGTTAGGTGTCAAGATGAACTGCAAGATGCAGAATGGCAGCGTGAGCAAGAACATTGACTTGCCTTGCTCATACAGGAGTCTTAGAATGAGAAGACAGAGGTGAGACGCTTATATCTGACAAAATAAAATTTGTAAAAGTTTTTTCTTCCCTGCCCTGGCTCTGGTATACCCCAATGAACAAGGGGCCAAGATCTCCCCCTTTTCCCCTTGATCCTTTCAACACTGTAAGATGCTGCAAAGGAACAGACAAGCATGTCGTCTTTCCTTTGAATTACACACATTGCTGGTGCCCGCAGCTTGGCTGACAGATGTAGAAATCATTGCATCAGAGAGTTACAAGTGATGGATGTCTAAAATAAAAGGACAATAAGAACTTATTACTGGAAATGGGTCTTATCAATGTGCTTTGGGAAACAGAGGATTAAAGGTTATTTGACTTCAAGTCACTGCTGAGACTGACTTGAATACATATTACAGAGAACTTTCAAAGTAAATAAGCCTAGAGTGGTTAGGAGGAAGGAGAAATATTACACTGCCGAAGCCATGAAATGGTTTCCCGGCTGTAGGATGTCACTTCAGTGAATGGGTAGCAGGTGCACAGCGGCACTGTCACGCTGCCTAGCAACACGCTGAAGGTGAGCTCAAGGCCATGGAGGATTGCGGTGAAACGGACCCCCACTGACCTGGCACTCAGTGAAAGTAGGTCCACAGCCAGGCTACCGGAGGTGCTGCAAAACTGCCTCTTTTTTTTTTTTTCAGATTTTAAAAACCCACTGCATTTTTTCATAGAGAATATACAAATAATTCCAGACCTAATTCTGCTGCTTGTTTTGAAAATTCAGTTAGAGTGGGTCCCATAAAAAGGCAGCATGAAGATTGTAAAGGAATTGCCCAGGGTTTACCATTGCATTTTCTCATCTGTGATTTCTAGTTTTAGGCAGGCTTTTCAGAGAGGTTGACATCTGACTGATTTCAGGGGCGCACACAAGCCTACAGCGCAGACTCAGAGTGGGTTTCTAAATAGACCTTTGCTTTTCAAAAGCATTCCAAATCTACCAAAACAATTGATCAGATTATTTCCTCACCCAACCTTGACCCAACAATTTATCAGGTTATTTCCTTTCCTAACCTCACCTTACCTATTTGGTAATCTCAGTTCCCTTCCTCAAATGGTTATGAAAGGGAATTAGAAAAGGCATTAAAATTAATGGCTTTAATGATTTTCCTGTAAGAGACAGACCCTACCTAGAAGCACATGACCAACAGTAATAAGTTATTCACAAGAGAACTAAACTGTAAATTCCTAATCCAGCACTGTCAGGAAATGAGATTATCAAAATTTTCATTTGGAAGTGGAAGAAGAGTGTTTCAAAAAGATCAGGTATGATCCATTAATTTCACGTGAGTAGGAATAAAATCCTTCGTAACAGAAAGCAATACTAAAAGGAATGAGTTGCATGAAATTCAGCTATAAACAATAATTGCAGCCTCTAAGCAAGTCCACTTTCTTTGGCTTTCCCTCCCCAAATTTAAGAGAAGGGGTTTTTTAGTATTAATTTTAAGAAACTGCAATATGATTTTATACAATAATTGCCCATATCTGCATTATTCAAAATTTGTTTCGTATTTGAGAGTCACCACAGCATTTGCTTTTAATGCAAAGTTTGCTTTTAACAGAGTTATACTAATGAAGACAGTTTTGGGTTACCTTTTCTCTTCCTCAAGCTGATTAAGAAGCTCCACTTTCTCCCTGTCAGCAGCCTCCACCATAGCTCGTAGCTGGTCCATTTTTGCTTCCATCTCCAGGACATGCTAATCAGCAGGAGGAATAAGAACAAAATCTACTAAGTTGGGCAATACATGAATTTTTTCCAAGTTCTATACCTCAGTAATCACAATTTGGTAAAGTGATGGGCCAAGGGACAGGAATCTTATCGTACTCAAATATGTATATAATAAAAGATTGTAGAGATGTGTGGAGAAGTTCAACGAAAATGAGTTAAATGAAGTAGATTTGCTATCTCATCAAGCCAAAGCTCCCACAACGAAGATCTCACAGGTATGGACTACTTTCGTTTTAGAACACCACCTCTTACTCACAGACCTTTTTAGTAAGAAAACACAATTTTGGAAATTAAGTCAATTGTTTTAAAGCTTCTATTTTAAGAACAGCAATACCACTCTTACCCGATCGTGTCCATCGCGAACAAGTGCTAATTCCTGCTCTATTTCCCCTACATGACTGGTTGCTTTTGCAACTTCTGCCCTCTCCAGGTCCCTTTCTGCCAGGAGCTGTTCAATGTGTTGCTGCTTCTCCTTCAGTGCCTCCTGTAGGGCTGTGGTACCAGAAATTTTTCTTGCATACCGGGAGGATGTTTCTGTCAACTTCACAAAGTAAATACGTTAAAAATCATTCTGTATCAAGTGAAAACAAAGGATATCTCCAGATTCTACAAACATTGGGTTAGTAAAGGAAATGCTTTCTGTAAGCTACTGTACCTTTACCTTCTCCTTTTACATTTAAATTACTTCATTTTCTAGAATTTAACAATGGCCATACATGTGTAGTAAGACTGCTTTGTAGCAATCAGCAGCTAGTGTCTCGGAGACAGAAGGGTTGAAGTGACAACAAAAGGCTGGCCTCAGTCGAAGGTGTGCTTGGTAGACTCACACAAAGCTCATTATGTTTCTAAGCACCTTTTTGCACTAAAAAACGAAGGCATCCTTTTAGCAAGTTAAAAGCATTGTGCCTCTAGTTATCAAGTCATCATCTTGGGTCACCAGCAACAGTATAACATTTCTAAATACTCTATCAAAAGCTTTTGGAACTCCAGCTAGCATTTGGAACCTCTACTATGGCAATAAAACATCCAGGATGAAAAGCATTTACCTTGACGTAAAAAGCCAGCCTTACAGCTAAAACCTTGTCAAGAACAACAATTGGTATCTGACTAAAATGTATGTTTATATCACTTGGAATTAAATTACTTCTGGAAAAAAAATCTGCAAGATTAAACTTAAAGAGGATAGATAAAAATGAATCAATCTGAAGAACTATAGCTAAAATGAACCTCAGGTTTTTCCTTGACCTTGCACGATCTCTGCTCTACTGGATGGAACCAGTGTCAGTGAAAATTCAGCGTGGCCCTGTCTTCTACTTCCTCAAGAGTTTTTGAGCTAGAATAAATGAAGTGCAATTATGTAGTAAAAGTGAGCAATAGTTGTGAAAACAGCAAAAACTGAACAAAAAAAAAATCCAATACAGCTTATAAAAACTGACTTTAAACTTAACAGCTCAGAAATTTGTCGAAGTATTAAATGAGAATGACATCTCAGTTAAAGCCTTATTTAAAACAAAAACCAATACACAAAGGCTTGCTCTTCTGTTATGTTAACCTTTAGCTCTGTCTAATAGTATTGCCCAAGAACAGGAGCATGTTTCTTCCATGATCCTTTCAGAAATCAAAATGTTGAAGAATAGTTGCCATATACAGCCTGGGATGCTGGCATTGGACAACATCCCCAGCAGAAAGCGTAACACGGACGTATTCTCCTGTCATCAAAAACACACTTCCCCTTCTGTTACCATGACCGCTACACAATCCCTCTAACTTGTCTACTCACAGCCTTGAATGATACGTCTACAATCCATTGCAAACGCTGTATCAAGTGACTGAAAAGGTTATGAGATAGAATAAACCATCTTCTGCTTGGATGCTTAGATTAGTTGTTTCAGATCCTCTCAGTTTCTAGAAGAAATCTCGTTCCAGAATGTATTGCTTTTTAACAATTCTAGCTCTTCAAATCAAACTTGACTTAATTCCTAATTCCCAAAGAAATCCACGAGATTTCAGAGAAACATCAACTTCCTTCAGACTTGGAAATAAATCCGAATTGCATCAGACAGCCCTCTTAAATCATTACATCACCTACTTCGACAGTTGCTTTTCTTGCACAGGAAGAAGAAAACAGCAACAGCCCTGAATAACTGAGAAGACTACGTAAGAGTCCAGCAACTTCCAGATAAGTTACAATTTTCCTAGAAATTGAAGCACAAGAAGTTTTGCTGTGTCAAAACTGATTTCAGGAAATCTTGCTTCTTCAGCAGCTTGACTTTTAAAGAAGAAGTGTCAGAATTATTTTGACAGTCCTTTTAACTTGGAAGGTAACCAAATGTTCATGTTGCCTGAGAAAGAGAGTTGGAAGAAAGCTGGAATTTTAATTCCAGAAATAATAGATTACAGAAGCTTTATCTTTTATGGCCCAAAACATGCAAAAGTCCTGGAGCACAACACAGAGGCAAAATAAGCAAATATATTGTAGACATTTACAACGTGTAACTGTACTCTCTTGTTGCTTAGAGTACCATAGCATACAAAATAAAATGTAGAGGTCCATGTTAATGCTTCACCATCAGCTCGTGAAGTCTGCCCTGAACCTGAGGTAGCACCATATGTTAGTGCACCGATTTCAAACTAGGGGGCACTCTGCAGCTAGAAGTGCAACTTCCAGAATGGATTAAGTAATAAAGTCCCACTGTTCGTGCCAAATAAAAGTCCCTTACGCTTTCTGTGATAAGGTATTAACCCTGTTGCCCTGACCAACTGTTGACCTCTGTTCGCTTATAATCTGCTTCAGTTTTGAAGGACTACAGTAAGTCACCTCTCTGTTCTGTGCCTGCTGGTCAGTGGGACAGTATGCCAGCTAACCAGTTCCAGATCAGTGGGAGCGATCTCTTTCTAATTAGATGTATTTATGTACTTTGGTTAAAAAAAAAAAAAAAAGGAAATCTCTAGGGTGACTGTGGAAAAAACCAATTATTTCTATGCTTTTAATTGCTTTAAGAGACAGACTTTTTAAAATTCACCTTTCCCAGAAGATTTCTGTTTTACTGCTGCAACCCAAGATTAGGACATTTATGTAACAGAGCAACTTTAAAAGAATCCATAGTAAGTGTATTAGGTGGAATTAGTAGTGTGTTAGAATTCACCTGAGCCACTGCACTTTGCAACATTTAGCCTTTATGAATTCATAGGATTAAAACAAATCTAAAAGAAAAGAAAGAGGCTTCTTGTCAGCAAAGACTTGACAATTGCTACTTCTGTATTTCTCAGCTGACTCATCTTTTTAACAGCAAAAGAAAAACCTTTTACATTTTAGACAATTTGAAGCTTCCTGCTTAATAGAACAAGTTTGATCTATGGAAGCTTTAATGCATACCAGATCCTCAAACACAAACCCCATATGACAGAGGTAGTGCTAGGAAAATGAACAGCTAAATGGAGATTCCAGTCAGAGAACACTGATGCCTTTTCAGTTTGTTGGCATCACAAGCCCCTTTCTTATTGGAATAACTCAGTTAGCCTGAATTAACTGTGTAAGCTTAAATATTCAGCTACTCTTCAGGGCTAGCTAAGATTTCCTTCCTTCATGCATGCTTTGAATGGAAAAGAGAGCACAATTAAAAGTATATTGCGCTCTGCCCAAGATCTGTTCTATTCTCAATTTATGCAAGTAGACCACAGGCAAGTGCCACGTGGATTCCTGCTTGGGAACGTAAAGCATGCAATAGAAAAAGAAGCTTACTAGTCCTGTACGGCTTGGCTTGCTGCTTACTGAAGATGCCACAGAACTGAGAGAGCTCAGGGAAGATGCACTCGGACTACGTTTCAGGGCTGTGGGAGTTGCAACCACTTTTCGAACAGTTGTCTTTGCTTTCGCTGGTGTGGTTGATGGGAATCCAATCTTCGTAACTTTGTGGACTGGAGCAAACAAACCGTATTTTGGTTGACATTGAAAATACCTTTAAAAAAAGCAAAGCAGACAGATGAGAGTACTAAATTAACTTCTGTCTTTTCAGATGCATGGTCTGGCTTCACAAAGAATTCTATATCCATAGTCTAAAAGTATTAAAGGACAGGGTAACAGCTGGTGACAATCTAATCTATATTAGATTGCAATTTTTTTTTTAAACACTAGATTTGGAAAGGGGACTTTGAGAGGCTGAAACAGCATGATTATATCAGACATCAGAAATTCAACAAACTCTTGAGCTAGAGCTCTGTTTCCTAAAAATTCCATTCAAATGCAAAGCTTAACGTGCATAGCTCTCCTCTTCGATACATTCCTCTGAGCTGCCAACAACAAATGTGACAGCAGAGTTAAAAATAAAAATAAAATTTTAATTAAATCCAGTAGTTTTATATTTTATTACATACATACCTATACATGTATGCCTATTTGATTATACAGAACATATATCTTTGGTTATATATAAACAAAAGCCACTCAACATTTTAAGCTGTGATCACCTATGTTAAGGTGGCACAATCCTTGTAAAACCTCTTTTTAATGAGTTAAAGGACTGTTCCTTATACCAAATGAGTAAGAAAGTTAAATTGTGATGTGAATTAATGCTTCCTAAGTGTGATTTACTGGAGGAAGCAGCTATACTGTTCCCAGTCTTTACAACAAGGCAACTATTGGTATAGGAGCTTTCAGTTCCTGTGATGCAGGAAGATTTCCCTTAAGTTCAGCTATTAGATACCCAGAGATTTTTTCTTAACTGAGCATTCATTCCAAGCTGAGAAATCAAGCAGACATTCAAAAAGCAGGAAACTGTGTTTTCTGTTACCAGTCTATGAATACAACTCACATGGGAGTAGGAGAGATCAACTAATCCCACGAGTGTGGGGTTGATGCAGACTTTCAGAGATGGGTAGGCATCATAAAATTCAAATCAGTGTCTAACGAACCCCCCCCCCCCCATCAGCAGTCAGGTTTACAGCCTAACTACTTCCCTTGATATAAAGTTTTGTGTAAGATATTCAAAAAACAAAACAGAATACAGAGATGCAAAATCTTTAAGGCGGCTGCTCTCTGATGATAGACTAACCTTGTTCCAGCAACGGCTCCATCATTCTTTCCCAGAGGTTCATCCAGTTCTACTCCACACCATTCTCCTTTAGCAAAGTCAGTTTCTCCCAAGAAACGCACAACTCCAGCTTTTGTTCCACCAACCTGAAGCAGTAAGACACACAACTCATTTAATACATTTCCAAATTAAAATACCAAATAGAGCATAAAAAGCTTTCGGTATAATCATGTTCACAAAGCACATCAATGACGTGACCAGTTCTTATTTCAAGCTGCGTATTTTTTTGCCTATGAGTTCGTTTTAATATGTTGAACAGCTCTTCACAACCAAATTGTTCACAGAAGAAACAAACAAACAAAATAAATCAATTCCCTAGCATTTAGTCCTGTCCAATTTGGTATTCAGGAAGTTTGTCACAATTGAAGGCCACAATTCTATTAAGTGATTTGATATGGCCTTAAGATTAAAAATACATTTAACAAGACTCAGTATAACCAGTGTACTGAATGCAATAGATTTGTACTATAGGTTCTCACAAATTTCTATCAGCAAATAAGTATTTCTAAGAATTGCTTCCTTCTTATTCTAATTCTGCGAGGAAAAGTAAAAGAAATGAAATGAGAATTCTTTCATTTCTTTTCATTCGTTTCATTTTCTCTAAGGAATAGTTCAGATAAACTACATATTACAACCCTCTTGCATTTAAAATAACTGGTATCAAGCATAATGCTGTGCACTTTGCAAAATTTTAGATGCAAACAGCTATTTGAATTCTCAGGGAGCGGAGAATAAATTACTTTTCTTCACTTCTTTTAAAACAAAAGCAAAACCAAACAAACACTCCTAAATGGAAGATTAAAAATCAAAATCAGTTGTTTTCATATTTAAAACATTAAATCTTCCAATTACTTACAATGTCTGCAAGACATAGTTTTTCATAATGCCCAGGGGAGGAATTAAATTAAGCGAAGCAGCAAAAGGTGTTCAGTGTGACTGACACTTGCCAAGAAGGGCCACAAGCCAGAACTGCAGGATTCTTGCAGGTCAGAATGACAATATGTTGTGCCCTATTTGTGTGAAAATCTGTTCAGCCTGCATCTAGCATTATGAAAACAAGCAAATATTAATGAAAACCTCTTCAAGAGATTCACTGGATTCAACACAGGCATTTTCAGGGCCATTGCTTTTTTTCACTTGTATTTTCCAGCACACGTTATACAATGAGGAATATTTTGTAGCCTTAGCAGAGGGCTTGGATGTAACCTGCTAACACAAAGACTGTAATTTTCCTTTTTATATACTAAAAAGTATACTAGGATTTCATATTAATTTTTACATTAGACATTCTGTTTCTTGGGGGGAACTTCCCAGGATAACTAGAGAACAACAACCTTCTTGTGCCATAAATTAAGGTGCATGATCACAGTACGCTAGATAATTCATATTAATGCATTTGGGAAGCGTTCACACGAGAGGTTAACTGTAAGGAATCTAGGAATGGAGGACATTATCTTGCATGAAAGCACTAAGTGTCCACAAAGTACTAAGTTAGTGCACAGTAGATGCCATATACATTTGTGCTTTAGCTACTGGCTCATCAACTTCCCAGAGCTGACAGCTCTGTTAGCAATTCAAGGCTTCAGCTGATGAGAAAAAAAATCCTAATCTACACTAACCTCAGAAACCCAGGGAAGAATAATTATCCGTTTTTGATATTACTAAAATGAGAAAGCTGACACATCTTTTGTCCATATTTAAGGTGGAAGTCCCCTTTTCTTCTCTCATTAGAGGCAGTCTTGAAACAACGTTTAACCTGCAGATCACCGTTATATCTTCCTTTAAGTGGCACTGTAGCAAACTATTACTCTTCATGGAATAAAAATACACAAAGTTTACAGTTATCATGACTCAGCCTAATATAGTAACTAGTAGAACGTTTGGTATTTGGTGTTCTTGGCAGAGAACAGACAAACTTCCCCTCTCAAAAAACAAGCACGAGTACTGTCTTAGAAAAAAAAGAGTCGTAACCGGCCAAAACAGTCATATGGAATCCAGATCTCCTCTGTGGCACAGTGGTGAAGAGGGAATATCTAACATCGTTTGTTAAAGTATTTCCCGGGAAGAACTATTCCATAAGTCAACACGTTATTCATCTTCATACATAACCTACTTTTTCTAGTAGTTTTTCATTAACATAAGTACAAACATAAAAAAAAAAGTTAACTGAGCAGTGTGAGAGAAAAACATACACGTGTCTGCGCTATCAGTCCATACTAGGTCTTCCAAGTTGTCCTCTTCCTTATTCCCTTTCTAGCAAGTTTGGGTCTTTTTGTGGGTTTTTTTTTTTCTTTAACGATAAATTTGGAAGACATCTTTAGGTGAAAAGACTGGTTAGTTCTGTGAGTACTTTTTCCCTACTCAATTTTGTACTGTTGTCTGCCTCAATAAACAGAGGTAAATCAAAAGAGGCTGTAAAAAAACCATTAAAGAAATCAGACAGGAAAGCTAGAACAATAGCCCAGATAAGGAGCATCCCTTCAAAGACAATAGTCAGGTTTGGGGTTGCACAGAGGGATTCCGCAGCTCCTTTTAGCAGAACTGTACAGCCAGGCCAAGGAATTTTATTGCAGTTTTGTGGAGTGGTGGTGAGGTTTGAGTTTTTTTGTGAGGGTTTTGTTGGTTTTTGGGTTTGTTTTTTTTTAAATAAACAACATAAGTCAATTACCAAAACACACACACAGGCACAAAAAGCCTTTCCATAGAAGGTAAATGGGGTATGCAAGGTAAGAGCTATCTGAAGCATGGCAGTGGAAAAGGATAACTGGATGCAAAGACTCCCAGAGACAGGAAAAAACTGTTGCAATCTGTTCCCTCTGACTCAAAACTATAAATAAAACTCTAGGTAAGTAACACTGGCTCCAGGATAATACAGATTAAACTTGGGTGCAGAATAGTAATTCCTTTTTGTTTCATACCTTGGCCCTGCTCATCTTCCACATTTAGGTAAAAAATGCATGGCATTTATTTTGAAGACATTGCACCCAAATCACAAACCTGGAGACACGATCCTGTAGAAAAGCTTTGGCAGTGCCCGGTGCCCATTGGACCTGCTACAGCAATCACAGTGGATGTGCATGGGACTGCAACCCAAGGCCCAGTGGGGGTGAGCAAATGGAGGAGTTCATATCCCGAGAACATATGGGGATGCACAATATGAGATCCCCAGGAGAAACAACAATGTGACTAGTCTTGTAACCATGGTACCAAGGCTATTTTAAAACAAGATGCAAGAAAGAGTGCCAAAGAATTTTTGTTTTTTTCCAAACCTAGTCAAGCTTCTTTGACTAACCGGCTACTACATTTCTGCTTTCTGCAAATATTGAAATGTGTATCCTTACCAATAGTAGGAATCAGAGTACACTGTGGCAGTGAAGTGCTCATAGCATCGATGAAGGTCTATATATGCAGTTTTGCTCAGTTTCAGGCAAAAGTCTTCTAAGTCTTCAGCTTTAAAGACAGGGTCAGCATTGCTTTACAAAGCCTGAATCTATTGAAGACTTCCAGTCATTCACAGACATCTGCCTCAAACAATATATTTATCTCCAGCTGCAATTAAGTACTCTGCATGTGGCAACACACCTACCTTGAAAGCATTTAAGAAAATAATCGCTTATTCCCTTGGTAGTACAATGTGAGGTGCTACTGTACAACACAGTATGGTAAAGGCTTTTCTATGCATAAAACTTTCTGTACATATACAGACTTACACTTAGTGCTCTAAAGGGGAAAAAAGATTGAGACGCGATTCCACTAAACTGTATATACTAGTATGAAAAAAGAATTGTACTTACAGCAGAATTATAGCATTTATTATAGAATTATAGAAAAACTATCTAAAAATTTAATTATAAGAATTATAGCAAAAAATGTAAAAAAACCCACCAAAACCCAAACCCCCAAAAATTAGTTGCATTTGCCAGTGAATCTACTTCCTAGTAGTGCATGGAGGACTAAAAAAAAAAGCCCAGTTTCTAAAAGAATCAGGAAAAAAAGTTTATTAAAAAGTTTCTAAAAGTTATATTGAAAAATGGGGCATCACTATCATGAAGGCAGTTTTCCATGACCTTCATTCATGCTCAGGCAGGTCACTAAATAATAGATCAGAGAAAAGAAGTGCCAGACCTTTTTTTAGTCAGTTATCACACTCAATATAGTCAAGCTGTAAAATATAAAGCAATAATATGCCAGAGAATTTAGGTTAGGCTACGGGTCATTGTGGGGTGAGGAAATTTACTTGGAATTCACTAGTGTTATGTCAAACACATGGGAAAAGTGATTAAATTCCATTTATCAAATTATAACTAAGCTTACATTAATTTGCTGCAATGTTAAGTGAAGTAGAAAAATGGGTTTGTAAACCTAAAGCAGTTAAAAACTTCCTCATGAAAGCACATCGGGATGAGCACGTCAAACTTTGTGAGAACCTTTGTAGAGCTGCATTTCCAATGATAAGTAGAAGTAGGAAACAAATAACCCAGTGTAATCCAGGAAAAAAAAGAGATAGTCTAAAAAACATGAGACTGCTATTTAAACAGCATTCATTGAAAAATACAGATCTCTCTGAAAAGAGGATAGCCACTGTCTGAAACTTTGTCAGTGTATCACTTACTCAGACCAGCTGAGGCAGAGTGAAAAGGTGAATAACAACTGCTCTGTCCACCCTTCTGCCCGAGCACTTATTTATGGTGACACTTGAAAAGCATCGCTTGGATATTTCTGTGTTTGTCACATAGACTGGGCATTTTCAGAACCATTCAAACCACAGCATCCATAACATGCAACACATGAAAAAGCAAAAAACATCCAGACAAACAAACACCGCCTTTGAAAAACCTGGGATCTACTAATCAGAATCTTCTTCCTCTTGTTTCTCAAAATTTAGAGGAACCATTTCCATCTGGCAAGAGCAATTGCATTAATTGATTTGTTCACCCATTCGAGGCCAGAGGGAACCATCAGATGATCTCCTCTGGCTCTCCTGAAACGCATCTTTACATTTCACCCAGTTACATCTGTAATTAACCCTGTGTAACTGTACTGAGCTAAGCTGTATGTGTTGATGTTTTTAGATCAGAGCTGATATCCATCAGGAAACATGCTTCCACTGACAGTCTATTTTCATAGTTAATCACTTCATTGTTAGAAACATATTTAAATTTGAAATAAAACAAATCTGACTGTGGCTTCTAGCCACTGACTCTCATTGTGCTTTTATGTGGAAGATTATAGAGCTCTTCAGCAACTGGCATTCACCATGCAGGAACACACGTGTTTCAAGCAAGACACCTCAATTTTTCCCTTCATAAATGAAACAGACTGAGTTCTTCAAATCTTTTATTACAAGATGCTTTCTCTTGCTTGAGTCATTTTGCAGCTGTGTTCTGAATTCTCACCAGTGTTTCCAATGGGCCTTTCAAATAACTAAGGATGTAACTATATAGACTGAGTACTGACCGAAAGCACGGTCAGCACCGCTTAGAGCACCATGTATTTTCATTGGTCCTTCTGCCACATCAACCTACGAACTTCTCTTCAGTACCTTTAGCTCCTGGATCTTCTTCAGTCACTAGTCTCTCCAGCAGACAGCTGCCCATGGCTGTTACGCAGCTTCTGCTCTCATTCTTAGGCTTATAAACTCTGCCACTGAGTGCAAAACGCAGCCAACAGCTTGGCCTGCTGGAGGTGAAATGACAAGTCCCTCTGGACTGCTCCATGCATACTG
>NW_008824469.1:1385858-1388485 GCF_000699105.1 Pygoscelis adeliae
GTGACCATATCCAACGGTGGTACCAAGCAAGCCACTTTTTTTTGGGGGGGTGGGGGGGTGCTTGCCATCCATTGCCCAGTTCTTAAGTATATCAATAAAGTCCAATACTAATTTTGAAGCTAGACTGTTAGATAATACTCAAAATTAAAAAAAAAAAATATCCCACCACACAACAAAGTTTTCTTCACTAAATCTATAGTTTCAAAGAAGGAAGTAAAATGTGTTTGACAAAACTGCCATGTTTTAGTTTGTCAACATCTGGTTCCTCTGTCAGCTTTTGCCTGTCTTTTTTTTCTTGATATTAGACAGTCTAGCTTCAGATTATCCTATTTCCTTTTAGAAATATCTGCATAACATCCAACACTTGATCAAGGCATGACTGGAAGAGCGCTAGAGTATCCACTAAATTTTAAACCGGCCTCCCTAATTCATATTTTTCAAACTAGCAATTCTGTGAATAGCAGGATTAATGATGTCAGTTTCCTGTGGCACTGGGTATTATGGTCGAGTGACTTTGCTATCTAAAAACGTAAGGGTGACTTACAGCTATTTCTATTGATGGGAACAGTATTCAGACAAGACCTTGATCATGTGGATTCTCTGATGTGCAAAAATCTGTGAAGGCAAATTGCAGCTTTTCCAAAATCGGTGGTTAGATTCTCTACCTTCTATTGGTCTATCTGTTTCCATGAAACTTTTAAGAACTTATCTTTGAAACCTCTACATTTCTACCCAATTTGATTCCAGTTGACTAGCAAGTTCAAAAGCAAGGCCAAAGTGGGCAAAAGAACTAATGTGCAATAAGACACTCACACAGACACAGTGCTATCACACAACCCTTCACTTCCGGAAGAAAATAGTTTAATAATTAAAATGATCTATTGAAGTTCAATTCATTCAATCAACTCATTCAGTCACAAAGGAAGCAATACAAAAAACTAACAGCAACTCCGTACCACAAAAGCCACGTGTGAATTTGCCGCCGCAAAAAAAGCACAGGCGAAGACTAAAATAAGTAAATAAATAAATTGTTCTTTCGCCCATCCTGTGTTGGAATGAGCAAGGACAACATGTTCCTGGATATCACTCCCTTTGGGAAGGCAGGGGGAGGGGAAGGGAGACAGGGAGTCCACACACACACAAAAACATCAGTCTTGCATGAACCAACTATTAACAAAGCATGTGGAGAAGTCACCTATTGCTGCCATTATATCCCAGTAACTCACATGCAATTTTAAGTTAAATAAGGAGTTGCCAAAACAAAATGACTCACAATTAGACACAACTCACACCTTGCTGCAATAAGGTAAATTTAACATCTTATTTATCAATGAGCAGATAGGTAACAACATGTCCTGAAAAATGCTTAAATGTAACATTAACAGAAAGCCGCAGTTTGCACAGAGAAAAATCACCAAGATCATGAATTACAGACAAAGCCTTTGGACACCCTTCAGCTATGTTCTCATACATACATGTCATGCTGTGACAACCACTTCACAAACTGATCTACATTATACTTTACAGTAGCCAAAATACTATGTCTAAATATACATACGTAAGAATTACTTTCATCCTTGACTTAACATGACAAAGCCATCAAAATACCTTACAGTCAACTCAGCTTAAGGATAAAGCAAAAGCACGACTGAGCAGTTAAGCATTGAGATACATTTGCAGTCACAATAAACAAGGCTCAGGACAGCCCCAGTAGAGCACACAACAATCGCATGCTCTCAACTTCCAAATTCTTCTTCCTTTTCTCTCCTCATAACGCATTGTGGCAAGATATTTTTACGTTGCTTTAACTGTAACAATGCCAATGAATATTTGTTTTTCTAACAGTTAAATACTTACTATTCTAGATTTTTAAACAGACTAAACTCAGAAGTGCATTTTCCATTCAGAATGCTATAGAAACTAGAAAATGGAAAAACGTAAAAATACCACATGGACAATGCAGGATTACTTCTAAAGGGAGAAACTTCTTTCTACATGTCAAGTTTCTTTTCCCCTTCGTTGCTTTTAAGAGTCCTGGAATTTAATCAGTTGACAGACTTACGTCATGTTCACTTGAAGATAGGTTACACGGGTGGAAACAAATCTGACAGTAATCTCCTATCACTCTCTGCTGATTACATCACTAAAGAACTTACTAAGAAATAATGAAGCAAGAAGTAACTTAGAGCGAGCAGTGTAAAACAGACAATAAGAAGAAGTTAGATGTTACTCATGCATAGAGAATAACCTTCCAAAAAGGCCACATCAGCCTATGCCTGTAAATCTAGTTTGCCACCTTTTGTGAACATATGGACGGAGGCCCAAGTTACAGCTTTACAGCTCAGCTCCAGAAGCATCAGATTTGGAGACCATGATGAAGCTGTAACTGGTTAAATGAATGAAAGCACTTTAATCCCTTGAGAAGGCTAAGGCCCCTTAGGTTGATCAGATTTTTATTCATTTATTTATTTATTTTATTTAAAATACAGCATCTGGTCCCTCCATAAAAAAGCCTAAGATGCTCTCAAAGCTTCTTCAACCTTTGGTAGGTGCAACGGTTGTCACACAAAGCAGGTTTCCCCCTTTTATTTCAACAAGTTGAGTTTGTTAGGTTGGTTAGTTCGGGG
>NW_008824469.1:1390657-1410300 GCF_000699105.1 Pygoscelis adeliae
GGGGGGGTGGTGTGTGTGGTGTGTTTGTTTCTTTTTTAAAAATCAACTTTGCACAGGGCTCTTAAGAAATCATAAGTGTTTGCAATACCAGGGCAAACAGTGGTGTGGGTGGTGTGTTTGTTTATTTTTTAAAAATCAACTTTGCACAGGGCTCTTAAGAAATCATAAGTGTTTGCAATACCAGGGCAAACAGGTTCCCTGGCTGCAACTCAAACAGGAAACAGAAACTGGCTTAGCCTGAAAGTAATTTGTTTTCTGAATTAGTTTTCAGCTATTCTTTCCCCATCTGGTTTAGTACCTAGCAACAACACTTCCACTGGCACAAGAAGGGATCACTTTTTGCACAGGAATTCTTATTCACACTAGGTTCAAAATGCTGAAGCTGTAGCCTAATTTTCAGCAGGCAAATCAACTACAGTTGTGTTAAAGACCTTGCACTCTGTCATTAACCCAGTAAAGGCAGGACGAGTACAACGAAGGAAACACAGATTTCCACATCAACACTTCCTGCTTTACAGCAATCCCCAAATATGAGAGCAGGCTGCCCAGAGTTAATGTCCTCTCTCTAACAACTAAATCATATCCAGATTCCAGAACATACTTCAGATGTTAAGAATGGAAATTATGGTTAATACAGAGCTATTTGAATTACTCTTTGCATTAGTAACTTTTTCTTTGGTTTAGCTACATTATTTTTTTCCAGTAAAAGTTATACATCAATGCAACAAATGAAAAGCTGAATAATGAGGAGTTACATATCAGAAACCACAATTCTTTTAAATATGTACTTTATCTCCCTGTATTTTCAACATTTCTATATACTAACATGAAGTATTTCCAAATACTTGTTAGTGAAAGGAAAATTACTGCTCAGCTTCAAGTCAGCTAGGCAATTAAGTACATGCTTGCTGAATATGGCTTGGCTATACTGGGATTTGAGGGAGACAGACTTCTTATCAGAGATTTCCAAGACAGCAGAGGGCTTGCATGCTGTTTTAACCTAATCGTCTTTGAGAAGGAGTAAACTACAGAAATCTAAAGGATCTCTCCTTTTGCACTGGAACATCCATTTTGGGGTATAATACTTCAGCTGATGTAGTCACTTCACTGAGTTTGATTTGCTTTGACTCCTCCAGAATGTCAAGGAAAAGAACTTCTAAGAAAACAGGACAACGTGAATTCCTCCACAATTATTATATTCCCCTTATGGATATTGATGTCTACCATGAGCTTTTTTTTTTGATGTTTACAACTCGATTTAACAGCCTGGGACATGTCTTCTTCAGATGGAGGGGGAAAAAAGGGAAAAAGTTGTAGCTGACTCTTGCAGCAAATGTACTACAAGTATTTTTTTCCTGCAGAGGTCCACAGGAACACAACTCAGATGACATATCACATACCTTGAAGCACTGTCTGTCTGTTTTGATGTTAAGGAAACTTTTTTTTTATATATACAAGGTCTTTTGGAAAAAGATGTTTTCTGCCCCCTGAAAAAGCAAGCCTGCTTGCTTTTGCATCTTTTCATCTCCACATCTACTGCATTGTTCAGCACCTAACATGAGTTACTCTAAGCAAGCCTGCATTTGAGAATATATAGGCGATCACCTCACAACCCTACTTGTTTTTTGCAGTGGAATTTCTTTTTTCTGACAAGCATCTGAACGAGTGTCCCAAACACTTAGTTTGTATGCAACCACTATTCTTCCTAATGTTACCTGAATTAAGGAAAGATTCTGTAGGGCACCTGTTGTCGTATCCAGATAAACCAGGGATCCATACATTGGAAGCTTCTTTTATTACTAAATCTATATCTATTTTAAAGACATCAGTTCTCCCATAGAAGTTTGGGGGGACTCTACATATGGGACCATGTAGCATTAGGTAATTCTAACTTTAAGTGCACAAAAGACTGGTGAAACAACTAGACAACAAAGGAATAAGAAAATAAGCTTAAGACATTTTTTCTATCCACATAAAACAATACAGACCGTGCTCTACAGCTTTAAACATCTCTTCAAGATTTCTTTGCACATACAGCCTTTAATCAAACTACCTCATCCCAACACCACTGGCTATGAACATCTGATGCAGTAGTTTGCTGTGACAGAACGCAGAAGCAGTTGTGAAGAGTTTACAGCTTCTTTTCATGTAGAGGAATAGTACGAACATCTCAGTAGGAACTGAAAAACGTTCCAACAAAGCTTAGCTGTTGGGAGATGTCAGTTTGTCAAGGCTGAAATGCTTTAAACCCAACATTTCACGTTCAACAAACTTCCAGCAAATTTACATTTGTGTAATGCAGAAAAGAAGCCGAGGTGAGATGTGAATTGGTAAATGCATTTCTCTGGCATTTAAACATTTGTCAGAATGGCCCCTTGTTTCTTGATAACCCAGATTAGGCAGAAAAAAAGCTGTATGATTTTGCCTTTTTTTGTTGAAGGTATCATCCCAAACCAGCCAGTTGCCAACAACAATAAACAAAACAAATTGAACAGATCAATTCAAGGTAACTCCTATTAAGTACATTTTAAAATCAAAGTTAGGGGAAAAAATTGAACAGATTGAAATACTCCAGTGTAACATTCCACAGCCTAAGGTCACACACAAAGTTCAACAAAGTTGAGCCACATTTGAAGTCCATTCTAGAATGTAATCTTAGCTGATGAGCTGTGTCTTACCCATCTATGAATTTGCCCTTAAGGACATACTTTTGCAGTTAAGTATTTGAATAAGGCTCCCAAATGAGCTTTTGTATATCATGAATTCATTGTTCTGCTGAACTGCAATTCTACACTACTGGAGGCTCACTGTTTTCAAGACGCAATTCTCAGTGGTTGTTTTCCCCATATACCCATAATCATCATGGCATTGCTATTACTAAGAACCTCCACAAAGTATCCAATAGCAGTCAGTCCAAACTGCAAGAACCGATGAATGTGGGCAGCATTTAGTCACTGGAGTTCTGCAATGGTACAGTCAGACTGGGGCGCATCTCAGGCCTATGATGCTACATTGTCACTTACAGGGGAAATTCTGTGCTGAGGTGGGACTTAAATTCCATCAAGCCTCTCATCCTCTTGCATAACGTATTACTGAAAAGTTACTGCTGTCAGTATAAATAAAAAAAAATGACATGGAGCAGTCCAGTTGCATTTGTACCTTTGATGGAGATGGAATGGCTAAGCAAGCTACAGTAAGTGACAGGCAGGTCTTTCACAACCGGTGCTAGCTGTAGGCTCTGAGGACGGTTTCCAGCAATTACTCAGCAACAGCTCAAATCTACAGTCCATAGTGCTGAACAGCAGTTCAGTGGCAGAGAAAAAAAAAATATTAACAGATGAATGGATTATTCAGCCAAGTTTACTATTATTTGCACTAACCTGGCGATTTAAGATATTTACACCTGAATTATTATTAGACATGACATCAGCAGAGTCTGGGATCTACAGCATGGGACCCAAAAGGGTTAAAAACCAGCAGACAAGAATCCTTGTCTGTCCATTAAATGTCCATTTAATTTTCATATTCCTGTGCGTACACTGTCTTATACTGGCATATAAATTACAGCTATGCATCACTGACATGCTGTGCTAGGAATTGCCCCAAAACGTCAAACTACAATTTGATGATTCAACGGGAAGACTTAAGGCAAACAGGGGAAGTAGGGAGGATAAAATGCTAAATTTAATCTGTTCTACTTAACAAACAGAATTTGGGACTTTATTACTATCAAACTTAGGATATGCTGCTTCTGTAATTTGCATTAATAAGATACAGGAAAGTTAAAGCGATGCCTTCATAGGCATCAGAGAATTTTGCCACGCAAAGAGGACATCCCAGAAGATCTCACAGAGATCCTTGAGAAAAAGGCAAACAAGTGGTTAAAAAAAACGATGCTGACTGGAAGACAACAGGGCTCTAGTCTCTGACAGAAATAGCCAGGGATAAATGGCAAATCTTTGTTTCCATTGCTACTCCAAGAAAACACATCTCAGCCCAACTCTAGCTGTCAGCCAAACCCTGCCCTCACTTCACCTTAGTCTCTCTCACACTTTCTTCAACTTGGCCCTATGTTTTAAACTCTCTTTACACAGAAAGAGGAGTCAAATTCTTCCCTAAAAAAAAAAAATATATCAATCCACCTTCACTGCAGAATTATTATCTGGTGGGGCAGTGCAGGACAAACAATAAAATCCATAAGATTTTTCTACACAAGGTTCTTATCATAACCCCAGAAATGCTTTCTGTGCCAGGGCATTTGTTCCTGTCCTTGTTTTTACCTAATGGAAACGTAAAAAATTATATTGTGAATAAAAAGAAATTGTATCAAAATAACAGTAAGACAATTCTTCAGCTTAATGACACACGCAAGTAATTAAAACCTAAAATCAGATGTCCGTTACAGTGATCGTAAATCTGGTAGACATACAAATATCATTCTGATTATACTTAAAGGCTACATACATAGCCTTTAAATAAAGAATACAACATAAACAATGTATCACCAGCTTTCTACTGCCTTTTCAAGCAAAGACTAGTGTTTCAAGGCAGTTTCCCACTTTTCTTAGTAGGTGTACGTTGAATCGGTTATCAAAAATGACCCATGCTCTATTACATCAATCCAAATATAAAAGGTATACAACATAATTAATTAAAAAAAAAGATGTTTAAATTACAAAACTTAACTCCCTTTTAAAAGGGTGAAATGATACATCAGCATAAGCATTAACAGTTCTGAATTTAGGAAGGGCAGCCAAGTAACATGGCACATCACCAACAGAACACGTAATTCCTGGGTGATCAGTGGCATTATGCGACTACTTCTGTTACTGCCTATCACTACTCAGGGGAACAATCAATTATTGAACTGTTAGCTTTCTAAAGACAAGGCCCTGAATAGGGCAAAAGAGCTGCATGGAAATCTCACAAGCTCATTTTTTATTTAGCATGACTGTAGTTCTTGAAGTTATGGAAAGATAAGCTACAAATATGTTGTTAAAGACCAAATGTTTTTTTTAAACACTGGCAAAACATAATAGATTAAAGCCTGCCAAATTAACCATTTTATCTTGGTACTGCGAAGATCTTCCTACAGTATGCAAAACTGCATGTGAAGAGCTTGTCTACAGAAGACACTCAATGAAAAGAAAGCTAGAACATAAATTTACATTACCTTGACCAAGGAAATAGTAGAAAAGTTTTGAGTATTAGCAGAAGTTACAATTCATCAATCAAAAAGCAGACACAGAGGCTGCAGAGGAATCTTACCAGAACTCGATCTCCAATTTTGAGCTCCCTTTCTCCCTTCTTCAGTGATCCAGCTTCAGAGAGATTTGATACAGATTCACTTGCAGTTTTTGAAAGATTGCTAATCTGAGAAGGAGTTGAATGTTCCTTAGCAGCAAGTGGTGAAGTTTTTTGTGGAATTCCTGAAGGGGGAAGTGCAGCAGCAGATGAAGACACCAGACTAGCAGCTGATGTGGAAGTTGGTGATGTAGCTCTAGAAGCATGAGCTGTCTGTGTACCATTAGCTTCATCTTCTGTCAGCACTTTTCTTGTCAATTTTGATGGTCTTGTAAATATTCCCCTCAAGGGTTCACACTGGAAATAGCGAACTCCAGCCACAGAACCATCATTCTTACCAATTGGTTCATCTAGAACGATCCCTGCCCACTGTCCTGGAGCAAACTGTGTTTCACCAAGGAACTGAATAAAGCCAGGTTTATTTCCGTTGACCCAAACACGCTCACCAACTCTGAAATCATCCACAAACTCTTCATGTGCATCTGCAGTGGTTGCACTTGAGGCCTTTTCACCGGAAGCTGCTTTTTCTGCTGGAGCTGGAATCAAGCACAATGAGAAAGCAACAGGAATCAAATACACTAATATTCCAGAGAGCATCATTACTTAGTTTCAATGTAACAAGCGTTTGGAAAAGCATGATTTCTAAAAGGAAGAGCACAGTTCCAAATTTTCTTACTTATGAAAACACTGTAATCTCTGGAATACAATAATTCAAAATCTAAGGACAGAGACACTGAATGCATTTAATGTAGGTTTTGGTAAAAATCTTGTAAAGATTACAAGTCTTACCTCAAAAACTACCCAATCATTTTTATCATGACAAGGTTTCTTTAAGGAAAACTGCTTGATCACATCTGATTAGTAACTTCAGATTTTTTGCATGTTGTACACATCCTTTTCGTTACATCAGAAATACAAGCAAAAATGCCTTGGTATAAATAGTAAAAATAGTGTATACTCATAGCTTTCAACGTACTTTTTGTTAGAAGATAAAAAAAAATGAGGGAAAATTTAAGACATTTAAATATTCCTTACCAGCTGCAACAGATGCAGGTGTTTTCAGCAACGTACTTCCATGCTTGATGGTCTTTGAAGGAGCCTTAAGTCCACTTGGTTTTAACATACTCATCTTTTTGCAATACCAGTGTTAATCCTCTTCGTCTGTAGCAACTATCTTTTTCCAAACATGGATAAAATATATTATTCGAGTTTTTCCAACTCTGGAATAAACCTGTATATAAAAATATTAGACACAAACCAAAAATCAGTATTTTAACTCCTGCAGAAGAAACTTCTATAATATACACATGGTCTGTGTATGAAATGCATGACAAAAGACGCTTTACAATAACAACCAGAAGCATTTCCCAGGATAGCAACTCCCCATCTTTTGAAGGCCATTTCCTATTCAAAGACACCAAGTCTGAACCTAAAACATCAAAATAACTCACTTCACTGAATGCTGCTGTATTCATCTCGAGTTTTAAACTAAAAGGCTATTTTAAGAAAGAAAAACAAAGCCCTGAATAGCATTACTAACATTACACATAGATTATAACTACTCTGCATACCCAATTGTTTTCAGTCACATTTTTCAAGTGTTGCGATATCCCAGCAAAAACAACTTGAGACTAGAGAACTAACTGCAAGAGAAATCAAGAGAACCAGGAATTTCAGGATAAGAGGTATAAAGTTTTTAAGAGAGATTGGAACTGAAAAATTAAGATTGATCAACAGAGTTAGATGATGACAACTAAAAAGTAAACATCCACCTCAGCTGTATGTGATCTTTTAGATCACAAGATGGACTGGCTCGCAGTCCCCAACGCAGTGCCCCAGCTACGCTCCTCTGGAAAGAGGAGGAGGGACTCTTCCCTACGTTGCTAGGATAGAGCGCTGCTCTGACTTGGAAGCCAGCTATAAACTTTTCAGGGAAGTATGTCATAAGGGTTTTGCCACAGAAGGCATCTTCCTTCTGATTACAAAAGCTTTAGAAAGGCTTTTTCATCTATAATGAAAAATCTGTTTGGGTTTTTTTTTTTCTATAATGTGAATTCAAAGCCAAACTGTAAGGTGACTGGTCTCCCCACCATCTTCAAAAGCATAAACTGTTCTGCATGAACACAGCTTGAGCACTTGCTAAGCTTTATATATTAAGGCACTGACAGAACTGCTATGCCCACTTAAAAAAAACCAACAAAACAGCACACATCTAAACAAACACCTAAAAAAAAAAAAAGGAAGCACAGACATGTAGCAATAGACTGTTAGCTCAACTGTTTGCTCAGAACATGACAAACAAGAACTGTAAAGCAGGTCTCGGTCCTGCCGTTTACTCAGCATTTTGGCACCCATCAGTACACATGCACAGGCAGAAAGCTGGCCAACTGCAGACTTCCCAAAACCACTATTAGCGGTGCCCAGGTGCGCATACTAGGCATACAGTATGTTTAAAGGCAAAACAAACACTAGTGAAGGAGAGACTGCTACGCTACAGGAAGGAAGACTAAAGAGACAAGCCAACCGTGTCTTTTACCTACCAGTGTAAGTTTTACCCCTCATGTATTACTAATAGCCAGCACATTAATGTTCCTAAAAATCAATTCACTGGGGGTGGGGGGCAGAAGTATCGGGCACACTGCTTTGTGAGCCTAAATAACAAAATGAAACATTTCTTCTGCTATTTCAAGATAGGCCATGCCAAATTCAAGCCATTTTCTAAGTCTGCAAAAATGTTATACTTTACACAGCATTTAATTACCATTAACAGCATTAACTACCACCTTGGCTGTTTGGCGTTTGTCTACAATTTAAGTTATGCTCCATGAAAACTCTGAAGTAGCACTGTGCAGATTGCTGAACGTTTTTTCTAGCATTGCCAGAAGTCACCCACCCATCTGCAGAGTTATGACTACTGAAGAGAAAAATTTCTCCATTGTTTTTGCAAGATGTATGCCAGTTTACTATTAATTTTTAAGTGGGAGCTTTCACATTCATGAACGTGAAAGCAGAATTAGCTCTCTAAAATGAAAGCAGAAGGATAGGCATGAAATATGACTAAGCAGTGAAAGAACTGAGAGACATACAGTTATACAGAAGAACAACTAGAGGATCACCTAAGATGTCACTCTGGACACAGCAGGAACGCTGGGGTTTTCCCCCCCCCTCCTACTACGTACCTCCCTCCCTGCTAAATCCAAGTGCATCATAATTCTTCATATTTTTTTTAGAAATCATCTAAAACTGCACTTCACTCTTACATGCCAAGGACTTGAAAAGCCTTCCTTTTCTCTCTTACACACATGCCACCTTCTTATTCTTCCTCACGCTGCAGGCCCTATTCCCTCCAATGCCAGGATCTTCATGCATGCCTCTATTACTTTCCTCAATCCATCAAAATCCATGGAACGGAAAAACTGCACATAATAAAGAAGGATTTGGTACAAATACAGAAATGCGGGAAGTATCAAGGTCAGTTCTTTTTAGTTCAGAGCCTTCTCTCTCAGTGCCAAACACCAAATTTATGGAAATTCAACAACCTCATTCAGGCCAAAGGCAAGTCCCCCTTAAGAAAGACTGCCTCCTAAAACCAAGAAGGTAGAAGCTGTCTTACAGTATTCCGCCATTCTTTTCCATATACTACCTTTTTTTTTTGCCCCCAAAGAGCATTCCAGCACCACACAGGTAGTAACCATCTATACTGTGCAAGGACAGGCATATTAAAAGAAAATGAACACTAAATTACCCCCAAAATTACATTTTGCCAGTTTCAAATGATTATTTATTAATAGATGTTTAACAAACCTCTGCTCAACAGAAAGTTAGAATGTTCTAATATTGCATTTCTTGGCTCAGGGTACTCATTCGTATTTTAATCTTGCTCTCCACCGTCATGAGTTATATATTTGCTGTGTCATTTGCTTTTCTCAATATACAGGCCTTCAACTAGGCCAAAAGTAACACAATCCATTGTGCCCTGGTTTCAGAGTTACTGAAATTGTAGCTTAATTCAAAAAGCTGCTAAACTATAGGCAACACATTTTGGTAAATTACTGCCTTATTGCAATAGTGAAAATGCAACTTTCGGTCCTAGAAAGAGACAAGACCTTCATAGTAGCATTTCCTAATAGAATTCATAAAACACTGAAAGCACGTAAATTTGCATCAAGTGATTTTAAGCATTACACACGCCAGCATTTCCTAACAGGCTCCAGATGTCAATTACCTCATTTTAGTTCTCACAAGAGAGCAGCTAGCTACTTGTCTCGATTTGTTCTCTTTTCTTCCTTGAATCTGTCTCAGCTCTCCTGAAAAAGAATCTTTATAACCAATAGGCAACAATATTAACTGTAAGTTTCTCAAAAGATTGTAACAAGAACCTAAGGAAATGCCCAGAAAGAGTCTGATACTATATACTACTTAAGTGTTCAGAAAGCCACAAGTTCTCATAAAAAAAGAGATTTTAAACACAAGCGTTACACTTGTGCCATTACTGGGAAAGATATGGTTTCATACAATATAAAAATGCGTTACATTCTCAAATTAATTGCAATTTTTTTTGTGTGTGTGTTGACTACTAAAAATTTTCAAATGCAGACATGAATCCTTGCATTGGCCCTTTTAGCTGATTAATAAATATTCTTATTCTTCTTTTACAGATCTCGAAGTAGTGCATGGATTGAAGCAATCCATGAGCAACAAGTTGAGAACCACTGGTTTAAGAAAATAAATCCTACTAATCTGATAATAGAGATAAATTCTGTTGGCAAGTTGAGATTAAAAATAAATAAATAAAATTTAACCACATAACCCTGAATTAAAAAAGCAGAATATTTTCCAACTGTCAAAAAAGGAATTCCTATAATAAAAAACAGCTGTCCACCACTGCTTATTTCAAGACTGTATTTTCGACAACTAGTACTCCAAAAAGAACTAAAACACAATTAAATAAGAAAACAGGGAAAAAAGTTAAAAGCCTCAGCTCACTCCACTTAAGAACCCTACAGTCACAACAATAAAATAACAGTACCAATAGTTCTTTAAGCTTAGTTGATATCTGATAAGCATGCTGCCACCACCACACTCTCCTTCCTCAGGACAGGTAATGCCAACATTAAAAGTAAAATGTTTCATCTGATAAAACATTTGAAACAATTACTTGACAATTTAAGGAAGAAACATTTGTTAAAATCGCTACGCGTGACTACCACGGAACAGATGCAGTGTTTCCATGGAGAAAAGCAAGTTGTCTGTCCATTTGGTATGGAAACAAAGAGGACATTCTAGAATAGAGCAGCGTAATGTTTGAATTGACTCAAAACAGACTGCATAATCTCCGTCTTCTGCATGCAGACACAAGCAGTCTGACTCTATGCAGCGTACTTTGAGGCTGGAACACTACTCTCGTGGTTTATTTGTACAATAAAGTGAAACAATTATTTTAATCGAGGATCATGCGCTATCGGTCATGCACGAGTTCTTCAAAACACTTCAAATTAGAAAGATTAATATTAAACTTAGTTAACACCGTTAAGAGACCAAATACTGTTGGAAAATGCCTTTCAATGCCAACACATTTCTAAGCTCGAAAAAGAGACCACTTCAATTTGTTAATTCTGCTAAGCATAACAGTGCTTTGCAAAATACATATAAACATTAAGACTAACAGATACAGAGTAAATCTTCCAAAAGGATTGTGTAGAATAGATAACTCTGCTGAAAATCTCACAGGGATCTGTAACCAGAGAAGATCATAAGCAATCCCTGTGGCAGTCAACCAGTAGGTATCTAGAAAACAAATTCTGACCATACCATGAAGAAAATGTAACATGTACAAAATAAATCAGAAAATCCCTTATGTAGAAAAGTGATATGGAAAATGTATTTCAAAGACCACCGCAATCCAGTAACTTCACTTTCCTGAGAGAAAAACAAACTCACCACATGAAGCACTATGTTTGAAATAACAGCCTGAAGAGCATTTCTTAAATATCTGTTTCATACTCTTGATGTTCATACCATTATTACCAAGCTTTCAAAAGCTCAGGAATCATTCCTCAAATATCCTGATGTCGTGGCTTAACCCCAGTCAGCAACTAAGCACCACACAGCCGCTTGCTCACTCCCCCCCGGTGGGATGGGGGAGAGAATCGGAAAAGTGAAAGAAAACTCGTGGGTTGAGATAAGAACAGTTTAATAATTGAAATAAAGTAAAATAGTAATAATAATAAACTAAAAATAATATACAAAGCAAGTGATGCACAATGCAATTGCTCACCACCCACCAACCGATGCCCAGCTGGTCCCCAAGCAGCAGCCCCCCCCGGCCAGCTTTCCCCAGTTTCTGCACTGAGCATGACGTCCCATGGTATGGAATGTCCCTCTGGCCAGTTGGGGTCAGCTGTCCTGGCTGTGCCCCCTCCCAGCTTCTTGTGCACCCCCAGCCTTCTCAGTCACTAGAGCACGAGAAGCCAAAAAGTCCTTGACTAGTGTAAGCACTGCTCAGCAACAACTAAGACATCGGTGTGTTATCAACATTGTTCGCATACTAAATCCGAAACACAGCACTGTACCAGCTACTAGGAAGAAAATTATCTCTATCCCAGCCAAAACCAGGACACCTGACAATGGTTTCTAGAAAGTAACTTGGAATTTTGAACCTGAAGAGTTCTCTCTTCTGGTCCATGAGTTACTCCAAGAGCTCAGACCCTTCACAGTTACAAATGCTTACAACCCCTAAAATTATTGCAATCTTAAAACTTTAAAGCGTAAAAGCATCTTCTGTATGATTGAGATCTAATTCTTATTACAGCTCTAAAAGTTGTATTTGTGGTCTCCTGGGCTGGTATTACATTTCTGTGAAAAGTGAGTATATATATTTCCAAAAGCACCTAAAATAATGCCTTTAGTCGAATTTATAGGCTTTTGAAGTTCATATACAATTTAAAAATACAACCACACTTCGGCTTTGAACAAAATAAATGCCTTCGCATTGCACTGCTATTTGCTTCTGTGCAAGAATGTGCCAGATCACAGAGACCAACTTCTGGAAGGTTCAGATAGGAATGAGATTAATGACCAGACTGGTCCATGCCCAGGCCGTCCTGACTGAAACAATTATGGTTGAGGTGGACACAGCAGAGGGATAAATTGCAGAAAGCAGATAGGCTCACACACCCTCCCTAAACAGCATTTCCTATTGCCATCATCTTGTTTTGTTTCCAAGGAGGAATACAAGTATAGTCCTCCACTGCTACATATTATACAGCCAGATTTCTCATGTTTTGGAAAATTGCAACGTCAGCACACCCAGAGTGTGAGAGATGAGCCGCATCCTGGAACAATAGTCTTCCTGAACGTGATGCCTCCTCTGCCATGTTCTGGGTCTATTGGAGATATTTCATATTGGGCAACCAAACAGACTGAATCACTGTTTTGCAAGCGTTGGATTACATTCACAATGAAATAATTCCACAGCACACAATATCCATTGTAAATGTCACACTAAGCTTCAAAGTCAGTTCTGTAATAAGTAGTTAAACCAAAAAGATGGATTTGGAAGCCTTCATGCATTAACTTTTCACAACTTCTCTTGTAATGATGCAGCACAGTTCATATTCCTAGCCATTTACGACTTAAATACAACCATTTTTGAGCTATGAATTCACATCGAGGTCTCTTTGCACTTAGGCACTGAAGCCAATTACTGAAATGGTAAGTGAACTTCTCTCTGAACCTAAGGCTCATGACTTAGTGCAAATTCAGCACGTTTTATCAGCTCCAAAGCATTTATTGAATGAGAGCAAGTTCAGACTGAAACAAGCCAGAAAGCACTGTAGGCATTCGATAACAAAGCAAGTCATAAACAGCAAATTATTATGGTACTGATGTAACAGCCTCTGTAGCAGTCACTGTTAAATAAAACTGATCATCTGAACGTTGCTCAAGAATTTAACTATACTGTTCAGTGATTAGAGACTGTGGGATTACAGAGGCATCTTCAGGTATCATTTAAGTTGAAATGAATAGAATTTAAGAAAGAATTTTTATATAAAACATATATATAAATATATGTATATTCTATACATAGAATTAAGAATTTAAGATTTCAATAGAATAAGGGTTGGCATTTTGGAGTCTACATTTGACTACTCATTCAACACATAGCAATTAGAAGAATGGGAGCATTTAAAAACATGACCTCAGTTTTATTTTTTCTCCCAGAAACCATGGATTTTGATGTCAATTAATCAAGTAATATGATGATCTGAATATATTCTTCAGGTACATCACTACCATAAGAAAAGACACCAAAATAATATGCATCATTTAATTAAATGTTTATCATGCTAAGTGCCATCAGATCATATTTATTTGGCTTACTAGATGCTCTGCTTACTGCCAGCATTGAAATATATGGCCTGGTATGTGCCTATCAAACCAGTGTTTCGTACCACATTTTTAAAGGTAGAAAAAATTCTGCATTTAAAACTCAGCTGATCAGGTGGAACAAAAAATAAAAGGAATCCAGACCTTTCTCTCAGATCTGTTGTTTACAGATACTGGTATAGGAAATAAAAATTTAATAAGAAAATAAGGAAGAACATCCCCTAGTTTCTATAGGATCATTCTTTTTATGACATTCTACTTCAGCTCATTCCAGCCCAATCCAGTATAACCACCATATGAATTCTAGACAGGTATACCCTTCACAGAGGCAAACACTCACCCTACGTGAACCACAAAGCCTCCGTTTCTCATACCGTGTTCTTAATGTAAATATAAATTTTATAAAGGACAGATTCTTGAAGAAGTGCATCTCTCTTTACTTTAACTGGGCATAACTATTAAACTAATGGAATGAAAGCAATCCTTTGCTCTTCTGAAGTGCCTTCAAAACCGCTACCAGGATTACTCCAGGAAATTACGGTTGCATGCAAGTTTTAGCACATCTTTAGTCTAACTCAAAATACAGTTTACTTTTGCTATCATAAAAATACAAAAATAATAAGTTGGGAAGTATGCCCACTCATATGACACAGCTCTTTTGACAGTGTCATTGACTTGATGAACAGAACTTGAAACGAAGAGTGGCTGACAAATTATTCAAACTGAATCATATCTGTATGATCACCAGCAGAGGTCCTGAAAAATCTTTCAACTCTATTTTAGAGGGCATTTGTTTACATAAACATTACTTAGTCTGAAGCAACTAGTATGCTCGGTGAAACAAAGACATCCAGAGGATATTCGAAACAGTCCCAACACTGTAACGCAAACACTATGCCTTGTCATCACTCATCCCACTATCAAGCAACCATCACACCACAGTACAAGGACATCCCCGTAAATAGCTACTGGTTTTCTGCAACTTCAAAGAGTGAATCTCTGTTTCCTTAAGAACTCAGAAGACACTCCTACTTTCTTGTACACTTAGAGGAACTGGGAAAAAACAAATTTGTTGTTTGGGAATCAATCCAAATGCCCCACAATGCTGTCCCTCATTAATGGCTAATCTACAGCTCAACCAGCAACTTTAGATTTGTTTCTTAACTGAGATAGATAGTAGACACTGCATTTCTGTATCATGGAGATGACTTGAACTGTTTTCCATGTGAGTTCAGAGATCCATAGCATTATTCAGGACCAAAGACTTTTAGATTATCTTTCAACATCAGGGCTTTTATGGCAGTCAGGCCTGCATACAAATCTGTATTTCCCCTTTGATTTGAACCTGCTGGGTA
This sequence comes from Pygoscelis adeliae, assembly GCF_000699105.1. Classification (NCBI taxonomy): domain Eukaryota; kingdom Metazoa; phylum Chordata; class Aves; order Sphenisciformes; family Spheniscidae; genus Pygoscelis; species Pygoscelis adeliae. The sequence goes on from NW_008824469.1 coordinate 1,405,705, forward strand.
ATTTCAACTAAAGAAAAGGCAGGAGATTTAAAAGCAAACAAACAAACAAACAAATTTATATTCTTACAAGTTTCCCAGAAGTAGGCCAACCGGTAGGAGGGAGACTTGCATTCAAATAGTCTTGAGTTTTTCCCAATGACTTTAGATCAGACCAACTAATTTCTGAAGCAAAATGGAAAACCAAAGTATTGCCATCAATACATTTAGTAGTAGCAGGTTATCAGCATATTTGGAGACAATATAAATTTGAATATAATATAGTTAGGAAGGCAACCATTATGAGACGCAAATCCACTGAAAATTAAGAGGGTTTTAGTGATATTGCTAAGTTGGTAAATAAGACACATGGCTGTTTGTCTGCCTTGGAAAGTACAGGATATTCACTGCAAACTGGATAAACAGGATTCTCTCTGCATATGCTTGGGAAAGGGAAAAGGCAGGGTAAATTCCTATAACTAAGAAACCGTAGTAAGAACGAGATGAATCAGATCAAAGATAGTAAGAGGCTTAGGACCTCAAGCCACCATTCAGATATTACAGCAATGCTATGAGAAAGATAATTCATTAAAGCTTCTGCTCTGCTTATGGATTTTAATTCTGCATCAAGAACATTTTTTAAGACACCTCATCTTACCATTCTATAACTTGCTAGACTCGTTCAGATTCCTAAATGCCTTGAGATTCTCACTAAAAAAAAAAATACCATTGCAACACAAAGAATTAGACCACTGAATATGAAGCACAAATAAGAGAGGATGTCTGTAACAGTAAAAAATTATTTTGGGCTAGCAATATTTGTGAGTATTTTTTTCTCAATCTATGTTGCTATTTCTAAACACAGTCTGTTCAAGTTTTTAAAAAGATTCCCATCTTTAATTAATACGGAAGAGCTGATAGCTGTTAAAAAGCTTAAAAAAAAAATCACAGAAAACATGATGCAAACTAACACTTCAAGTTGCCACTGTACACATGCATTATAGAAATGTCACTGCTATAGTCTATTAAAAGATCAGAAAGCACATGATCCTCCTAAGCACACATCATTCTCTACAGAATGAGTCAAGGATTGAGAAGTAGAGAAGGTTTTCACCCGAGAAAGTAAATAATTGTCACCTCTTCTGGTAAGCCCACTATCAATACTTACTACTTTTCCTACATTTTTCCAAGGAAATTCTTGCCTTTCCCAAAAGCCCTCCATTTTGATAACAAGAAGAGTAATTTGTTAGACTGTCTGCACTGACTTCTGATGATGATAACGCACTTCAGCCATCTCAGTAAGCGCGTTCAGTCCACAATAACAATTATGATTTTGGAATAGTAGAGCATCAAGTTTAAGTTATTGGGATCTAAAGTTTAAATGAAAGTTTGAGATGGAAAATACGATCTCCCGTCAGCCTCAAAGCCAAATGCATATAAACAAAGACACAGGGCTTCTCCCTGATACAATTACGACTGAAGCAGCTGAAACAAAGATGCTGCTTTTTATAGTAAGAATTTAATTTTGATAGACTTGGGTGAAACTGTAACTGTTTCACACTCTTTGAAAACATCAAGTCAGCAGCCCCTTTTTAGCTCTCCATGTTCTTAGCCTTTTAAATTAGCACCATGACTGCTATACGGCTGGCATATAGTAAAGTAGAAGTACAAATACAGAACTTAGATAAATACTGCTGTGATTGAGTGGATGCTGCTGCCAAGCAGAGAAGCAGAACGAGAGTGTCAGATAAGCTAACTCTACCAAATACCGAGGTTCTGTCTTTGCCTTGCCATTTCCCCTCAAAATAAGCTAAAATACAGACAGTAAGATTATAATGATCAGGAAAACTGAAGGGCTTATAGTGGTGTTTCTCGTTGAAACAGTAGGGTGAAGGCATGTTATAAATTAAAAAAATGTACGGTACTAGTCACCCAACAGCCTTCTGTCTGAGTTTGTACAAATAATTGATGCACCATTCCTGGTGGAAGACAGTTAGGCGGGTGCTAAGGTAGAAACTTGTACGGTCTGTTCTTAGATACATCTGCTAAGTTCTTTCCAGCCTTTCGGAGGCCAGGATACAGATACCAGATTCGTGGGTATTTCTAAGGGTCAGCTGTACCACTCAAAGTCATGCAACTGCAACATCACTCTGCAAAAATAAATGCATGTGGAGGACAGACACCTGGACAAGCACAGGCATATTAGTAGATGTTTGAAATAATCGGGGACCATGCTGCTGACAGAGCTGGCTTCAGTTCTGCTGGTCAAGAAGAACGAAATGGTTGCTCGAGCAGAAATTGGCATCTAGCTAAGGGCAGCTGAGATTACAGCTAATGCAGTATATAATTGCCTTTCATTAAATAACAAAACACCATCCATCTGAGGCATTTCTAAACATGCCAGTCCAATAAGGATTCCAGTGCGTTACTTTTTATACATGCCAGCAGAGCCAGTAGTCCCTAAGGAATGCCAAAAGATTAAACAAGAGCTGCATTCATTCATGGTCATCATGTTCAAACATTAGAAAACTTGTATTCAACATACAGAGTTAACATTTGACCTGAATGTTTTAGAGACAGAAAGAAAAGCAGTTTTGAAACATCATATTGGCAGATTGCTCTATTTCTTTTGAAGGAAGATCTATTTTGAAATATTCCCAGTCACTCCCAAGAAAAACTTTAATAGGGCTAAAAGGATAAAAGGAGAAACACTAAAGGAATTATCCAATCTGCCCAAGCTAAATACATAAAGGCTGTCCTGGATATTCACATTCAGAAGATGACAAACAGATACAGCCTATAGCTCAGACAGGAAATCCACAGGAGCTCTAGAAAGTCATAGCAATCAGCATATAAGAGCGCTGTTCCTTCCTACAGTATAATCACATGAGGAAAGAGGTTGTTTATTTCCTACAGTACACCTCTGCGATGAAGACACAAGACAGCTGTTTTTTCGCCCCTCACTAGAAAGTTGGGATATTCTCCTTAAAAGAAACCATACAAATTATATAAAAATATTTTTTTTGCCAAATAAAATCTCCCTCTTGATCCCTAAAGATACGGACATTTGAGGTCACATTTCCAAGCTTTTCCACTTCAGCCAACACATCCCTCTCCCTTCAATACAGACAAAGCTTCAGTGCACTTCAGCACAGACAGAAAATCTTCTAGCACGTATAAGGACTGGACCGGAAGAGAACCCTGAAATCTTGCAATTTTAACCCAAGAACTAATAATCCTCTGCACATTTTTCAGTCGTTCTACATTCAGTACGTAAATGAAGAAGTTTTGTCAGTACCTGAACAGTTACACATTCCTTATACTAAGATACGCTGCTGTTAAGGGGCAGGGGAGTTACTTTTCCTCTGCAGTGTCTAATTTGCTATCTTGTTACATGTTCTAGCAGGTGCACACAGACACACACTTAAGAAAAATCACTCTCTGACATTGCTAATTTCAGAATTATATGCATATTTCTGTTCTTTAAATAAAATTCTTTGCAAAGCAGCAGGCATAAAGGCATTTCCTCTTTTGTACCTCTTTTTTCTTCCTCTTTTTTCTTCCTACTGAGAGCCTCAGGTATCACCTGTTTTAAAATCTTTCTGCTCAAAGATCTCAAAGCAACCTGTGAACTTCCATAAAACCCTACCCATTCAGCACACTGGGTAAGTAGATGAAGGGGTGGGGAGGAAAGTCTTCATTTCACAGTCACATTTTTCATCATGAACATACACAGTCACAGACTAAATTTTCTTCACCGTGCTATGCTGCTTCTATGTTTTAGAAGAGATTTTTTGTGGCATTGACTTTTGTTTGGTTTTATTATTTAAAACACATACACAAGGTTGTTACGAAAACTAACTCCTGACTTCAATGCAGCAGGAGCCACATTAACATGTGAGTAACAGTAACAATTACCTTGTGCCCCATGACAGCTGAGGCACAGAAAAGAGAACACTGAATCACCTTAGGTAGCAGCACTAGTGATATAGCGGAAAGCAGGAGGGGCCTAGAGCATAGCCTTTGCCTGGGGATCCCACAGGTCTAACGTTGGCTATTAACATGGCAGTAAACTCTGCCCTGCAAATCAGTAGCTTTGAAAACAACACAGGCATAGAGAGCAGACACAAAACCAAAAAAAGCCATGGCAAACTATAAGCCAAATCATCGATAGGTAAAGTATCAGCATATAACGTGGGATGCTGAGAACTGCAGGTCAGCGTTTACCATGAGACACTCGGACCCCTTCCGCCCAGAAGCATCCACTCAAGCCACCGATAAGCACAGCGCTACATCTTCTAAGGGTAAGACTCGAGCAGAGAGCGCATTCGAGAGCCTCACGCCCCTACCTGCTCCTCAGGAACCACGAAGACACCCGAGGGCTCTGTGTGCGGTGGGAGACGAGGCCCCCAGCTCACCTGGGATGCTGCACCCCGCACCCTGCCGCCTCCGAGTTTACAGAGTGCAGCTGCCCCGGCAGCACAGCGGGCAGCCAGCCCCGTCCAACCGGGGGCGCGGCGGCGGGAGAGGGGAGGGAAGCCATACAAGAGCGGAATGAGCCCGAGCACACGGCTCGGGAACCAGCCAAACCGGCTGCCGTCACCGCGGCCCTCGGAGGGC
>NW_008824469.1:1411254-1423755 GCF_000699105.1 Pygoscelis adeliae
CTCGGTGCGGAGGGTCGTCCTCGTCCCCACAGCGGGGAGGGGATCCGAGCACCGGTAGCGCTGACCCCTGAGGGAATGCGCTGCGGCAGCATGCAGGCGTGAATGGGGGGGGGAAGGGGAAGGGTGGGGAGTAGAGGGAGCACATAGCTCTTAGCAGATGAATAACTTTACTGTCTGCTTCTTTTCTCCATTTTCCTTTTGTCCTGATGCCCAGAAATTTATCATTCCTTCTCCTTCTCTAAAGTACTGAATATTTTAATTTTCATTGTGTTTGTGAAGCAACACATTGGAATCTGGCGTTATCCCAGTGCGAAAGTTTAAACAGCTGTAGCGGTAGCTCCAACACAATCATCAACAATTTAATACCAATTTTCAAGGCTGAATCAAACAGCTTTGCTTCACTTCTTTACCTCTTATAAATAGGCAACAGAGCCCAGCCAGAGTTGGCCCATAACTGCTGAATTCATCACAAAGCAAACCTCAGTCTGCAGTCTCACAGATCATTTAGTTTCTGCATGATGCTATTCAAACAAAAGGGTGATGAGAAAGCAGTTCCACTGCCGGAGACTGATTGCAATTTGTGTTTCATTTTGGCTTCATTCTTTGGCATTAATCCAGCATGGTAAAGCACAAAATGGTGTGATGCAGTCCCCCAAATAATAGGTTTCAACTAGATCAGCATTTAGCTGTGTTTGTTAGAATTTCACTTCCTAAATGTTAAATAGAATCTCTTACCATGGCCATCAGATGTTGAAACAGATACTCGAATCCATGTACAGCCACCCTTCTTTCTCCCTGCAAAATTTGATAAAAGTTTTGCTGAATAAAGACTTCAGGATTTAAATATTAGATTATATTTAGAAGCGCAGAGCCAGCAAATGATTGCTTAAAACAAAAAATTGACCCTGCAGCCCCTAGCTATGGAAATAATCCCTAACACAAAAATTGCAATTAGGGTAAAAACTAGAGTCAGACTAACTTTACAGAACACTTGCCCAAAATACCTGTTGGCTTGAGAGCTACAGTTGTGAACCTTTGTGCTTGTTTCTCGTATCACAGATTTGAGCTCTCTGTATGGATCTGATGCTAACATAAAATGTGTTTTCCTCTTAAGTGTATCATTTTTCCATCATTTTCCTTCATTAATTTGATTTTTTTGTCTCACAGTTAATTTGTTACCATGTAGGTAGATTTCAAGAGTATGCAGTTCAATGCACAACATTAAGCAATATGAGACTGCTGTATCTAGCACAGGGCACAGCAACTAGAAGTCAGCTTACTACTAAAGACAGAAACTAAGAGTTGCAGCTTTGCACTGTTCTTGTAGAACTTGTAATAAAGTGCAAGCAGTAAATAACAGCGGTGAAAAAATAGATGAAATATGGTTCAAATGTATAAGTAGCTTTCTTTACTCCATTGCAAGGCTAAGCTAAGAATGTTCTGCTACTAAAGCAAGAATTGAGAATGATGTCACATAGATCAAAAGCTTCTACCTATAAAGTGAATGTGCCGTTTTTTCATGTAATTTCCTAGCAAACAGAACCACAGCTTCAAGATCAAAGTAATCTTGTAGGAAACAAGGGAGATAGATATCCATCATTCAACCAGTATCAACCTCAAACCATGAAAAAGTAGCTTTAGAGCAACTGTAACTTAAGTTCATCCCAATTAGAAATGGTTGACTTAGCTTCTGTGTACCAGTCTACACTTAGATGGAGATGTATGCAGACTGTGACAACAATAACATCTACAATGTTCACATCCAGTTTGTAGCAATCATTATAAATAAAAGATGCTGGTACTATAAATCACAATACTATAAAGGACTAAGTATGATTGAAAGCCAGAATATCTTTGATTCTAGCACTAGTGGCTCTCTTCTGAACTGCATGATCAGATCAGTCAACATATAATACATAGACATTTTCCTAACTCTACGAAAACAGGAATTGCTGGATGCTCCAGGGAAATTCAGGATGCTAACATAACTACTGGCATCCTGGCCACAAGTATAAGGCCTACTTTAGAATTAAAATTGTTCTCTTCAATAATGTGGGAACACCAATTGAAATTGCTTCTGCCTTTTTTCAGATTTGTGAAGGCTCTAGAATTACTGAAGCTTTCAGAATAGCTAAAATGTTGTTCTTTAAGAACTGCATTTAAGGATATCATGACTTAGGAGATCCATTCTTGTATTCAATCGGACATATCCACACAAGTATGAAGATTTTGAGTACAGGATTTTTTTTTTTTTCCTCTGAATGATCTCTTCAATATGTACAGCTGGCAATTCCTATACAGAACTGATGGTCACAACTCCTTCAGGAAAAGTAACTAATTGCCTTTTTTTTTTTTTTTTTAATCACAGAAGTGCCACTTCAAAAATCCCAGCACAGAAACTTGCACTATTATTTTCTGTAGTTGTTTCTGGTTTTGCAAAAACACAACAGGATTCCCCCCTCCCCTTTTAACCTGAGTGGTACATTTTACGATCAGTATAGCTGTAAATAGATGAGTAAAGAGATTTAGTGTCCTGAAGCCTCCTGCTTACTCTTATTATTTTTGGTTTTAAATTTATGTCACTAAAACTGGCAGCCTTTGACAGATAGGTTACACTAGATGAAAACCTGCTCTTTTTAGCCTTAATTATCGTGTATGCAACAGTTAAAAAAAAAAACAAAACTGCAGACCTGGTAGTTACTGTCACAGCTTAGTGGATTGGAAGGCTGCAAGAAGTCCTTCCATTCTTAATGTACTTAGTTTTGCTTCCCTAGGTCAGCTGTAGTACCCAGCAACAGTACAAAAAAGCTCTGCAAGTCCATGTTCTTTGTTGGTGTGCTACACAAGACAAACTTTCATCCAACTTTACCTTATTCGTTCTACCCAACATGGGTAAAACAACAGAGAACAGTATTTAAACAGACAGTATTTAAATAATCCTTTCTGCATGTTTGTTTAAACAAGGTACTTAATTTAACAATAATGTTCATCTTGATTATGAGTGTTTCATTTCACAGATAACTGAGAAACCATAGTCTATTAAAAAAGATGGACTATGCAAATCATTCTGCCACTGATGTAAATACCAACAAAAGCTGAATTCTCACCTACAGAAAAGCAAAGCAGTTTTTTTTTCCTATTGAGAGTGCTGAGTTCTAAAGAAAGGGTAAATTAAACTTTAGTTAACTACAAGCAACGAAAAGATTTGACATAAGATTTTTTGCAACCGATATTTAGCTGTCATCCAGTGACTGAATAAAAATTTAGGAAGCGTCCAATTGTCACACATTAATTACAATGTTATTAAATCCATCCAATTTGTAAGCTTTTCCAAGGATCAAGACCAATTCCTACCTCTGACTCATCCCCTCCCACCCCCCAAAATGTAAGCATGACTCTACAGCATATTCTTAGGAACAGCATCAGTCTTCAATGGCATTTACTTACCAGAGGCAATACAGCCGTTCTACAAAATGAAGGTACTACGGAGTTCCATGGCAACTACCAATGCATTTGAAACACTTTAATTATATTTGAGCTTTATCCTCCTCTTCATTCCCCCCCCAGCTATCCTGCCTTACAGAGTTTGCAGTAAAAATAATTCTTAGCAGCTAACACATCTTTCAGATATCTTCTAGAATCTCAGCTATTTCTTTTCATGACATTTTAAGCACTGTGAATTAGATTATAAAAATAAATGTGTTAGAAACTCAAACATTTTTAAGAGACAACTAGCCACCTGACTGATACCCTGAATATATTGCACAGATTAGTTATTTTTAGATGTGCATAAGCATGTTTAAATACCTTTGCTGTTCCAAATGCTGTAAACAAACACGAGTACTATGCCAACAGGAATCTGTGGGAAAATTTGAGTGACGCCTGCTCACACTATACCCACCTCATTACTAAAATGAATGAGTAATAAAATTTGTAAACTCCAATGTAGGTTATTATGCCACACCCATCACCATGGGAATGTGACTTAAAAGTAACAGAAATGCTTTGCTATTCAGCTTTTTCTCACACCTTGTAGTGTGATGTGATTGCAGTTTCAATATACAAAACCAATTTGAGTAGTTACTCAATTGGTAAGTTTCAACCAATTCAAGATTCAAGACCTGACAGATTCAAGAGATTCAATAATTACAAGCATCTTCAGTGCAGCAACAATATATAGCACATGATAAGAACAGTGAAGTATAGATAAATAGCTAAGAGATCAAGATGAATTCATTCCTAACCATGAGAGAAACAGCAGGGGTAACTCCCTGTCCCTAATTAACTGTATGTCTTACAGCAGAGGTAAATACAGTAGGAGTTTTACTCTTTGGTTCTGCTCGATCTTCTCAGAGCATTATCCATACTGATGGCCACCACCTCCATAGAAAGGACAATTTAAAAGATAAGATTTAAAAAGAACAATTTAAAAGATACCTCCGAGTGCCCAGTATTTTGTATGATTACCCTTATTTCAAATCAGTTACTAAAAGTTAAACACCAAAATTATACAGTTCCTGCCACAGGCCGTCTGATTTTCTGAGATCAAAACATATGCATTACAAAAATCTTATTCTAAGAAAAAATAACTATTACAGGAACTTTTATAAGTTTTCTTTACAATTTGAAAGGCAAGAGTAACAAATGGAAGTATTCTATTCCCAGCTATGTTTTGCTTTACCAGTTAAGTAAAGAAATTTTTAGGCTAACAGGGGATAAGTTTTTTTTGTTTTAATATACAGGTTATACAGACCATTAGTGAAAAAGGGCTTGGATTTTGGCACGCTCAGACTTGAAACTAAACATCTACAGATGTTTAAGATGGACAGAATAAGAAAAAAAGGAAGGAGAGTTTCTCAATATATGGTATAGGTGGTCTAAGTCTAATAGTTCATGCTCTAATTCATACCATATCCAGACAGCCAAAAGGCCCAGCAAGGCCTGGTAACTCAATGCTTTCCGTTGACTAGCTCCAAGCAGCTCCCAGCTCAGCATTTTTAGTCCCCTGCTAGCAGTCTACTGAAATGCCTACTTTGCCTATCAATAACCAACTCATCATACAGATTTTAACTAACAGGAAAACATTCATACCACCTATTTATTAATTATATTGATATCATTACAAAAGAATGAGCACTGGTGTCATGTGATACTTGACTTACCCCCAAAACCATATTCAAGACAGACAGGGGTAATACCAAGACTAAAAGAAGCAAGTCTAAACATCTGCTAACAGTTTTGCAAAAGAAACACAAAGGCAATATAAAAAATAATTCTGAGCACCCAGACAACTCAGTATTTACAAAAGCCTACAGTCTTCCATTACGTTAAAAACCAAGATTGTTAAATGGGAACAATCCCAGTTGTGGGAATTTTAATTCAAGCGTGTATGCAAGTGTGACAGCGTGGGCCGCATGCTTCCAATGGTAGCAGACTACAGGTGAAGGACAAAAACATTTGCTGACTTGAACAATTAGTCAGTCCAGTCACTTTGGACAAGAATTCCAGTGGATATAAAATGTGGACCGAAACACAGTCCATTCCTGCCCCAAACCCCCCCAAATAATATTTGCTTCAGAAAACAGAAGACATCACCTTCCAAAAATTAAAACGATCTGTATCTCCAAGTAGTTTGTGTGCAGCAAATACAAGAGTAGCCAAAGTGAAAAAATGCTGAAGAATTTAAAATTCAAAGCCTTATAAAATTAAAGATTTAACATATTTAAACTAGAATTTACCGTTACATTAAAAGCCGTATTGCTGAAATGACTTCACTTTACCCTTACTCTAATATCTTCAGTATAAGTCTTGGACACAATAAAGTTAACAGCTACTTTAGTGATAGGTCTGGGAATCTGTACAAACATTGAAGACTTATCTATTCTGATCAGTTAGGTGGAAGGGTGATTTATTATGAATTTATTGTGAACACATAGAATGCTAAAGGGTACTAAGCACATAAAGATGATATTCCTCTTGCAGTTTCTGTAGGCAAGGCAGAAGTACACAAGTACTCCTGTAATGTTTAGGCTGTACATCCTACTAAAGAAGCAGCATTTTGTAAGAGCTATTAAAAGATCTTCTAAGGTGTGGTGAGAGAACTGCATGTTTAAAATATGAGCACCTCAACACACCCAAAAGGTGTGTACACTTGAAATCATTACCTCATGCCCTGCATCACACTGTCATCCACATGTGAATGATGCAGCACACAGCACATAATGGCTTGTGTAAACTGTCATTACTAGCTTTTAACTCCATGGGAGGAGGAGGCATGGAGAAAGGACAAGATTTCTATATGCTTCCAAATACATATTTCTTTGTAAAGTGTATAGAAGCTGGAAGCAACGTTATTATTTCATTATCCATTCCTGTTACAGAAAGTAATACTATTTCTCCTATAAAAGATGGGGGGAAAGGAAGCCTTTCATTTTAGCACATACGATGAACATTTACCTTGACCACTGCTTTCCAAATGCAACCAGATAAACTGAACTGGTATATGCTGCAAAAATTTTTTTCAGCCTCTTGGAAGACAAGCAGTTCATGTATAAAGACACATTTGTTCTCCCTTCCTGTAAAGTTTAGAGAAAAAAAAGGAAATAAATATAAAAGCTTTAACTACAAAAAGCCTGGAGTTCTCTTAAGCATTCAAATGCAGAGTGTACTAATACCATGTATTATACGGATCTTTGGGAAATACGTACTATCTGCAAAGCCGAGAATTTGAAAGAGTAAGTTCAGTCTCTGAGGTTATCTTATCAAACACACCTTTGAACATCCCCCCTTCACGAGTCTTTTCCTACTTTGTTTTACTATGCATCTCACTTGGCTAGGAAGACTTTTTTCCTGCATTTATGTAAGGACAAATGCTTTACAGCTCCAATGAATACTGTTCAAGTCAATCTAGTACTCCCTCTGCTGGCACCGCAAATAACATAGTCATTTCACGCGCAGGTCCCCCTGAAGACAATTAAAAGAAGGGAAAAAAAGTGTTAGAACAATTAATCAGCAGAATTAATTAATTAAAGCACTTTTAAGCTTTCAGAAGTGGGAAATTCTTCAGATTATGAAAAATAAATGGTATGGCAAGGTTCTATTTAAGTAGCTAAAATAATTTTAACAGCTTCTTGATTATGAAAACCTGAACCCAACAGTTGCGACCCTTCCTAAAGTATTTAACTTTATTCATCCTCATTTTAATCAGCTTCTTTTTCTAATTATCTTCAGCAGCTAATTTTCAAAAATCAGCAGTTTGATGGCTTAGGACTCATTAAAAAAATCTTCATATAAAAGCTCATTTATTAAACCTCTGTACACAACAATGAACATGTATGTACAGCAAGTTTACATGAACGATGACGTTACAAAAGATACAGTGGTAATTAAAACTGACCCACATAAATAATTTATAAAAATATTTGAAATGGTGAAGATAATGCTGGTAATCCCTGATTATTTTCATCCAATTGCCAGGATTTTGATGTGGGAAATCTTAATGTTAGACCTTTTTAAAAACATTCTGAATATATTAAACTTATCTACAGGATAATTAGCAAAATGCATAAAGTATAGATTATTGTACAAAGGACAGATATTAAAAAAAATCACGAATCCACCTGAAACTCAAGGACAATATAAATCTTAGCCAAAGTAATGAACAGCAAACCACAAACTCCTCTTTTTAGAGTTTCATGTATTGGCAAGTAAATCGTTCTTAACAAATAAACAGTCCTGTTATTCCTTAGCGGAAGGATGTAATTTGGCAAAATTCTTCTGCATTTTCTGGCCGCATTGGTGGTCCTGGTCAATACGGAAGCCCTGCACTGACTTCAGTCCCAAGGAAGAACGGGGCAGACCTGTATTCGTCAAGATTTTCTCCTTCCCGCAAAAGGATGAGGAAGGCTATCCAAGTTTGTAAAACCGGAGAACAAGAGAGAAGGAAGAGTTGGACATAACGAAACAAAGGAAGACTAGTTAAGATGATGTCTTTTTCTTTTGCTGGTTTCTTGGGGAATTTTTTAACACACTTCTTATTCGTAGATAAACACCTGTTGATTCTGCCATATTTTCAAATTCAAATGGTGTTATGCCTGCAGCAAACTTGCTCATATCAGGAACAAGACTGGAGTTTTTTGCAGATGATTCAATGCTTGTGACCACTTTATTACCACCTGTATTTTCTCCATCGTTAACCTCACGGTTGGGAGCAGGCATGGTGTTATCCAGCAAGCCTTCAGAATCTGTATTATCAGGATTTTCCTTTAAGTTAAGCAAACTATCTCCTGGATTAGGACTAGTTATAGAACGTTCATTTTCTGGTGTCTGTTCACTGATGTCGGAAAACCTAGTTTCCACTGTAATCACCTTATCAGATGATCTTACTTCTGCAACAAGATCTACTTCGTTCCTAGATGGTGATGATGTAACAGAATTTCCAGTCAAAGGTGTATCAACAGGAATATCAGAGTCACTGTTTGTGCTTTCTGCCTGCTCTAGTGCTGCCCAGATTAATCGCTGCTGTTCCTCTAGCTCTTCCAAGGTCAGAGTATCCTCATCCATGACCGAGTCCACTATTTTTGGCTGAGGAACATCACTGGAAGGATTCAATGGTGGAGTAGTCCTAGGACGAGGAGAGTGGGTGGGTGTTGAAGGTTGAGTTGGTGTAGGATTTAGTGGAGGTGTTCCTCGTGGTAAAGGAGGAGGAGTTGACATTGATGGACGTCCAGGTGGCAGCGGAGGTTGGAACTGAAAACTGTTAGGAGTTTGAGATCTTTGTGACACTTCCAGATCTAGAAACAGATTGAAAGACATCTATTAGAATCTGAAATCTGAGTAGGACAAGATTCAAAGCACCAATGCTCTGATTAACTAGCAGACTTATGTGTTCTCATCCTTGGTTTTCAGCTGAGACAGAACAAACTTTTTGAATATTTTAATATCCACTGAAACTATGTTTTTGGGGACTTTAACTCTGCTAGCCATTCAAGGGGGGGGGGGGGGAAGATACAATACTCTTGAATGTATTGAGAACAAACCTATTCCACACTGAGACGCACTGAAGGATTTCCTCATAGGAAATCCAAAATGAAAGCCAGAAGTTCCTCCAGCTATTCTAACGTTTAAACAACACTGTTAAGTCCTCCTGTGAGTTTGACTCATATTTAAGTTGTGAGCTTCTAACTTCCTACATTATGTCATCCAAATATTTAAGGATTTGGAGGTCCTCATAACGTAAGTTTCTTTAGGATATACCTGAAGTAAAGAGATCGGAATTTGTAACCTAACATTCCAATTGCTCTGAGCACACTTGAAACCTCCTGCTTGGTACCGGAAGATATGACAATCACAGCAACAGAGAATGCTTATTGTAGAGAGGCCCAAATGCAACTATAGCAGGATACTGCTAGCATATGTTAGCAGTTACATTAATTACCACCATAACACATTGGTTTCTCTTTATGAACACTGACATTTCAATTCAGAGCAAATTATTTTGAAAATAAAAATTGAAAATAGGAAAAAAAATTGCAGAATAACTATACCAGAATCTAGGTCCATGTCAGCTGCTGGTACCTCCAAATTGTCTTCTTTAGGTCGTTTTGAACGATGAGAGCTTGACTGAGATGCAGCCCTTTTATTGCTAGATTTTGGACTTGGCTGAAGAGAAATCATCCAGGAAAACAAAAGAAATTAGCATTAAATTGTACAAGGTAACATTTCCAGCTTTAAGAACATATTTAAAGCAATTTCATAACTATACAATCATTTGGCAACCCAGTGTGTAAACTAGACATTGAAGTTTGAGAGATTTAATGCAACTGAACAGAACTGTAGTCTTGTTCAGGTTTAAGTGGAAAAAGAAAGACTGTCTGCATTCCTAACACAGGATTAGGACCAAGTTTCCACCTGGACACCTACATTTTATGAGACCATCACAATGCAAGTATTGCACATCCCTTCCTGGCAGGCTTAGAATTTACCGTTTAATTCCATATAGCGTACACTTTGGGACTAAGAGCAGAGCATACATCTTCCACCCTTAAGTGGAAGTATTCTGCAGTAGATAACACTAGGCTAAAGTCACGTTAGAGAAGACCTGAGAATGATACAGGACAGGACTACCATGTGTTTTCTCAAGTCACTATAATAAGATTACTGTAAATCATGACTATGGCAAGTAAGCTTTTCACTTATTTGGGAAGTCTGAAACTAAGACTGGTTTTAGGCTGTAAAAGTTTATAGTAATCTTTTTCACAACTGTTTATAAAATATTGCACAATTGGGATCTGCTTATATTAATTGAAATAATGGAACTTGTTCTAAACATGAAGCTCCTTTTTGTTAGAACAGATAAAGCCAAGCATCAGCATTTCACACCTGGTAGTGTCAACAAGAAAGTCTATCCCCTTGTGCAAAAAAGAAGCTTTAAACAAGAGATCATCATTGGCTACACTAACTACATGACAACTTTTTTTTTGTGAATAACAATGAGATATATTCACCGCATGAAAATTAGAAAGGTAGTTGGCAAAAACATCTTTCTGTTGAGATGGCTGCATGGGGATGGAACCAAATATCTGCCATTCCTACAGAAAAAGAAAAAAAAAAGAGAAAGAACGTTGCATATGGTTGGCTAGTAACAGGACAGTAAACCTTAAGAGAAACACTGAGAGATTAACAAGCCAAGATGAATTCAAGTTCTCATCAAAAGCCTCATTTATCAGAGTAAATAGATCTTTCACAGGAACTTCTGGCAAACCAAAGTACTCTTACCTGTGAACACAAACAACTGATGCAATGCACTATGACTGGGTTGTAGGAATAATAATTAAAAAAAAACATCACCTTTACAAAACACCTTAACCATTTCCTAGCAACTACTCTTCAACATTTCTAAGACAACTACAAACTTCTCCTTGAAATAACTGTTCAGATGAAAAAGGCTTACTTTGAAAACTTAATTTTTAGTGAAAACTGAAAAAAACTTGAGGACAGAACTTTGGTTAAGAATACTGAATGAAAAAACACATTTGGAGGCCACTAAATGGGCAAACGTAAAGCTGCAAAAGAGAATGTACAAGTGCTTTTTAATGCACAGGCACTAACATCAGTGATGAAGTTCACTACTAGCAGCAGGTTAAAATGCTTTTGAAAATAAAAGTTCAGCAGCAGCAGCCACAGGAGATTCTTTGTGCGCTCTATGCTTAGGAGGGCATCCACTATGTGGGTCTTCGGATATGACTCATTTTGTTCTAGCAGTTTCAAAGCTTCCCAGAGATTGCACACTGGTCTGATGTCGTTTTCTATAGTTGAAATTATATTTATGTAGGAACAGGCATTTGTGTGTAAAGTTCTGGTTTAAAAAAAAAAAAAAATAAAAATTTGAACTATCCTTCTAGGCTCCTGTTGGTCTCATAATGGAAATAATCACCACAGAAGCACTGTCAGACCCTACCCACAAGATCTGTGACAGGTATCAGGTAGATGGATGTCATGTCAAATTACCTCAACAGCCTCCAGCCCCAAACCAGGTGCTTAAAAATAGCAAAAATAGCTTAAAAAGAGCCTGTTGAAAGAAAATTGAGATGCACTGATACAAAACATTGAACTTGGCTAAAAGCAATTAATGTTACTCAGCATGTTGTTTAGAAGGCAGAGGACAGCCACTTACATCTGGGATCCCACTTGGAGTGGATATATTAAAGCCTGGATAGTTTATCAACTTAGAGACATCATAAGTGATGCGTTTTGGTTGATGAGATCCTTCATCTTCTGTTCCACCATCATCTATAACAAAATATAATTATTATTGATGCTAGTTAAGAACATTACTGAAAAAATCCACAGGATTTAAGAACAGGATTTTGGAATGTGTGTGTTGGCTTTGTAATCCACAAAGGCAGTAACAGTGACCAAATCTAACAGATACATGCTCAAAGCTTCCCCAAAAACCTAATTGGGTATTCATAATAATACCACTCTTTATGTACCATTACTAGTCTCAGAATTTGGCATCAGGACTGTTCTCCGAGATGCAGCATAAATGTTGGTCATTAGTAAAAAGCTGGTAAATTACTTCATAAGTTGGGGTTCAAGAAATGTATTCTTTGCTTGCTGGTGGTCTTCTTAAGTTACTGAACTTTAGAAAGTATTATGGTTTCTTTCACAAAACATAAGAGAAGCTTATTAAAAAAAGGAAGAGGAAATTTGACAATAAACTATTTGCAAGTCTTGCACAGTTTCACAGGAACTCCATGTTCTATTATCAAGGGTTGTTGGAGTGAAATCACACTGACAAAGAGTCTTCAACTATGCAATCCAATCATTATAGAAGTTGTTTCATTGTCACATCATAGCTAGATGAAAGGGGAGTATTTTTACATGACTTCAGAAAAAAACCCTTGATTTACAACTTTCTCACTCTTCCATGAGGAAGATGAAGGTTTACAAACTAAGTACTTCATTGTCTCCTGAATAGGGTGCAGCCAGTAAATAGCC
>NW_008824469.1:1423793-1432695 GCF_000699105.1 Pygoscelis adeliae
CCATCATAAAGCGCAAGTCCTGAGTGCTCCATTTCAGCCTCCTTGAGCCAACCTGGAGGATAACCCAGCTGACGCATGCGATATATAAATGGAGGAAGACTTTTATCTGTGACACCAAGTGCATCTTGAAGTTCCCCACTAAGTTAAGAAAATAAACAGAAAACAAAGGCCTCCAGTAAAATCCATAATTGAGTTCTAACAAAAGGAAGTTATGAACATTTTGTTGAATTTTAAACTATCCAGTTAAAACAACTTAGTTTTAGCTCAAACTATGTTGCCTGTCAATTCCAGATATAACAATTTTAGGTCAAAACCAGCTCTGATGTTCAAGATAACTTTTAACACTTTCATTTCTCCATACAAGCGTATGTATGCTTAAACACTTTATGAGAATTAATTCCACACTGAGAACAACTTACTAGACTTGTTACTTCTGATTCATGGCCTTAACTGTAGCTATCACAACAGGAAGGGTGGAACTTAATGCAACAGTAAATTTACCTATGATTTCTTTGGAGACTGCTACAGCCATATTATGATTTTTTTTAAAACATTTTGAATAGAGAGAAAAAGAGGAAGGACACTCAAAGCTCAAAATTTTCAGAATCTTGCATGCATTTTTAGTTTATTAGGAACATAATATATTTGCAATTTGAGTAGCCAGAGAGTAAAATTTGTCTCCCTACATTAGGGAGACAAGTGCCATGGGAAAGGGTAGGACTATTAAGCTAGCAATGAGTTTTCATCTGAAAAATATCTGCAATTTATTAAACAAAATTTTATTTAGCAAACAAATTCAAACATAATACACCCATAGTTAAGAGTAGCAAATGGACTTATAGAACTCTGGAAAGTAACATCTGGCACTCCAAAGGTAGAAAAAGTATTCCAGAAAAGCAGTGCAACAGCTAATGGAAGGAAAAGAGATACCTAATTACTCCTGGTTTAAATTTTCCAAACCTCTCTTCTACTTCTTCTGCATGATAACGCTGCTGAAAATTCTGATTGCTCGCTTCACCACAAGCTTCCATAAACTCCTTTCTCTTCTCACTTATACGAGCTGCATTTCGTGGCTTAAAGATAATACAATTGGGAAGTTTAGATTTGGGCAATTTACAATTTATGCACTCCTTCACCCAACATAAAACTGGTACTCTTTGCCCTCAGCATGCTTAATCGTTTATCACATGGCTGTGTGATACAACTACAGTTGTAATGCAAACTACATAGCAAAAAACCAAGAGTATTTGCACTGGATCTAGCGGAGCTCTGAAACAGGACGAAAGAGTGGTAAAACTGAAAAATGTCCTTCCATAAATTAAAGGAGACATTCAAACCATTATGCTACAAAATTAATTTATGGTCTGATTTAGTATGTTAGAATTTGTAAGTATGAACAGTATAATCTAATCAACAGAGATGAATAACCATTTGTACATCCTGACCCCAATACATCTAATTTTTTTTTTTCTAAATGGTGCAGTTACACTGAAACATTTCTTGGAGAGCAGCAGCCTTTTGAATACTGATGTAGACTTTACCTTTGGACAGTCTTTCATTTGATGGTCTTCAGAACCACAATTGAAACAATGCGGTTTTGGCCTGCTTAAAAAATGCACAAGAAATTAAGCCTGAAAATAATTTTGCAATGTTAAATGCACTTAATTATTTTAAATCTTGTTTGATTTTTAGTTTTAGACTTAGAAAGAAAAAAACGTAAGCATTGCTTGCTGATTTCATATGTTGTCTTCTGCTTCTCTTAAACTGACTGTTTAATATCAATCTTCAAAATAGAGTAACAGAACATTGTTTATTTCACAGTCCTAAGGAGAACACAAGAAATGAGAAAAACACAGGAACAGCACTGGGGGGGGGGGGGGGGGGGCAGCAGGAGAATACATCACAGCATGTGGAGAGAAAGGAAATAAAGAGGAGAACTAAAATTACAGCGGAAAAGTAGTACTTCCAGGCAGAAATGGAGCTTTTCTATCCCATATAAGAGAGATCTATTCCTTTAAGAGGGAATAGAATAGCAATAGAATAATTCAGGCTGGATCTCAGGAAATCTCTAATCCAGTCCCTTAATCAAAGCTGGGTCAGCTATGAGATCAGACCAGGTTGCTCAGGGCTTTATCCAGTTGGGTCTTGAAAATCTCTCAGGATGGAGACTGCATAACCTCTCTAGGTAACCTGATCCAATAGTTTACTGTCCTAAAGGTGGAAAAGCTTTTCCTTATATCATGCCGCAGATAGAAGAGCATTCACTGAAGGATTTCTGCTTCTGATTAAATACGTAAACATTTGCTTAGGCAGTGCCAATAAATGAAAACAAAACCTACATACTAAAGCTTATGCTATGTCCAGAGGAAGGGAAGAGATGATGTTAAAACAATACTTTTAACTCTAGAGTACTGATAAGGAACCCCTCAATTTAATATGCCTGTAGTACATTAATACCTCTATTGCTCTTTTTATGCTTCTATCATCAGAAGTCTAATCCTTTTTACAATACTGAGAATAGATACCAATAGAAACAAGTAGGAGGAGAGCATGACTCTTTCTTTGGAAAGTGCTGGTCCGCAGTTTGAACAAGTTATGCACATTGTGAAATTGTGCACTGAAAACCTGGACTGGAACTGCATCTGGCTTCAAGTTTAATTTTCCTTGTAAATTCATACCATGGCAGCAAACATTTTCAACATTATAAGGGGGAAAATCCCAATCTTTTACAAGATTTTAGAGAAAGATGTCTTTTCTGAACATTCATTTTTACCAAATTAGGATGGGAACCAGAAACGGAGACAAAAGGGTGACACAAGGATGAGTGTTCAGGGTAATCCCCCCCCACACACACACTCCAGCTTCTTGAAGCCTCTAATTAGATAAAGTGAAGTGTGTCTTCTGCTTCATCTTTACACAGTATTCAAACAGAAACCTTCTGCGGTGATGCAAGTATTTTATCACCATCCCATATCATGAGCACAACCCTTCAATCTGCTTTCCATTCAGATTGTAGTATTTCTAATCAAACCAGAGTTTAACTCAGCACGCCTCTTTATCTTTGAAATTCCCACTAAAAGCTGGCCTGATCTTCACTGCATCTGAAATCAGTGACTTTAGATGCTATGAAGACCACACAAGCTGTCAGCTGGAAACTCAATTTGCTTTACTTCTTACCTCCCATAAAAGCTATACAACCAACTCTAAGATCAGTCTGTCTTAAAAGCCTATAAAATAAGTCAGACAGGAGTTGTTCTACAAAACAGTAAGAATGATGATAGTACACCAAAGCAACCACTAAAAAGGCAAGCAACAGAAGAACTGAGCATAAACTTCACAAAGTTCTTACACATTGATTTTAGGTCCTTCCTAAAGCAAGTCAATAAACAAGACACCCACTGACTGCAAAGCTCAACACTGGTTTACTTAATTTAAACTCATTGCTCAAGTATGTTCAAGGGTTTAGTATACTGGGGAATAATCACAGTGTACATCTGAACTTTCAGCTCAAAACTTTATATTTAAGAATAATACAAACCTTTTTGGTTTTACTTGTATTTCTTGTCCATCTAGGGAGAGAATCTGGCTGAAAACTTGCTGATATCTTTAGATTTCAATAAGGAACTGCTACTGGATGAAGCAAAATTTCAATCTTGTTTAAAATACCAGTGAAAACCTAATAGTGCTTTGAATAGAATACTGACTTTTCCAGATTAAGTTACAGATAGGTCCTTGATATGAAGTCTATAGTATAAACTATAAAACTATATCTATCATAAACTATTTGCTAAGATGGGCTTACGTTGTTTCCTCCTACCCAATAATCAATTTTGTTCTTTATCAGCACTTGCTAAAACTACAATCCTTTTGTTTACAGACAGAAGTTTCAAGCTAATAATTCTGATATGCTTCACAGCAATCTTATTAATAACATATTTTGATAGAGTTTCAAAAATATAACTCACTTCTCAAGTAGGTGGAGACAGATCATATCGCACTGCTTGTGTTTGCTTTTGGACTGCAATGTGTCAGCTGCTCTGCCCATTTGTCTAAAAACATACGAGAAGACAAGAGGGCCACAAGCGAACCGGCACAGTAACGACCAAGAGGTTCAGTAGAGTTCAGAAGCACAGCAGTTTCCAGAATCTAACAGTTGCTTTTAAAAAGAAAAGCAGATGCCAGATACTAGTTGAACTGACAAGTTAATTGAGTGCAGTATTTCAGTCATTTAGAAGCACGGTACCTGATATACCATTTATCTCAGAAGTAAGTGCTATTTTAGGCTTAATGTCATCTATGGGAGCTCTAAAGAAAGATGCAGTAACTACATTTAAAGAACAATATCAAAGCTAAGCTGGCAGACATGAAACTTTAGCCACACTTAACTTTGCATTTTAGGAGAAATTCCCCTGTTACACATCTACTTCCTTCATCTGGAGGCTGGGAGATAGTACAATATCATTTGGAGAATAGGACTGACTTAATGCACTATAACAGAGACAGCTTTCCAAATGTAGAATTATAGCACAGTGCACACACAGTCAAAGGCAGGCACAAGAAAACCCAGGTTAGCCGGCTTATAAATTTGCGATTTTCTTTCAGATACAAGTAATTTTTTAACACTAGGAAATAACCTTTATTATAAGCTTGATAACTAGATATTGCAGAAATGAACTGTGAAACCAGTTCTTGTCCTGACCCCTTCTGGGGCAGAAGCAATACTGGAAAACTGGGGAGATGAGATTACTTGAGAAAAATGGAGAAATTTCTTGCCCGATCTCTTTTTGTCATGGAGGACTACAATATTAAAAAACACTTTTTCCAACATTTCCCTCAATTCCACCTTTCAAATACTGGCTTTAACAAACAGGAAAGAACCAACTTTAAAATGGATATGTTAAAAGCATTCCATAATTAAATTCTATTAAAAGACTTTCCTTCTGGCTCCCACATCTGGAAAAAATCACCTTAGAGCGTATCTGAGTTTGCCAAGCCCTTTTCTTCTCCCAAACAGCAGATTTTATAGAGGGAGAATGCTTATTCATATCTGGAATGACCTGTCATTCCACACCTGATTGCACACTGGCCCAGGAAATTCCTGAAGTCACAAGATGTATTTATGGGGATAAGGCATTCACTCTTCCCAAGCCTAAGTCTTCTAAAAATCTGCGAGCCAATCATATCAAAATACTTACATGTTTTGAGTAAAAAAAGCCATTAATTACTCATTAAATCTTTTCATCTGTAACGACCGATATGGTTTTGATAGAAAAGTACAATCTACTGAACAGAATTTGAGTTCAATTTACCGACTGGCATTCTTTGAATTTGACAAACGGAAAAAAACCCTTGTTTTAGTAAACAGGATACTTAGGTATTTCCCATCCTTCTGTCAGCTGTGGATTCTCATTTAATATAGGCTGTCCCAGTTTATCGAGACAAAAATTGGTAAAATACAGAACACTTCCTACAACCTGTAGAAAAAAAGTCAGAAAATTGTCAGAAATGTGTCAGCATGTAGGTCAGATTGGTAGCATTTCTATAAATTTACATTGCTTGAAATACTTCCAGGTTTTTTCCCCCACTCTGTAAGAATTTACAAATGATACACGCCCACACCTGTACAAATAAGTATTTTTTCCACTGATGTAGCCAAAACATACTGAACTTAACTGCTATTAGACCAATAAATGAAATTTAACAAGATCTTATTTTAATGGCAGTGTATATTGAATATTTAGAATGAAGAGTCAGACCTACCATTGATGAGTATATAGTCAAAAACTTACACTAAAAGCTTCTTTAATTTTTTTAGCAGAATTTGAGCTTGCTGTTTTACAGTCCTCTTCCAAAAGAACACTGGAGGGCTGACATGAAAAGTAAAAATGCAAGTTAGTAATTTAGGAGCTTTTCTTTTTACTGTTATTTTAAATTAATTAAGCATGTAAAAGGCACACAACATGGCATACAGCTTCTATTCTTTCATGAAACTTAGTTAAACAATACGATAGAGATGTCTAAATTAGTCATAATGCTTTCCATAGTCCAAAGTACAACACAGCTCATTTCTAATGTTTTCTTTGATGAGAAATATGCTGCATAAGAACAGCTTTTGACATAAGAATAAAGATAAGAGAAAGATGGAGACAAATGTGCCATTTCACCCTTTTATTCAAAGTGAACACTAAAAAGTGAATGTTAAGTAAAACTCAAAATTCTAAACTAAGAGAAGAAACTGGAAATTTCCAGATTCTGTTGTTCATCTATGCTCTTATATATACTCAAAGTTGGGCCAAATACAATCAAAAGAGGATATGTTAAGTTTGTACCTTACGGTCTTTTCTCGATTATTTAAACCAACTTATTACTTGCTTTTACACAAATTTCACTAGGAACAATTTTAAAGAAGCATTCTCATGGGCAGAAAGGCTATTTTCTTTGTCCTGGTCCTCTATTTTTGGAACAAATAGTTATACAACATTTGTTTGATACTTGATTTGCAATTAAACAGGAAAACACATCTACAATTCAGCTATTTAGCAGTGTAGTATTTCAATATTCCCACTATAAAGATGCAAGAGAAGGAGCACCTAATAACAATTTGAGTTTTATAGTACCTGTGGCTTAACATTGAAGTGCGTTTTTTCTTGTTCACCTCTCTTCTGCTCTTCATATTTCTGAACTAAATTAAAAACAAAGTCTTCAATTTCTTGATGATACTGCCTGTAATGGAGTGAAGAAATATACAGAGATGAAGACCTGAGCAAGATTTAAACATATGCCACATGTCTTTTTTTTTTTAAGCATTTACCATTTACTTCTTAAGAACTTAGGAAAGGGGCAGTCAACTTCTCTCCTGTCCTCCTCCCAATCCCCACCAACAGGAATGCAATCTATTATTAGAGAGCACCCTTATATTAATGTGGCAAAAAATCAACTCAGAGGCAGGGAAAATTTAATTTAATATATTTACCCACAACACTCACGAAAATCAAACTGCTATTCAGACTCACTCCAAGTTCCTGGAAGTCACACTTCATTTCATGATAAAAACAGATATTGCTAAAGAAAGCAACCAACCTCCTGTCATATTGCTTATTATCCTTTCTCCCCTTCAGGCTTAACAAGTTTATGTTATTGAATAAAACGTATATCCATCCCTTGGGCAAACACTAACATATCCAAACAAACAAAAAAAAGTCCTATTTCCTGTCAGGATTGCTTTTCTTGAGAAGTACTTACTTTGAAATTACATTGTTCATAAATAAAATCTGTAAAAGAGGTCCATCAAATTTGGAGCTGTCCACTGAAATTCCACTAGAAGAATAGAACAGAGACACAGACAATGGTTACTGTATAGCTTTACTGTAAACGTTCCCTATCCGTTTTATCACAGCAAAGAGTCTGTAGTCCACAGACAGGAAGGTTTGACCAACAGAAGTTCTGTTCTTTTAAGAAGTTCCTATTCACTTAACCATAAATCATCCTCTTCCAAGCAAAGCAGGTTGCCTGGTGTGAGGTAGAAAGAAAACAAAACAGAACACCACACTACAGAAGTTTTCTTCTAACTGCAGTAAACTGTTATAAAATCTTATAAGATCTCTTATTTATTCAACCATTTTAATGTACTTGTTGTCACTGCTGAACTTTACAAAAAATGTTTTCCTGAAGGCCACATAAGTTTCATAAACAGATACACACAAATAAAGTTACAGCACTACAAACTAAGTTCTTGATACTCAAGTCTAAAAGACTTTTCAAGAATGATAACAGCATTTTAGAAGCTCAACATCTGAGCAGGGATGGGGACATAGAAACAAGGTTTCTAAAAGATGTGGCAGACCTTGTTAGTTCAGGCACCTATTATCTCAGACAAACTCTATTTCAAACATATACAAGTCATACAAAGTGTTTTAAGTCAGCATTAACATACCTAGGACGAGTCAGAATGTTCAGCTTCCTTTTAAGTTCTTGATGTTAATTTATTGTTAAGGAACATTACTTTCTTCAGAAGACAGACCCACACCTTAGTTAATTAAAGGATCAAAACAAACAAGAAAACGCCTAACAAGAATTCCACAGAATAACGAACGGGGCTTCAGACCTTCCTCTTCACTGCACAGTGGATTATTTATAAATCCACATGTTGCTGAAGAAACACAATAAAATGAAAAAAAAAAAAAAAAAAACAACCACCAACACACCAAACAAACATCTAAAAAAGAGGACTAGCTGTGACAATCCAAATAGTATAATTCATTACGTGAACTATGGTTGAATTGTCAGATTTATAGTATTTTATTTTAAAAATACCTACAATCATCACAAAAAGGTCAACAATAACACACACATACTTGTAAATAGAAAATAAACTATAAAAACCATTTCAGATTCGACTCTGCTGCAGTATCAAACCCAAAAACCCTTTAGGGAACCAATCACAATTTAACAGTTTGAAATTATTTCTAGCTATGTTAAAAATGGGTTTTCAAAGTGAACATACAGCTCCTTCTTTTCCCTAGAAAGACAGAAAGGAGTCGTCTAGCGTCAAGTGCTTTAACAGTCATCCCAGCACTCAAGAACTCAACTACCTCCTTTGCCAGCTGAAGCGAAGCTGGCACGGACCTGAACTTTCTGAAGATAAAAGTTTTCAGAGAAAACTTCCTCTCAGGTGACGGAAGCAGAAGCCAGGAAAAACCAGCCACCACACCGAGAGGCGGGCTCGCAGCGGCCCAAGGAGGGGAGCCGCCGGGGGGAAGCCGTCCCCTCCCCGCCAAGCTCAATTCTCATCCTTCAGGACGCGCCAGAGCTCCGGCTGCCAAGCAGAGACCGATAGGGCCTTCCCCCACAAAGGCACAGGGCCCGAACTCACGGAGGTCCTCGGGAGGCGGGAAAAGCCGGA
>NW_008824469.1:1433087-1466562 GCF_000699105.1 Pygoscelis adeliae
CCGGGCGGGCCTTTGCCCTATTGTGGAGCCGGAGGACCACAACTCCCAGCATGCAACGGCAGCAGCCTGCCCTGTCAGCGCCCAGCCTAGGGCACTGTGCGTGCTGGGAGATGTAGTCTACCCTCTGCGGACGGGCGCGGTGTGTGCTGGGCTGTCAGCGGCGCAGGGCACGCCGGGAGCTGTAGTTCTGCGGAGGACAAGTCTCCCCAAAATGGGAGGCCAGCAGCTTTCCGGACAGACTCTTGCCTCCAGGAACCATCTGCTGCATTCCTCATTTTTTTTTTTTTTTTTTTTTTTTTTCCTCTTCTGAGGGGTCAGGGGTGGAGAGAAAAAGAGGGAAGCAGCAGGGCGTAGGACAAGAGTATTTTTAAGCAGGCTGGCTGCAGCAAGGCCCCATCCAAACCGCACCCTGCCCTGGAAAGGAGTCACGCTCCTGCTCAGGCAATGCCTTGTGCGTTTAACGTGCTCAGGTACAGGCATTCTTGTAAGACAAGCTTACATAACCTACCACAAAAAGTCAACACGCTTTCCAGTATTTTTAAGTACTGAAGTATTAGCAAGGGGCTCCAACATCCTACCTTTCTCCCCAATGGTTTTGTATCCCTCTCTCTCTACTAAAATTTGCGAGTATCAAATTAAACAATAGGGGGGAAAAAAAAGAAAATTAGTTCACCGTTCATCGCCATGAGTTGTGCTCCATACTGCAAATCTCCTTATTTTAGGAATATCCTACTTCTAAATAAGCAAAGCAAAACACACACTGTTTTTGAGTTCTCAAGTTTTCCTGACATCTCTTAACTAGTTTCCTTAGAGTTTGGCCCAAAAGACAACTTAATTAGCATAAAGATGTTAGAGAAAAAATGTCTTTATTATTAACCAGGTTTTTTGCACTGGATTATGTGCCTATTGGCCCAGACCGCTAAATAACATCTACACAATGTTTCTTTCATGTTTCAAGAATTGAAAATAACTGTACAAGGTTAAAGTACAAAAGTACACAAGACAGTGGACACGAAATATCCATGTATGAGTTTATCCCATCTGCTGCTTGGTTTGAAAAGTAGAACTTTAACTAAAAAATACTGTCCTCCTATAGTTCTGTCAAGTTTAATGGAAGTGGGTATAACCTGATTACAACACTAACACCAGTATCACTGATCTGATATTTACAAAAAAATTGTATTTTTCAATAAATTAAAGTCAATGCAACACCCATGCAAGCTAGAATGCTAGCTTTTTGGTGAACAAGGACCCAACAGTTGAACAAGAACCTTCCATAGTCCCAAACTTTAAAATTGCCTTTTTTTTTTCTCCTCAAACTGCATCCATTCCTCGCATTGAAGATGTAAACCCCAATCCCATTCCTCTTTGCGTATGAGTCTGTGATCTTGCCATTTCATACTGTGCATCTAGATTTCTGAAAACCTCTTCCTGTTGTTTCAGCGTTTTGTAACTCTCTTCATCAACTGAACTACAGCCAGCTTCATCCTCACTCTAGAAACCAGACAGAAGAAGACAAGTATTAGCTGTGTAGGAAGCAGCGTTTTCATGTACTACCGGTGTCCTAAACATAACAATTTTGCCTTGTCGTTTTCAAAAGCTAGTAAGAATTCAAGCATTTGGTTTTATTGCCGTTACATTCTAGGGTAGCTTTCCTCTCACTGTCAAGAAACATGTAGAGGCCTTCACTCAGTTCGTTTTTTTAACTTCTTCGAATAACTGTCTCCAATTAACTTATCCATAGGAAGCAATACTGTTTATCAGATTATAATACTGGTTACAGTTACCACTGTTGTTACAGACCATAACAGTTGCCTTGTTAGCCAGAAACATAATGAAATTCTAGAATTTGAATTGAATTCAGATTTAGATGCTGCTTGTGAAATTTAATGAGAAATATTTAAAGTTCTTAACTACATCAGGTAGTATCAGGTTAACTTAACATCTTTACTGGTTACGGTACACTTTAAAATAAAAAAAGAAATCACTATCTTACAACTAATAAATAAACTTAATTACACATTCATAACTCTTTACCTTAATGCCCATCAGTTTTCTGAATTTGACGTTTTGGTCCTTGTTTCCAAAATTTAATTTTTCCCATATTTCTGCAGACTGTGATTTATCCTGTACAAGTTAAAAAAAGATGTATCACCTTTTTACGTAAGTTTCCATTAATACCACAATACAGCAGCAAGCAAAAAAGCAGTATTAAAAATGAGCCCACTGTGTAGCGATAGCACAGTTGGAAGTAAGAGGTTTCGAAGTCATGTCTGAGATTCCTGCAGCATCCTCACAGAAACTCTTTGTGAGGGAAGTCTGCTTAACCATAGGTTTCAAAATGGAGGTATACTCTTTACTTGGATATATTGTACTCATTTCCATAAAGTTTGGAAACCTTGTCAGAATACATGCTTAAAGTGAGTTATGGAAAAACGAGTTTGCTTATTACAATTAAGCAATATACAGCACAATTCAGGAAGAACTGCTTAGACAGCATTCGGGTTTCTTCTTCCCTCCCTTTTGCCTCCCACCAATGCCACGTGAACCAGTTCCAGTTTTTCACATCGTATGAAACAGTCTGTGAAAAGCTAAGTGAGCTTGTTACATAACAGACACATGATGATAATTAATCTAATGTAACAAACACACTTCCATACTAGCATAGCATTGAAAGACAAAAATACAAATATTAAAGCACCAATTTTTCCATAGTATCAGCAGGCAAAACCCGTACTCAAATCCAGCGGCTTTCTGAAAAAGCAACTGCCACAGGAGCCTTTTTTATTTGGTGGCCTGTACTTGACTAATTGCAAGAGCATTTATTTGACACAGCATAAAAGTCTGAAGGCTTATTTGTATTTATAACTTGTTAGTGTTAGTAATGCATTACTCTACTCCTGAAAAGTTACTAGCAAGGTTTGCAGACTTGTTTGTAAAGTCTGGAATTGGACAGGATACAACAGTCAAATGAAAAATCTCTACCGTCACAGAAAGGAGTGGTCAATTACGGTTTCTATAGCTTAGCCATCACTTTTCAGTAAAAACAGACCATCTGTATTTGATATTTAGTTGCAAGTTGTAGGCAAACTGACAAAAGTAACATTAAGATCCAATTATATCTCTAAGTTTTATGACATTAGGAGTTTTCCTAAGGCTTGTGTCACAACCATTTGTCATTGAAGGTCTAGTTATCTTAGTCTTTTCACTCCTGAAGTTTCACCTTGGGCTGCTGTTAACAGGGAAACTTCCTAACAGGTATGAAAGTAATTTTGCTGGAAAGAACGTCAATAAGCATCCTTAAACTGTCTGAGTGCAAGATGTTTCCAAACAAGTTTTATGAAAGTAAGAAAAGACAACATTACCCCTTCCTTTTTGCCTTGCCAAAGCATCTTCCGCTTTTTCTCTTGCTCAGCAAATTTCATTGGATTCACTGCTGCTGGGTTATAATAGCTAGGTACAGCTATTCCAGTCTCTGCTAGTGCTTTTGCTTGTAGTGCTGCCATTTGAGCTGCCATTGCTATTTGAGGAGTTACTTGTGTTCCCGATGCCAGAAGAGCAGCAACATTAATAACAGAACCTCCAGTGGCTGCAGCCGCTGAAGAAGAAAGGTAACTTGCTGTCAGACAAGAAGTTCAGACTTTTTTGAAAACAAAAAAAAACCAAACCAAAAAAACCCACACCCCCAAAAAAAACAGCCCCCCCCAGCTACCAAAAAACCAGAGACACACAAATAAAACCCCCAACCAAAACCTCAAAAACAAACCCCACAAAACAAAAACCCCAAACGCTTCCCTTCATCAGAAATAAGTTGAAAATGTCCAAGCAACAAATGCATGACAAAATCCATGTTATTCATAAATTAAGAAACAAGTCTCCAATAGTTTTAGTCAACCAGAACTAAAGTGAAACTAATGTACCTCATGCTCCTAAATACCCCTGAGCTGGTAATAGCTTTCAAACTCTTGCTTAACGATGCATAAAGGGTCCAATGACCATCACAAAATAATTTACCAGCCTAACATACAACATTTTTGTTGTATACTTGCTAAGTGGTAAGAAATCTGATCGTTTTTGTTGGCATTTATGTTTTTGGTTGGTTTTTTTGGTTTGGTTTTTCAATCATTTCCTAGTTCTAGTTGTGGTTCTTACATATGGACCACGTTAACAATTATACAGACAACCTGCACAGCTGTTGGACAGGACTGGAACACTCAGCACATAAGTCTACACTATCTTGCACTCACACTATTGTTTAGGAATTAATGTAATATACGTGGACTACCTGCAGCCATTTCCTGTTGCTTTTGTTTTTCAACCATTTCTTTCTCTCTCTGTTCTTGCAGTTTCTTTGCTCTTTCCAGTCTAGAAGTAGATGAGAATAAAAATTTTTAGACATGCAAAATCAACAGCAGCAGCTTATTAATGTCACATATCATTAAAATAGTAAAAATTTCTGACCTTCTGGCTAACGCTTCCTGTGCATCCATAGCTGTATTTCGTCCCCGAAAAGGTGGCGGACTCGGACTCCGGCTATGCAAAAAAAGTGGCTTTTCAATTCTCTTCTTTCGCTCTCTGTAACCAAATTTAACAGAGTTGCTAAAACAATGAAGGTACATATATACCTTAACATTCCATAAAGTATTTAATCACAACTCTGAAAAATTGCTTAACGATTAATTTGGAGAGCTCTCAAGAACATCTTTCACAGAGATTATATTAGGACAGTGTAACAGTCACACTTGCCTTGTAACAAGACAAAGCTAAAACTGAAGATTTCCAATTGCAAGATGTAACAGAATGTGTAATTCCGGGTATTCATTTACCCTCTTATACTTAGTGATTAGAACAAACAGATCTGCTCTAGAGATTTTCATTCTAAAACCTAACAAGAAAAAACATCATGTAACTTTCAGTAAAGGCAACTGCAAGAAAACTGTAAAACGGATCAAGTTACAAGAATGCTTTAAAACCATGAGAGACCTCACAGCGCTATAATTATGTTAAAAATGAGCATTTTGAAGAGGCCTGATTTAAAAACTGGAATAGTACTCGGGGAAATTACTATTTCTCTCCCCTCTGTATACTCTTCGCTAAATGTGCTTTGGACAACTGCTTGAGGGAGGCTATCAAACTAAATGGGAGAGCTGGTTTAAACACGTATTTGTCTCAGGTTTGCTCTTGAGAAGGACAGTACTGTGCAGAGAACTATGAAGCATGCATTACCTAAAGCCTGAAAAATCTAAGAAGAACCCAGTTAAAATAGATTTTTAAGCAAAATACAAATATATTCAGTTCAATACTCCTTTAGTAACCTTCTCCCCACCTCCTCGCAAGTAGAAGTTGCTCTTATGACATATACATCTAGTCCCATCTAAGCAATAGCCGCTCAAAATACACACATGAAGTACTATTAGCAGTATTTCTCTTTGCCAGGATCATTAGTATCTACATTACAAGAGATAAGGGTTTATCCCCGACACTGATGTTATAAACAAAGAAGTCACAGATACTGGAAGTGTCCAACAAAGCTTAAATTACAGGAGATATCACTCACATTTTTCCCAGATTTGCCATAAACAGTAAGTTGAGATGCACAAAGATGTTTCTGCAATTTTATACTTAAATGTTATTATCAACCATTTGAGATAATAGCTAACTTGACAACAGCCACTTTAAATGGCATTCAGGTATTCTGTTTCTTCTGTTTGCAACTTGGGCAGCATCTACAAACATTATGAAATGTAGACTGAAGTTACAAAAAGAGATCCTTGTTTACATGACAAATCTGGTAGAATACAAAGGAGGCGAGACTTATCTTTTCATAGAAGATGACAAGATGCAGATTCAGGCACTGGGAAGTGACAGATCTGCATTCCTGAGATAAGATGTAATGCATGTTTCAAAGATACCTTCATTTTTCCCGTGCTGACTATTGTAGTTTGGTCTTGTCTTTGGTCTGATGCTTTATTGCACTGGTAAACATCAAGGAAATAAATATTTGAGCTTTTGTATTTAAGTATTTCCATTTGAAACAAGCAGATGGTGTCATGTTTTCCACCTAGCACTTAATCACAAAAGAACTGCCAGGAGGGTCTACACGCTCACAGAACAAAAAGATCAGTTTAAATGCTAGTGAGGACAGATCACTTGAAAACGTGAGCTTGAGATTATGCAAAGAACCATCAAGAGAAGATCAAGCTCTGCTATTTACAAATGCTTCTGTCATAGCCTGTTAACTGTAACACAACAAATATTGCCTTTCATGAATGAGGGAATTAATTTCAGTTGGGTTTTAACAGGGTAGGTTTCCACATCATGTTTATTTGGCTTGTGAAAGGTTCTCCTTAAGGCTTGCTCCGTAATTCTCTTTCCAAAGGCTTCACCTGAGCCCAGAACTTGATGCAAGTGTTCTAGCTACTGTTAGAAGAGTCTTATGCCTCACTTGTTTTCCTTCTCTAGGATTTGCGAGACAAAACAGTACTTAGAAGAAATGGATTCTTGCAGTATGTCCATCACTATCCAACAAGGCATGTTTTCAGTTGAAGAAATTCCTAAGCTATCACTATCCCTTACTTTTTCTTCCCACATCTGCTGTTCAGGTAATTTGAATTCTACTGCAGAAGCAAAAAACTATTCTGGGATGTGAACTTTTCATGGAGTCATTAAACACAAAATGTTCAAAGTGACTTTCAAAAACAGTAAGTGCACATCACTTATAATAACTGGAAAAAATGGGGAACTGAAGCCTTTACACATCATGCTGAAGGTGGCTTAAACACCATTAAATGCAAGTAAAATGTACACCAATCAAAGATCCAGCTCTACTCACCCCAGCTGAAAGTTTGGAAGAAAGTGCATGCCAAAATAAAATATGACACAAACCATGTAATTCACCTAGTTCTTCAGAAAGATTAAGTCTTCTTAACAGTTTCACAAGTGATGTTGTAGTATTACACGAGTGTGCTAGATTCTTAAGTCTCCAATGATCCACCGTAATGTTGAGTAGTCATAACCAACTTCTACACCCTTTAAATATGCAATTTAAAATACTCTAGTGAAAATACTGCTAAATGAACTGGAACACTGGCAACACTTTTCTTGGGAGCTCTGAAGGGACACCAATTTGCATTCAAACTACTTGTTTTACTTTAAACAAGTAGGTGGGAAAAAACACAACTGTAGTGGTCATTACATCATATTTCAGCTTACTCATTCAGAAAATCCTACAGGGCATTAAGAATGCACAGGTGACACATACAAATAGACTCAGAACTCTAATCCAAAATACTGAATGATTCATCAGTATTGGAAAATATTAATTTCTATACAGTGATGAAACCTGGAATATGCTAGAGTTGAGGTTAAGGCATGGATCTCAACTCTGTCAAACAGACCCAGAATAAGCCAGTATGTGTCTAGCTAGAGTGTTTCAACCTGTGCTTCTAGAATTTAAGTTTGAGGAAGAAACGGAAGCACCCAAGATAGAGAGAAAAATTAACATGATAAATATTCTCATGTTGAACTTGACAAATAGGAGTTGGTAATCACTAACACAGAATAGTACATTCAGATCAGAAATAGTCCATCTGACTCAAAATTCATCTTAACACTACACTAACTGTGCTAGTTGGCAGACAAGACAAGTTTTTACATAAACTTTATGGAGCTGATCAGGACTAACTTCTGATAAGTGTATCTGCTCTGACAGCCTGTGATTTCCAATTAAAATTCCCTTTTGTGACATATACACAAACAAAAAGAAATAAATACAATAGTATTTTTCAATTTGTGCTTTGCCAACCACATTATTCTTGTATCAACACATCAAAGTGTTAGTTGTATCTTTTTCTTCAGTTTTTCCCACTTCAATATCATTTAAATATCCTATTTAAAATAGTAAATTCAGTTGTGCTGTAAGAAACCCAAAAGAGCTTTAACTGTGGTAATCACTACTACTCAAAATATTAAGTTATTTACTTTCCTTCTACTTTATCAGTCAAAAGTTCTAAAATGGTGGTTTTATAAGATACCCACAAAACAACTAGTTAAGCATTTCTAATTGCTAACATGAAATCATGCTATGAAAAGCCAGGAATCTGAGACACTTAAGCTGTCTAGGACAAATGTTTCTGTAAGTGTATGCAAACTACCCAGTCCTTAACCCACTGTATCAATACAGCTGAGAAAAAGCCAAACGCATTTAGTTACACTGAATAGGCATTAACTGGCAAGCCCATCATTCTTCTATACATCAGCCCACCACAGAACATTCAACCAAACACCACCACTAAGTGTACGTGGAAGTTAACACTTACCTGCTTCTACTCCTAGTTCTGCTTTTACTTCTACTTCTATGTCTGTGTCTAGATCTTGATCTAGAACGAGATCTTATACGTCGTTTTCTCTCTCTGCTGCGAGATCGGGATTTTTTCCTATCACGACTTCTACTACGATGACGTCTGAAACACATGTCCCAAATTCTTACATATATTCTCATATTTAAATTCAGTTTCTACTTAAGGACTTACATACAGGTTCGTCACCACAGGGCAAAATGCATCAGGCAGGGTGGGGAGACTGCAAACTACACACAGAAGAGTTCATGCCTGGAACAGTTTAAGTTGTAAGACTAGGAGATGAAATGGGAAAGGAACCAAACACTACCACCAGCCACAACAGACAAGTGAGTTACGCAGTGTTTACATAAACAATCATACTCATCAATATAGCTATTTTCACTTGTTCATTAAAGTGCACATCTCAAAACAAATACACAGCCAAACTAATCTGATGCAGGAGTCTTAAATTCAAGGCAACAAAACTCTCCCCCTCCCCATGGTATTCCAATACCTTAGGGAAGAGATGCCCAAATTTCAGCTTGTGAGTCACACACAACCCCTCAGCGTATTATTAGCTGAAGCCTGTCGCTTGCTGTCATGTTTGCTACAGATCCCTCAGCTATGAGCAGAGATGGCTGAAAAGTTCTGCTGGCAGCAACCTATTTGTCCCAAGCAATTCTCCTACCATGAGAGTGTGCTAGGTGGCCTACCATGCAAGGAGGCTTAGACAGCATCGTCTCTGGGTAAGTTCTTGATTTAGGAGGTAAAAAGCCATGACATTGCTAAAGTGTACTTTCTTTCCTGTCACTGACAACAGGGAACACTTAATACACTCTGTTTATAAGTTTTTGTATACTCTGTATACTATTTATAAACATGAGACAGATCACCTATATAAAGCCTTAAGAGATATTTTGTACTTTTACTCAGAACCAATCTGAAGAAAACCAAGTAGCAGCAAACGCACTACCCAAAACTGAAACATCCAATATAAGTTGGTGCTTTAGAGTTAAATTAGGTCAGTAATATAATTCAGCTTAGCTGAGAAGTCTACACAAATTCCAAACACTGCTTTTGCAAATGCACTTAAAGAATAATCATGTAAAACAACTTACCTTTCACGAGACCTGGATCTTGAATGACTCCTCCCTCTTGATGATTTTCTCTCTTTGCGTTTATGTCTATCCTCACCATTTTCAGATGAATTTAGGCTATCTCTTCCCTTGTCAGAAGAATGTTCTTTGTCATTGTGGTCTTCAGATTTGTGCTTCTTTGAGGCCTTCTCTTTGGATTCATGTCTTCTTGCCTGTTTTAAGAAGAAGTTGGTTCTTTCAGGAAAATAGTGCAACAAAGAGAGTTAGTATGGGTATCAGAAGATAAAAAATGATAAGTTGTGATGCAACATTAGTAACCTTAGGAGTGTGACTCAATCATGAGTGATGGCTATTTTACCTAATGCCACCAACTACCCAAAGTTGCAAATGCACGCTAATTTTTCCCCCTTTTCCCTCCTCCCCACTGTTTAAAGGATTTCTAAAGCATCCATAAAGGTATCTTTACAGTGTTTCCATATAAAGAGTTCACAGCATTGTAACAAAAACTGTCATTCTCAGTTACTGTCTCCATTCCAAACACATAAGAAGTACCTATCTTTAAGTACCTGACAATTTATAAATATCCATATATATACACATACACTCACATTTGTAGTGAATATTTAATATTTGCCTAAGCCTACCATGTAGAAAGTTACTAAAATCCACACATAGTTGCAGACATATACTATTTGACTTTTAGAACTAAAATAATTTTCTATCCATCATTAGATAATTAATTTTTAGAGCAAAACTCTCTTCAGTCAGTAACTTCCAACAGTTTTTAAAAAGCAAAGTAAAAAGTTACATGGTTGACATCCCATCTTTAGTATTTAAAACTAACATGCATCACTCTGAGACCTCCCACTTAAATTAAAGATATGCTGCTCCACTATACTGCAATTTTTCCTGCAGTGCCTCTTAAGAAAAGATTCCTTTTTATAGCTGCAATGCCAAAAACACTTAGCAAGGTCAGGCCTCATTTTTGCCAGTGTTTTCCTCAGAGATTAAGTCATGACATCAACACCTTAATATAGCCAGTTTATTCTGAAACCTTTCTAGCATAAAAGCATAGCCCACTTAAGTCTTATGTCTAAATAATGTTTTGTTTCAAGTCACAATTTAGGCATGATACATTCATTTTAGTCTAAAACCCAGTTCTTCAGAGGGTTTTTTTGCATGTCTAAATCTGTTAACTACTCATAAAGCCTTTCCTATAATCATAACTCTCCCTCAAGAGAAACAAGTCTAGAGAATATGCTATAATTAGCTTATATCCCTTTATCCAAGCCTAACTCCTTATTAATATATATCCATTTCTAAATATATTTTATTATCGTTCAAGTATACAATAATGCTATTTTTCCTGCTTTTACAGTACTTTATTAACTCCATGAATAATCAGTTACTACATAAAAACACATCTGAAGTTTGAGATGTTACCTGTACCTTAATTTTAAGTATGTATTTACATAAGTAGTTGTTCTGATATACATATTAAAAAGAATTACTGATATTCAGTATTTAGTCTACAGACAAAGAGCATAATCTTGCAAATGAATGAAAACAGTAAATCTACTGTGGGACATTATTCCTCATCTGTTCACTCTGTGAAACTTAGAAATTGCTAAATAAGTTGTGTAAGATTATATCCAACAGCATGGCAAAACACTGGACATAATTTTAAGCGAGGACTTTTTTTTTTTAAAAACATTAAAAAGATTTTTTTTTTTTTTTAAAAGTCACGTCTTCCAGGCACACACTTAGTAATAAACCACCATTATATCCCATAACGGATTTAAGATATTTTTAAGGGAAATATGAGTTTGAATGACTAATAGTTACCTTATCATGAAGTAGGCTTATAATTTTGCTATCTGAGTCTGCAGCGTCTTCAGTTCAGTCTCTTCGCGCATTAGCACGCTGAGTATGATTTATTATAGAAATGTTATCATGTGAGCTAAACAATATATTCAATTTCACAAAAACTCTCCTAGATTATTTTTTCCTCTTTTTTTTTTTTTCCTCCTTTTTTAAACAGAGCTTCCATTGAAATGGGGGAAGGAGAAGTTCCTGACCCGGGTTAAAAGTTAAAAAGTCCCTCATCTGACCCAGCCGGCTATTGCCCCACATGGCTTAAGCTTCTTTGTGATTATTTCGATGCTCCTGGTTTGCCCGTTTCATCTCTTCTCTGGTGTGTAAGCCAGTTATTTTCAAGGTATTATTGATGCTGTCTCTTCTCACTCCCCTATATATATACACACATATTTATTTATTTAAAAAAAGAGACAGCCCTCTGAAATTTTTGCTGCTACTGTCATGTTTCCAGCTGACTCAGCTTGTTTGTCAAGCTATGACAGTCTTTACAATTAAAGGATGCAATAAACAGAGCTCAGTCAGGTGGGGAATTATGTTTAATATACTTAAGTAGATGGGTATGCATCATTGAAAGTCCTGAACATTGGCCAGGAATAAAGCCACCCAAGGCTTTCGGTTAATGGAAGCTCTGTCAAAGTCATCAAGAACACCATTCTACTTCTCCACATGAATTCTTTCTTTTGGCTGTTTCCAAAAAAAATAAAAAAATAAAAAAATTAAGTTACTAGTCTCTGAAAGCATTTTCTATAAAACCTTGTCAACATGATGGCTGCAATCATGCTTCACTATGAAAGGATCTCCATATCCATTTTTAAGCTTAAGGTTTCCAATTTCTTGTACTTACCATAAAGTCATTTATATAGGTTTACACATATGTGCATTACTACAAGATACTTTTTAAGATGTATTGTACAATTACCTAAACACTACAAAGTGTTAATTACCTCTTTGCTTCTGCTCCGGCTTCTGTGTTTTCTTCCTTCAGTATCTGGAGAAGAAAACATTTATTGTTATTTACCAAGTTAAAGAGGAGATCAGCTGGCTATAATCTTTTAGTTCTTTTCAGTTGTTCCACCCCCCGAAGTCAAGAATAGAGATTTAGAAAACAAACAGCACTATTCGAATATCTACTGCAGAAAGCAAACTCTAGCTGTTATTCCTAGTTCTTTGTTTGCATTTATTTAAGCTCTGACAGTGAAAAACTAGCCCATGCCAATACTCCAATCACATTCCTCAGCCAGGTAACCTTATTTTTGTTATAACCATGCAAAAGTATCCCAGTCTAACCATATCAAATTAAAATGAAGACCAAGCAGTATGGTTTTCTGTTTGGTGTTGTCCCTGACCCCCCATCCCCTTAACACTGACAAGACCTTTTTCCTTAGCACTTCTATCATTAGAATTGTAGAGTTTCAATATAACACATTTAAGGTACAAAACCAAAATCAGTAGCTTCATTTTTTCCCAATCCTAACAAGCTACTAGAGCTAAGTCTGTATATTTTTTCCAAAATGGCTTTAAGAGATTGCAGTTCTACAAGCATACACCAGAACATTACTAAGCAACTTTGCTTATATGAAGACCATACCTGACTTCCGTCTTCTTTCCCTTGACCGTGAGCGTGATCTTGAATAATGATGCTTTGATGTTCTGGGAGAACTAGAGGCATCTGATTGTTCCTTTTTCTTCTCTCTTTCTGGAGAGGACTTTTCTGGGGCTACTCCATCTCGTTCTGTATCACTACCCTACACATGAAGACAGAATGTTTAAAGAACAACTTAGGACTGAAAAACAATAAAAACAGTTTACTTAGTACTTCCTCTGAAGACAAATTTAAATTATTTTCTGTAAAGACAATCTTATGAGTAACTATACCATTATTAGTTAGGCAATAGCTTGATAGACTTGCAGTGAACTGTGTAACTGCATACAGATTGATTTTTTAAGACTTTAATAAACAGAACTAATATATAGTAACATTTTGCTCTCCCACTACATTAGACTGCACTTTACTGTTTCCATGCGCTTTTGAGAATATCAGTAAGACTAAAACCTGATCCACAGTTTTCTCTAAATGGTGTTGTTTGTAGGTCAATTACCTTTTAACATTTACATGACTAAGATTACTTAAGGTCAATGCTATCCCAACAGATCTAAGTCATCTCACAAGCCAGGGCATTACTGAGGCATAGCACAAAACCCCCACAGTATTTTGAAGTACAGAATGAACTTTGAAAAGAAATTAAATGAGGTATATTGTATTAGTGTTAGACAGCTAACATTTGAATAACGAGACACCTCAAACAGTATCTCTATGCAAAAACGCATATTTGTATGAGAATACATATAGGTCACATCCACCTGTCCCAACAATTTCTGTATCACTTTTTTTTTAGATGACAAAAAACAAGATGTTCCCTCCATTCCTTCTAAACCTTGACCTAGGAGTACTAAACCGAGAAACTTATCTTGCGTAGAGCAGTCAAGACTGCTTTGTGATCCAACACTGGGAGAAGTAAATGTGTGCATCCGGTGTACAACGCAATAAAAGGAACAGAACAGAAAAAGTACACACTGAAAAGGTGAATGTACTTTCATTAATGCCTTTACAGATTCATTGTCTGTCTTCTTCTGATCATGTAAATAGCAGTTATAATCAAACTTTCTGAACATCGTGCGGCTGCAGAAGATTTCACTAAGGACACAATTTGGCCCAGAAATGCTATTCATTAAGATAATTTAGCATAGCAGAGGACTCGAACTTGCATGGTTTTCTACCAGCTGCAGTTTTATTTGCAAACTGAACAAGACGTGAAAACCTCTCAAATGTTGATTTATATTCATTACTTTGAAAACAAAGCAGCTAATTTTTCTTAAACCACAACAGATATTACAGATTGTCATTAACGTATCATGTATTAATGGCAGACTTTCTTCATAACATGCTACAGCTAAATCTTTGGATTTATATTTCAGCTACTACTGTTTAGTCTGCCCAATTCTTTATTAATTTGCATTTGTACAAAGATACATCTATAGCAAAATCTCTCTTAAAGAGAGATAAAGCAGCTGTCCACTTCTCCCTTCACATGGTATACCAATATCTAGTTCAAAACACACCAGCATATAGACAACAGCACCAACCACTTAAGACTGCATCTACAGCAGAACTTTAACCATAGTCTCAGTGACATTTCTGAATACTATTGATATCCCACCCACTGTCCTGAAAACTTTAGGACATTAGATAAAGAGTAGGAACTGACTCCCCTATTACTGATCTTAGCCATTCCACATCTATCATCTGCTTATCTACACTTCCCCCCTTTCTACTCAGTCCCTCCCTTCTTCATCTTATGTTTCCAAAAGACTCAGCTACAAGAAGTTTCAAAGGAATTTTGAGATTTCTATAAATTTACATTTCAAAGTTACTGGAGAAGGATAAGAAGAATACCAGCTAACACTCTAAGTTAACTGGGTTTTTAAACGTAGTACCCAACTGAAATTGAGCCCACTGCCACATTTTCCAAGGCTACCAGTCTCGTTATTTATACACATTGCTGCTCATTAATTCCCTTGTGCACTGCACCTTAGAGAGAGCTCTCAACTCCACAAAAACACAGACAGCAAAAAAAAGGCTGACAGACTTCAGTGAGACTATTCTCAGTTCTTAGATTGGCAAGCCCCTCACCTACTACTTTAGAGGAACCTCAACTATAGCACCTATAATCTAGGTGCAAAACTACAAGGCCATAATTTCTACAAGTCCTTTTACAGAAAAATTTATCTTATTCTTAACAGGTTAAGTTATATAAACCGAAAAAGCATAATTAAAAAAAAAAGGATTCATTTTCTCCAGAAGTTTATGGTCCTCTTGTTCTGTTTCACCACTGGTCAAACTTTCAAGACAAGAACTTTAAATATCAGATTAAACACCGCAAAGTACTCAAAGTCAACTTTAAAGAGTTTTATCACTTTTGAGTCCGGTTTGGTTTTTTTTTCCCCTACTCAAGACTATTTAATAACTTTTGAAAAAAGTTAACTACATCGTGTTTGATAACTGCTCTTATTGGTTCTTTAACTCAATTATGGGACAAACACCTTTATATGTTACTAGCCCGTAAATTTTAAGAGAATAAAGCTACACTCTTAGGCCGTGTATGAACATGAAGAACAGCGGTAACTACAGCAGAGGCGCTTCCTATCGATATTAACCATAAAAACAGGAGGATGAGGGCAAATAATTAACCACTGAGTGCAAGACGACGCTGAAAACAGCAGGCCAGTGACCAAACACAAAGAAAAATAATAGGACCGGGAAAGCTACATGAACGAAAACTGAGCATGGCCCATCCACCAAATCGATCCCCTCCCAGGGAACC
Source organism: Pygoscelis adeliae (assembly GCF_000699105.1). Classification (NCBI taxonomy): domain Eukaryota; kingdom Metazoa; phylum Chordata; class Aves; order Sphenisciformes; family Spheniscidae; genus Pygoscelis; species Pygoscelis adeliae. The sequence continues at coordinate 1,448,784 of NW_008824469.1, forward strand.
TGCGCCCCACAGTCCCTCTGAGAAACGCCCGCTCCTATAGCCACAATACTCCTCTCCCCAACTAGGAAACGACAGGGCCTCGGTCACAAGGCTTCTTCGCTTCTCTCTAAGCCCAGAGAAATGAAACAGAAACTTCTGGAAACACGGAGAGAAGTAATGGGTGAAAAGCGGCCACCCCCTCCCCGAGGCCCATCATGGCGCCGGCAAGCAAAGGAGCGGCGGGCGCCATTTTGTCTCTCCGCGCACACGGCTTCCCGACCCAGCCCTCCCCATCTCACACGCTCTCCCCTCCCGCCCCCCGGCAACCCCCCTCCCCCTCCTTCCCAATTCGGCTCCCTGCAAAAATCCCGGCAGCGAACACCGCTTACCGCCATGACCGAGCGCCCGGGACGTCGCTCCCCCTCAACAACTCCTCACAAGGGGCTCAACCTCCCGCAGCAGCCGCGGCCGTAGCGCTCGCGAACCGAGGCGACACGCCCCGCCCTCCCTCTCGCCTTCAGGCGCCCGGATGTAACCATGGGGCGGGGGGAAGGCGGCAGGGAGCCGCGGTGCATTCTGGGGGCGGAGAAGGATTAGGTGGTGTCTTAGCAACGGTGCCGTTCGCGCTTGGAGGAAGTTTGGCCCACGCTGCGCCCAGTAGCGTTCGCCAGGGCTCCCGCCAATTTGAAAGCCTGAAGGAGCTGCGGGAGCGCGGTGGTGGTTTGTCACCGGCCTCCGGGGCCGCGGTGAGGAGACGGGAGGGCGGCTGGCGGCCTGTGCGGGCAGGGCTGTCCGCGTGGTGGGGAGGGCTCTCTGGCACTGAATTTCGTTCAGCCTCGGGAGCGAAACCTGTCCTCGCCAAGCTGAGTTCACTCGGGCCCGCTGGGGACATCAGCTGGGAGCCACATTGCTCTTGCGACTTAACTTTTGTCTTCTCTAAACACGCGATTTGCCTTTAGGAAGCTTATCGTCCTACCCTTCCTCCTAGACGCGGAATCACAACAGAATAATAAAATCAGTAATTTGTGTGTGGTCATATAACTTTTTTTAAAGCTCTCTGCTTTATAGCATGTTCCTTAAATGTTTATCATAGGTAAACATGTGGAATGACATTGAACTTCTTGCAAATGATGACACAGGGGGTGTGCAGCTCCCTGTAGGTTTAGGACACGAATGTGGAACTGCATTGTACCAAGTGGATACGCTACTTCAAATCACATCTTCAGAAAAGGTAGCATTCATCAAAGCTGTGTTTTTCTTAATAATTATCAGAACTTCTTTATCATATTTTCTGAAGTGTTTCAGTTATTCTATATAACAACCTTTTTCTTCTTAGGTCTCTGTTAATCCGCAGTTGTATGCATGCAACTCAAGGGATGGCAGTATTATTGTTGTTGACAGATCGGTGGTGCTTCTTGATAGTGCTGGGCAGTCTCTTCAGATGCACGTTCAGTTTGGTAAGTTCATTCCTTTGGAATTCCACTGGAAGTTAAAACTGACTTTTAAAATATATGTGTTAGGTTTGTATAGGAAAATATGGCAAATATCTTGCATATCTAACTAGCCTGTAAAAGGAAGTGTTATAATAAATACCTAAGTAATAAAAAGTGATTGCTGATTCTGTATACAATTAACTAAGTATTTCTGTACAATTTAATTAGAATGCTTGCTAACTTTTCACTGCAATGGGAGTAATGGATACCAAAACCACTCCCCGTATGCCCTTTCCTGTACTTTGTTTAATCAAATAAATAATTTTGAAGAAATCTGGGACAATGTATTGTCCAATTCCTGCGTTTCAAATATGAATGTCTATTAATAAAAAACAAATCTTAATATTTGACATTTGGCCATGGAATTTTTCAGATACTAATGTGGATGTAGTTGGTATGTGTCAAGAAAAACAATTTCTTGTGGTCGGTGAGAGAAGTGGCAATTTCCATCTTATTCACATACCATCAAAACAAACCTTGCTAACCAAGGTACAGTAATTTTTCTATTCTAATTTTGCTGAAAGCCTTTTGTTCTCAGAATTTCTTGAGTTGTTTTTTTCTTTCTTCCAAGTATCAAAATATAAACATTCTTGTGTTTTGAACACATCTTCTAGTTTGAGCAAACAAACAGATTAAAGGGACACTTCTGTTCCCATGAATAAGCAAAATATATTTAGGAATGCCATGTATAAACAAGGACCAGTTCTTCATGAAAGAAAAAAGTTCGAAGTTTGACCTGATGATAAGTAATTCCAATTTTTTTTTTGTCAAATAAAATACAGAATAATAGTCTAATAGTCTTTATGTTGATTCTACTTTAGATTTTGGTTGAAAAATCTTCAAGTGAAAAGACTTACTTAAATCTCTATATTGAAAAAGATAATGCAGATGCAGGTAAGAATTTGACACCACCACCACCCCCCTTCCATCTCAATTTCTGTGATTTTGCTCCTCTTTAATATCTCTCAGGGAAACAGACTGCAAAATAAATAATCAGATACAGCTTTACTTTGCGTTGTACACATTAAATGCGCTTTTCTTAATGCTTTCCTGTAAAGGTATTTAGCTGTCATTAATTATTTTACAAATGTCATAGAAAACAACAAACATTCAGAGCTCAATACCTTTTTCTTTTGAGACTGTGCTAAACATATGAAAATGCTCAAAAAGGAAGGATTCCTTCTCTCTCCTTCTTCTATCAGACTTCAGATTTTAGTAGTTCCTGTTCTTCTATAAGCTCCCAGTCTTGTTCTGGCACAATACAATATATTTAAATGTAGTTTTGTAATGAAAACAGAATTTGCAGTCTGATGGATGCATGCAAAAATCATAATTTCAGGCAAAACTCTAAGACGTACAAACTTAGTCTACTCTTCATTGAAGGTGACAAAATTTTTGTTTAAGAATAGTCTAATCTATGGGTCGGATTTTTTTTTTGTCAGTTATTTCACTGTCCTATTCATAAGCAAGTAGTCTCTTTGTGGTTATTGAATACTTAAATTTGAAATATTTGTATCGGATTTTTTTTAGGTGTTTATCATATGTTCATTCTCACAAGTAATGGATTCTTCTGCATTATGTGTCTCCCACTTGCTAAAACGCGGGAAGGTAGGATGATCTACAAACCACTTGGGATTTCCATTTGAACAGGAAGAGCTGTATTAAAAGAGCTTTTCCATGCATCTTTCTAATGGGAATAATATATTGAGTTGGGATTTTCTATGTATCTTACTTTGTTTTTAAAGGGAAACCGATATACAACTAGTTCTGTAATAAAATTATTTTTGTATTCTTCCAATAATTCCTTTAGCTTATGTTTCTCTGAATCACTGCTTTAGAAGGAGTACTGAATATGACGGAAGCAGGATTTTAAGCTATAATCAGTCTTAACTGAACTGAGGAATATTGGGAATAATTTAAATTTTTAATGCTGTATAAGTAGTTATTAGTTAATTTTCTGTAACTCAATACTGTGATCAATAGAAATAGACCCTGTCAAAGATCCTGGCTGAAGTGTTTTTCAGCATAGTCAGGTTAGGATTAAACTATTCTATATGATGTTTAGTGGCTTTTTTCAATTTTGAAAAAGTTTATTTAAGACTTATTATTTATTATAACACTTTTTTTTTTTTTATGTAGCGATTGACAAGATGGATATGATTACAGCAAAGAAAGTAAGAAATACCTGCTAACTTGTACCATATGTGTTAAGTGCAAAGTTTGTAACAAAACTTTGCTCTGTACGTTTCATTGACTACTTACCAGTTTATTATTACAACTCATAATTGTGATTATTACTTTTTCCGTACATGGAGAAGTGAGCAGTTCAAGGTTTTATCCACTGACTGTATAAACAACTTTTTTTCTTCCCCTTTTGTTTGCTTTCCCTTCATCTTCCACCCCACAAGTTACAAGGACAGATAAAGACAGTTTTCATTTCCACAGAAGAGTATCACAACCTCGGCTGTCGGAATTTTGTGATAAATAACTCAGTGAACAAAATCCATTTGATAATTGGGGTAAGTACTAAGAATATGTTTGTAACAATTGTTATGTGATCAGTGATGATATTTTTTGATCTGCAACAAAATTTTTCTCTAGCTGGTTGAAAAAGAAGATAATAAACTTTTTGCACTAAGACTTCTTGTCTTTCATTTCCTTCACTGTAAATTTAAAGGTTACCAGTTGTGCGGTCTATCCATAGTTTTTCTCATAAGGAAATAACTGTTGTAATTTCAGAACTTGCTTTGTTACGATAGATGGGGGAAAAATATTTTCACCCTGGCTGCATGACCTTAGTAAATGACTGTGGTTCCTAGCCTGTACAGGCTAGTCTATTTATAGTCTTGTCCTTGAGCTCAGAGACAAAGCAAAAGCTGGCAAGAGTCTTCCAACCAGGTTCACATTCAACAAAGGCTTGCCAAAGTAACAATTAAGGTCCCAATTGAGCAAAGCCCTTAAGCATGAATTAAGTACAGGAACTAATAAAAAAATAAAAATATAAACGTATTTTGAAATGTTATTTTGGACTAGAAACAAGCTTTCTGGGTTCATTGACTGAAGCCTGTTGAATTCAATGCAATTTTTCTCAGTAGGTTCAGTGTACGTTTCATTCAGGTTTTATGTTCTATGAGAATGGAAAGTGGATGTTTCGAAATACGGCATGTTTTTAGAAGAGCCAAAAATGTTTGGGGATGCTGACTGTAACAATTACTGTAGTAAAGGCCAGTCTTGAAAGGAGAAAGAAAAAAGGCTAAATTAAAAATAAATAAATTTATTTTTCTGAACATCAACATTCACCAGGAATAAAGTTTAAGTTAGTTATGCAGCTTTCCAAGTTAAAGGTCAATTGTAGAAGCACACCTGTCAATGGCCAAATTTCTAATGTATAACCCCATTTTACTTTGCCTTTACTAATAGGGTAAAGGTGATTATGCACTCTCCAAATGGGAGGTAGACATGACCAATAACCTGGTGTCTGTTCGAAGTTTTGCTGATTCAAGTCTCATCAAAGGTAAAGAGGAGGGTTTTTTTCTTTTTATAGACAAGTGTAGAATTCATATTTAATTGCAGAAAATACTAAGACATTTTCAGTTATTTCATTGTTTTTAGTAAATGCACATATACCAAATAGAACAATTCCTGTAAAGGTACAGCCAAAATGTATGCTTCAAAATTGTTGAGTTTAACTTAGATACGTAAATCACAGTTCTGTTTAAGCTAAACTTTTCACAGTCCTAGGAAGTTCCATGAGGTAAACATCTGTAGGTTTCCAGTGCTTGGTTGTACATTTTAATATATTTTGCTTCAAATACATGTCTCAAGAAAAATAATAGATTTATGTGACTATGGATATTTTTTAGATGCAGTGAAACTTCAAGTTCTTGACAATCTGCTGTTTGTTTTAGATACAGAGGTATGTGTAATGATTTGGTTTAGTCTTCATTTTACAATGTTCTTGAGCTAGCTTATAAAACAATTTTTTAAAATAATAGCTTTAAAATATGTTTCTGTAAAATAAAGATGCTTATGTTTACAGAGGATCTTGATCTTACTGTGTTTTTTTTATTCTACTCCTAGTCATTATTTAAGCTATGGAATGTGTTAATATTCTGCTCAAAAAGGACAAAATATGTCTTCTATGAAGAAAATATGAAATCCATATCTGAACTTTTTTTTTTTTAATCTAGAATATCTTAAGCATGTGGGATGTCTATTCTCTTACTCTAATTTGGGATTGGCCTTTAATACATATTGAAGAATTTCTTCTAAGTACAGAGTCAGATTCTTCTCCAGTCATATGGTAAGTAAAGCATTATAGCACCAACTCTGAAAAGTGAAAAGTTGCCTATCGTTACAGGAAATGTGCTACAAACACTTGATTTTCTGTGGTAGTGAATTTTTAGAAATCTTTGTTGAAATCTTTCCAGTCAGTAGGACAAAATAATTAGACTGTAGGTATCCTTAGCTCTGTGTTGTAGAAAAGAAAACCTTGGCGCTTTCTGCTTTTTCTTGGTTTATCTGTTGTTACTGCTAAGGAATCTTGCATGTAACCTGTATCATTTAGGAAATGCTTGTCTAAAGTAAGGTCTATAATATGGCTTACAAGTCTGATGTTATAAAAAAGCTAGTCTGTCAGATAGACAAATAGCAAGATCTTCATTCTGCAGATGGAGAAGCCAAAATCTGGAGATGCGTTTATTGGTTAAAATGCAAAAGAAATTAATGGCAATTATGATTAGAAGACTTCTAATCATCAAGATTCTTGGCTTTTTCCATTGCTCTGTGCCAGTTTAAAAAAATAAGAATCAGATCCATTTGAAAAGCTTAAAAACATCAGAAGTTAAATGTATGTCCTCTACATGCTAAAACACTGTTATTTTTGGGTGCATTATAGGGCTTTAAAATGTACCAGTTTCCATGGAAAACTAAATTTTCTAAAACTCAGAAGCACAATTTTAATGTAAGATTTATACGGTATATTTTGCTTTCTTTTTTCTCTTTCTTGTTCTGTAGGCAAGGGCTTGCCAACATTAAACTGATAGTCGTGACAATACCGGATAACAAACAGGTATAATCTCTTTATCTGTGTTCTCTTCCTCAGTTGTTATGCAGTCACTCACAGAAAAAAGAGAGGGGGGAAAAAAAGAAAAGAAAATGAGATGGCTAAATACTTGGAGCAGACAGAATTCTCGGGAGCTCAAAGTCAAAACTGAAATATGACCATCTATATATTAGGATATAGCAAGTGAGGGACTATTGTGATGTCTTAAGGTGGTGACCAGGGCAAGCTGCCCTGCTGTTTGGGTTTTTTATGGATTGTTTGGGGTTTGTTTGCTTGCTTTTTTTAATGGTAGGTAGATAGAGGAGAGCAGCAAAATTTACTGTTGTCTTGCATACCTTCACAGGTTTCTTTAGAGCAGTATTTGCTCCATGTACAGCCAGTATCTACCTCCATGTACAGTCAGCGGGGTTAACTGAAATAGAATGCCAGGATGAACATTATACAATTTTTTAAATGAAACCTGTCTAATTATATATAATAGGCCTATATATAGAGGCAACATCTAAATCTTCATTAAACTTTCTCAAATTGTAGAGATCTTCTTTTTCATAAAAACTTATAAATCTAGTGCCTTCTCATCTAACTCTACAAGAATCCAGAAATGATTCTGCAAACATCACTCTGTTACAAGTGTATGAGAAAAAAAAAATCTGACTTGTTATTTTGTTTGTTTTCCCCTTTTTTTTTGTAGATGAGAAGTCTAATGGTTTTTGCGTTGCCCACTATGCAACCACTCTATTCTTTGGAAGTATCTATTGTTTCTTCACTTGTTCAAAGTGGGATTGGCACAGTATGTTTAGATGTTTTTTTTTTTGTTGTTGTTGTTCTTTGAATAAATATAGTTGTCTTAATAGGTATAATTATTAAAGAGGGTACTATGTTATTCTTGTTAGATTAGAATTAATTTCTGCTAGAAACTGTGCAGGAACTATACAAAGAAAGATTAAATTATGTCCCCAAAGGATGGGAAAAAGATACGATATATAGCAAACTGAACAGTTTAATTCTAGGCCCAGGTCTATTGTAATGTTTAATACTACTGCCAGTTGTTCTTGCTGGTGTTACAGCTAAAAGCTGTATCAAGTTTTAAGTTCTCTTAGCATAGAAAAATGCTCTGGATTTATTTGGGATTTATTTAATTTTAGATGACAGAACTACTTCTTTTGCTGTTTAAACTGCTTCCTTATAAAGACTTTAAGAAAAGAAGGTCAACAAAGATGGCGAGAACTTTATGAATTAGGAATGTTATAAAGACTGGTGAAGTGGAGTGGGTACGTGAGAGGATACCAAGTCAGAAGTCTAAGCAGTGGCTCTTCATTGGAATAGTGAAAGTGAATGTGGGAAGCTCTGGATCTGCTATGCAATAAAATGCAAAGCTGATGAAATTGCTTGCCTTGTATGAAGCACTTGTCAGAAAAGATTATATATGCAGCTACATGGTGGAGAAAATGAGGGTCCCTCTTCTTTGATCTGAGATGATAAAGTCAAGGTGGGAAATGCCAAGGTATATGTTGCCTTTATGGAATGTAGCACAGAGATCAGATTCTAAAAGATGTGAAGATGGATACAGTGTGACCTGCTTATGGCTTGGACAAAATGAAAGAGGGTAATTTTGAGAAGATGAAGATGATTCACTCATGTGGAGGGTGTACTGATGGTGATTGAACTGGGCTAGCAGAGTGGTTTCAGTCTGAAGTGTCCAGTTAAGGCCCTCAGAAATTTTAAATGGTGGAAACCGTCCAGGAAATAACATGATAAGCATTTAAAAAAACCAACAAATTTAATTATTGATTAAGAAACACTTAATGCATTACAGTTGTGCTTTCTTATGACTGATTTCCCTTACCACCTAATGATTTCTGTTCCTGCATGCTACAGGATACAATATACTTCTTGGAAGGAATTCATGAAAAACATCAGATGTAAGATAATGTTTTGTTTCTTACTAGATCATTATTATATAAAAATGGCAGATTACTTCTACATATAGTTGTTTCACAGTTGATAAACTCATAGTTCCCTCTCATCCTCAGACCGTCTGAAGGCCCGGTTTCTATTGTTGTGATGAGAAGTTTAACTGAAGCCTTGCCGGAAAATAGGTACTAGTTTCCGTGAAACACTATTTTATTATTTTATTTTTTTATCTGTGGTTTGGCACTTATATTGAAGTAGTATACTTTACTTTATTTCACCCCTAGACTAAGTCGCCTACTTCACAAACACAAATTCACTGAAGCAGAGAATTTTGCTATTCAATTTGGACTGGATGTTGAGGTAAGTTGTCCATTCTTGATAAATACATTTGGAGATTAATTAATATAACTGAACTTATGAGTGAGGTTCTTGCCCTATAGTCCAACAGAAAGTATTAAAAATATTACAAATATAGTGGAATGTTACGTTACAAAGCAACTTGCTATACTTGAAAGCTGATTCAATATTAGATGACTACATGGTGAACTATGTTTTTATTTACGATAACTAACAAACCTTGCAATAAGAAGTGGTGCAGAAGTACATCTTCTGATCAAAATAAGCTCTGCTGGATCAGGAGAAGGGACATTTGTCCCTTTAAGTAGCAGGAAACAGTGTTGCTAAAAAAAAAAAAAAAGAATTTTCAGATGCATTTATTAACACATAGTCTGGCTTCATTAACTGATTTATTCAAATAATGCAATTTGAATGTTCCCTCTGCTTTTTGGTTTGGTTTTTTAAATAAAAAACCAGGCTTAGCTGGTGAGATAAAAAGCTGTAACAATTGTATCAAACTGAAAATTTCATTGCATCAAACTGAAAACTGTGTTTCTTTTTTTTTTAAACAGCTTGTATACAAAGTGAAAGCAAACACTATTTTAGAGAAACTAGCTTCAGCTTCTATTGGGAGTTATGGTCACGAAGTCTGGCTGGATCTTGTTAATGAAGCCAAAGAAAATTTGCAAAAAATTCAGGTATGTTTTTATTTCTACCCTCTTTCTCTAATAAAGTAATTCAAATTATAAAGGAGCTTGGAATTAATTTCAGTTGTTTCCTTATGCAAACAGGATAGCCAATTTGTTGTGGATTACTGCATAAATGCTCCATGGCCACTATATGAAACCACTCAAGAAATGCTGAACTACGCTAAAGTCAGAGTAAGGGGTTTTATTTGTTTAAATTGTTTATACTCGTCCATTCCTATTACGTGCTTCTGCACAGCTTCAGAGGGGGGACATCTTCAAACAAGTTACAGTCATTCAAAAAGTAAATGAGATATAAATTGTATATTACCAAACATGAAGAAGAAGTAAGGCTTGTTCCAACCTCATTCTTGCTATTGCTTAAGGGCAAAAAAGAGCTTACAGTTTTATTTTCACATCAGAAAGCAGGTTTTAGTTTTGAGTAGTAGTCTTTTTAAGTACCTTTTAAATATTAATTTCAGGACTAAAAGCTCAAAACATGTCGCCTTTTTTGTTTTAATTATTTTAGTCCTTCCTGCCTTATCAAACAGAATCAGAGATACATATTATCTGTCTGGTTCTGCATACATGTAGAAATCCAATCAGAGTCTAACATTGTAAAATAAAGACTCCAGTTTACAGAGGTACTAAGTTTTTGCTCATGTCTTTATTAAATGCGTAGTACTGTCTGGCATGTTCTGCATGTACTAAGTTGTCAGCCAAACCATTTCATGTATTTGTTTCAGATCGTGAAGAAAGACGATAGAACCATTGCTCCATCATCTGATGGGGCTCCGGTATCCATAACTGAGGTGAGGACAAAGTTCTTGGCCCCGCAGCATCATATTATAAACAAGCACGACACAGAGTTTTAAAAACTCTACTATTTAAAGTTGAACTATTTAAAAGTCTAAACAAGATTGTATTTTATAGTATGAAAGAGAACCACAGTAATGACAGGTTTCAGAAATGAACGATTCCTTCAGTCACAGAAAGATTAATTTTCAGATGCTCCAGAAATTGAAGGAAGAAGCTTTCTTAAGTGCTTTTAGGTATTTAATTTTTTTTCTTATTTAGTCCTATTGTATACTGGACAGGCCTCATCCGCCCTCAAGGAGAATCAGTGTAAAGTGTTTACACAATTGAAATGTTGGATTAATGCTTTATTAAACAAACTTACATGTGTAATTAACTGAAATTCTTGAAAAGTCTTTATTTTCCTCCATTATTCCTCTTTGTGATGGTTATTCTAACCATGTAATATCACTGTTTGGTAAGACAGATATTAACCTTAAATCTCTTGTCTGCATTCAGGTATTGAGAGCTCAGGCAAGGCTTACAACTTTTTATGGAGCTTTTGGACTAGAGAAATTCAGGTTTGCTTCTGTTTGTTCATTAAGATTTAAAGTAAATTTAATTGTAATCATTAAGTATGTGCCATTGAAATTAAGGGGGGGTTTTTTGTTTGTTTGTTTTTTTATTCGAGTTCATTAAACTTTAAACCCTTCCTTCTCTTCCTGAAGTTTCTCATCCTCTACTGTGGAGAAGGGAGAATGCAGGGAGGTTGAGTCAACCTATATGTTGAAAACATATATTATCTGTTGCACATGCACTATCTTGTATAGATTTTTTTAATTTAACGTCTGTAGGAGGGGGGCTGATTTTATGCACACACAATCTAACATTACTGTTGTCTCTCACAGCATATGGCACTAGCTAGAAAAGGTTTGAGGTTCTCCCCCCCAACTCCTTAATATTGACGTTTCTTTTCCTCCTCCCGCTTCTAGTGGTATTGCTTGGACAGAATTCTTGAATAATGAAGACATTTTCAAGAATATCCTTTTTCAGCTAGGAGAAGGAAATTTATCTTGTGCACAGTACCTCTGGCTTAGGCATCAGGTGAGATGGCATAGACAGCTCTTTGGTATTTATGGAGGATGTTAAGTCTCTTAAATTTTCCAGCCTTATTTAACAGAATCAGACCAATGTGGTTATGAAACAGCTCTTCAAAGAAGCAAAGGTCTATGGGAGTATCTCGTCTATTATCACAGTGATTACCTGCTCACCTAGCTCCTTAGAAGGCTGAACTTCTTATTGATTTAAGAATAAACTGGTATTTCTGATGTCAGAACACATATTTCTAGGTCTGAAGGATGACAATTCTTTGATTTATTCTGTGGTGGTTATAATCTTCCATTCACTTTCTTGCAAGCACAGCTCTCAGAATTTTTAAGTGGACATTTGCTGGCTACCTTAAAATCCTTTAAAAATAATCACGTAGACTCCTTACACTGAATGCCACATTCATAATAGTGGCTATGGGATATTATATTCTTTAGTGCAGGACTTTCAGGTCCATGTCTGTTGTTTTCTTAACAAGACAGAACTATAGAGCAAGTTCTAAAGTAGGACATGATCCTGCCACTGTAATTTGCAAAGGAATTGCTTCAATTAGGTGTTAAGAAGACCAAGCTCTAGTTTTTCTGAACAGGGCTATGTTTTTTTTTTTAATTCCTGTCTATGATTACTGAGATTTTCTCTTTGTAGTTGTGAAATCTATTGCTTCTTCCTATTAGTGAAACAGCTTTACAAAGTATCAGATAAACATATACTCCATATTTCTGTGATTGTTCTGTTTTAACATTTTAGGCAGATTTTGAAAGCAGCTTTAATGAGAAAATGCTGGAGAACTTGCTTAATGCCATCCATTTCACTGTTCCTTTGAAGGAACTATGTTTGTGGCTTAAAAATGTTGTGATCCCTTTCTTAAGAAGAGTTGTGCCAAAGGGACAGGTAAGACTGACTTAATAAATGCAAAATGTAATTTTCTCAGGCTAAGATAATTTTATAGTCAGACCTACAGACTTTTATTTTTGAATGTCAGAACCTTGTTCCTCTGTCTTTTAAAAGACTAAAAAATATTTTAAATTATTTCCTTTGAAACAAATATTTAATGGCAAATTTTGCTTTGATGAATAGCATAACTCTACTTATAACTGTATGTTTTTTCAGAAAATATTAGCAAAATGGCTGGAACAAGGTGCTCGAAACCTTGAATTAACTGATAAGGTAAGTCATACTGCAGAAGCTTTGTGTGTCTTGTATTTCTATATGTATAATATAGTTTGCTAATATAAATTATTTTGGACAGGCAAATTGGCCAGAAAATGGACTCCAAATGGCAGAGGTTTTTTTTACCAGTAAATATCAAAGTGAAATGGGACTGACAACTTTTGGCCAGTGGACTCCTTTGGTAAGAAATGTAGCAAATATAAGGATTTGCTACTAAGAGACTTCAGAACGTATGCTCTGTGCTAGAGTTGGAATGGATGATAGTTAGGTCATTATTTGTTTTGGTGAAGATTGACTTAATTTCATGAGAGGAAGGAACTGAATTCCAATCTTCTTGGGTTTAAAGATTAAAAAAAAGAAAAGTCAATGCAACATTAATACCCTTTAAGAGATGTATTAATAGTCTAAATGTGAATAATATTCTTTAATATTCTGTAGTACACAAGTAAGCCCGAGTACTATAAAACACTTAAATTTCAGTAAAGATACTCCTTATGAATTTAAATTAAAAACGTCTCATCTCTGTCAAAATTTTTGGAAATTAATTGCATTAATAACCATGTTATGGCCTGGAGAAAACAGGTATTAAAAATCAGCTAGCTGTAAGGTTATGAATACTGAATTTGTGCAAACAAATAAATTATGTATGTTATATATCCTAGGTATACTAGCATCTATTACAGTGGTAGTATGAAAGTGGAGAAAGATAAAGCTTAAAGCTAACCAGCTGTGCGTTTTAAAAATTGGAAACATTGACATTCTATGTTAATTAGATCTGCTGTCTTAAGCTTCTGAATCCCACGTTCAAAGTGCATCATGCAAAGAAGAGAAAGTTACTCTAAGTCCCACTTTCAACACTTACTTGATTTTCTTTATTGTATGCCATATAAAGGTGACAGTTCAGCATATATATTCATAAAATCTTCAAGATTGCAAGGCATCAAAAATGGTTTGTGAGGTTTCTTGGAAAATTGCATGAAAAATAGGGTTCCGACTCCAAAGAAAACGTCAGCTGTAGGTACATTGTTCCTAGCCATTTGTCTTACCTGTCCTTAAGACTTTCAGTGAATGAAATGCTCATCCCTCTTCCCTGTGCAGGCTCTACTAGTGCATCGCTGTCTTTATATTTAGAAAGAATCTTTTCCTAATATCTTACCAGAATCTTCCTTGCTGCACTGTAAGTCAACTACCTTTGTCTTACACCAGAGATGTGGAGAATGATTTGTTTTCTTCCTGTTTAAGACGGCCCTTTAATGGTCTTGAAGATTGTAGCAAGTTTTCTAATGTTTCACTTCTAAACACTATTTCAGAGATGTGGTGACTGTGAAGAGGTACATAGGTTGAAGAAGCTGGTAAATGATTTACAAGAACTGATAAATCTGTACAGAAAATACAACTGCAGGCTGGCACTCTGTGATTTTGAAAAGGTAATTCTGCAGACACTTCAAAAAGTGCTTTTGAGTAATGGATTGTTCTGAGAAGGAGAAAAATCGTGCAGCATGTGATTTTAAAGTCAGACAAAAGAGGAATCCTGATGGATTGGTTGGTTAAACTTGTGTTCATAAGCTGCTAAGACTATTTGGTATGTTGTGTTTGTTACAAATTTGTTTCAACTGTGGGTATAAATACATAATGTGACAAGATACTGTGAGAATGTGTGGCTTAAACTCCATGATTTGCAGTTCATTACAGTTCATATATTGTGGAGCAAGCATTATCAACAGAAATTAGAAGTACAACTGAACAATAAGGGGTTTTGTAAAAGACAGCTTTTTTTTGAGCTAAAGAGGGATGCTAGTTCTTGAAATCATTCCATTGATTTCAATGGACACTGGATGTTGAATTATTTATTAGAGATGTAAAGGATTGTGTACTAACAAGTGTGACGTTCTAACATGGCATTGTTCTGCTTGCTGCCCAGGAAAATGCAAATACTATCGTATTTCGCATGTTTGATAAAATTTTGGCACCAGAGCTTGTCCCATCCATTTTGGAGAAGTTTATAAAACCGTACCTGTGTGAACATAACCTACAAAAGGATGAACTTCTTCTACAGTATATAAAGGTAACCATATTTTCTACCTTTTGAAGAAAGCTGTTTAAACATGAGTAAGCAGAAAACAAATCTGATGACCATTTTTATTTACACTTGAATTTTAGGACCAGCTTTCAGATTAGCTTACTCCTGTCAATGAACTTATTGATAGTTACTATTTCAGTAATAAGGCATTAGCAGATATAAGCGAAGACAGCCAAATCCATCCCTTAATGTTGGAAAAACTTTTAAATTTTGTTTATATTATATTCCTATCTTTTCTGAATTCAAATATCCTAATAATCTTTATCAAAAAATACAGGATTTGCTAGAACGTTGTCGTACACGGTCTGCTTCAGTATTTGAAACTGCATGGGAGGCAAAAGCAATAGCTGTCATTGGCTGTATCTCTGATACAGATGTAAGTATATTTTATGAAATAGACATCAAGTGGCTCTAACACATCAGTTCAGAATGAAACACAATTTTATATAAGCATAGGAGTACATTTTTACATGAGTGGTATGAGGAGGAGCAAATAGTATGCTGTCTTTTTTTTCTATCTTAGTAATCTCCCATGTGATGTTCTTTGCTTGGGAATTTAATTGTAGTGTTGATGTCATCACATGGAAAACTTACCAACTTTAATATGTATGAACTCAAGCTCTGCAGTGTCATAAATTACTATAAGCATTTTCTAATCTAATTTGACACATATTATAATAATGAATGCCCTTTATGCAAGCGGAGATTGGGCCAGGAAATAAAATTCTTGCCTAAATGAATCAATTACATGTGAACAATACTTCAAGAGATTACCTTGTAACTTATGTTTAAAAGTGAGCTCTTTATGTTCCTTTTATAGCTGAAATTTGATGCAGTTCTACAGATAATGCATGGTGCTATGGTACCATGGAGTGCAGCAGTGGAGCAGCTGGTAAAACAGCATTTGGAAATGAATCATGTCAAGTAAGGCAACATCCACAGTCTACACCTCAGTTTTGTGTGTACTTTCAATTAGAATTCTGTTTTGGGGGTGGGAAATACTGTGTATCTGATGTAGTATGATGATTAAATCACATAGCTGTAGGCAGCAAATGCATTAATAATAGTCTAATTTGTCCATAGAGTAAAGTTACTGCAGGAAAGTTACCGACTGATGGAGATGAAGAAGCTTTTGCGAGCCTATGGGATAAGAGATACTAATCTTTTAAAGGACAAGCAGATGATAATGGTAAGTGATCAGCATTACTCTTATTTCTGTTAAACAAAAGTCCCTACACTTACCTGCATGTATTTTCATGGGGTATTATAAGCCAGACTTTTAAAAAAATCTGAGCGACTGGTAGCTCCCACTTGTTACCAATATCCATTTTTATTGTCTTATTGGGACATATTTTTTGCCCAAAAGCCCACTCTTTTTTTAAGAATTAGCGGATTAGCTTAGCCCACCCTGATTGGCACAGCGTTGATAATATAGTACTTTCTGTATGGGGGGGCAGGAAAGAAAAGAGGAAACTAACAAAATGGAAGGCTAAGTCCTCTCAAGACTTCAGATCCGATGTCTCCTAAGGTCACAGTGAACAATACTTGGTGACTTTTTTTTTTTTTTTTTTTTTTTTAAGCATCTCCCCTTTATTAGGGAGAAAACATGAGTATTTCTGGAAAAGTTCCTTGCCGTCCTGTCGAGCCAGATGAGTCCCCTGAACTTTGAGAGTTCCTAGGATAATTCTCTTCCCCAAGCCAAATCTTCTCCCAGTCATGCTTTAGTCAAATTTTCTCTAGATAAAAGTTTTAAACTTCTAGGTAACTTGCTTGTTTCAAGCTGTACAACTACAATGCAGAAGTAGCGTGTATAAATTACTTCCGTTGTTATCCTATACATCAACAAACTAAAGTCCATATCTGTTTTCTTCCTACAGAGGCTAGTGAAGTACATTCTTAAACAAGATACCCCTACTTCTTTGGAGGATGCTTTGAAAATCGTAGCGGCATATATGTTGCCCACTGTGGAAGTCTACATTTTGAGGATGATAGACCTGATTGACAAAGAAAGGGTACTAAAATACTTCATGTCAGTTGATCTCAGAACTTAAAGACACTCAGGTCTATTTTCAAAACAGGGGCAAGTTGTACTACTTGCTGAAATCTTATACATGGTTTACATAAAATTTTTTTTTTTCATTACCGTTCTATTAATTGTACACATAACTGCCTATACTTAACATTGACAAAGGTCTCATTTTCAGAGTTTTAAACATCATGAGGCATCCTTCATTTGTGGCAAAAAAGGATGAAAATTATGGCCCACAATATACAAAACAAGTTTGGAATTGAAGTCTCTACATATTTTCACATACTGCTTTTGCTAGAGTTGTTTTGGGGCAAGTCACTTTCTTGCCAACAAAAAAGAAAGATTCTTTCCTCTGAGAAACGCTTTCTTCTAATGCGATACCCCACATGAGTATAGACCTGCCTCTTTAGTACTGAGAGCACCTGAGTGTTTGTCTTGTGATACAGGGTGTTGAATGTATATCTATTAGTACAGAGTTTTCTTCCAAGTTAATTTCAAGTCCCAGTTTAGCAAAAAAAACTGAAGTTATCTTTAAATTACATTGATGTCCTAACTAGAAACATTTAACTTCACTTGCTACATTATAGTAGGTGTGATTACCTTTATGCTCTGTGGTTGTCCCTGGTTACATTATTGGGATCTCTTTGACCTGAAGAAAAGGAGGCTTTTTGATTAAAGGAATCAAATTAACTCCCCTGCAAAATAGTGTTTCTCATGTTAACATTTGTTCTGCCTTACTAGCACATGGTATTCTTGATAATCATACTGTTTTAAAAATGTTGCATAATTGCCAATGAACAAAACTGCTTTTTAATTTGCCTATTGTAAGCCCTAGTGCGTAAGCACATCGATTTTACTGAAAGCCTCATAGATTTAGTGAAAACTATTCAGGAAGTTTAAGGAAGTCATGTCATAGTAAATGTATTTTCTAAAGAGATTCGAAGTTCATCAGCAGAAGATTAATCTTACCCAATTGGCCATCATGCAACCATTGTATCAAAGCGAGAGATCGCACAATAACTTAGTTTTTCCAAAAGCAAATGCCTTTTTCTTTTGATTATTTCTGGTTTACTTTTTCTCCCCACACACACCTTCTTCAGGGAGAGGAATCTCTGACTTTGTTAA
>NW_008824469.1:1466579-1479186 GCF_000699105.1 Pygoscelis adeliae
GAGAAAGTTGCGGAGAGACTGACTGTATGGGGAACACTGGTGTTACAGAATAATGCAGATAATTCTGAAGAGGTACCAAGTCATTTCACATCGTAAAGTGTGTGCACAAATTATTCTAAATACTATTCTTACCCAGATGCTTAAAAAAAGGTAGGGGATGCAAATGTAAAAACTGTGTCTTCCAGCAAAAAGGGATGATGAACTGGTCCTGCTCTGAGCAAAAGGTTGGACTAGGTCACCTCTTGAAGCCTCTTCCAACTTGAGTGTATTCTGATTCTGTATATTATACAATTATTTTGTGTTATTTTTAAAGGCAACTCCACACAGTGGCATGGCTATCTGAATTCTATTAATAATTTATAAATCCTGCTGCATTATTATACCTCTAGTCCTACATATTTTCCAGTTCTTCCTTTAGTTACTTGGAAAAAATTTAAAAACTGTAGGTGTGGCTTTGCCACATACCAAAGTGGGTTGAAGCTTCACGGTTGACAGTACACATTACTGTCTTGCAACCACAGAAGAGAATTTTGTTAACAGTTGTTTTAGGGAGTTATTCTGGGCAAGGGAAGGAAGAACAAAGGGAGAAGAGTGGATATTTTCAAAACTCCTGTGAGAGCTAACAGACTATTTGGAGTACAGACATACTACAGCTATAGAATAGTTGCTATTTCTGTAAAGGATGCATATTTACAATAACTTTCTGTTCCCTTGCTTTTCAACTGGTTGTATCTTAGACTTGAGAATTGCTGCTTAAGATGTTCATAGAGCATTGCATAGTATTTTAAGGGAGTGGAAGCCTGAGGGTCACTGTCCATTACTGGCAACATTTTGACCAAACAAAACATTAACCTCTTCCTTCCCTGCAGCACAAAACACAAATGTTTATGACTAAGACCCTGGTGGAAATCCTTAAATTCCTGTTCAGCATTCAAAAAGGTAAGCTACAACTTAAAAATATTACATTTTGTTTCTAGATGGGGTCAGGAAGTAATTGTTTTTGTCCTCCAACAGACAATCCTCTGAAGAAAGATGAATGTGAAGCAAACCTAAAAATGTTTGAAACACTTGCTACCCTGCAGGTAGGTATCTTTATAGTTTCAAACTGCTTTTGATTTACTGTAGTTATTCCAATTGTTCTTATAACATGGATGATATTAAAAATTAATTGTATTTACAACTTACATGCAAAGGTTGTTTTTATTATTGACTTCTAAAGAGATTCTAAGGCTAATCTACCAATTTAAATAGTGCCTGGGAAAGTTCCCAATGACTAGAACTCACTTGTCTATTTAAACCAAAACATTAGATACTCCTCCAAAAGTCTTAATTGCTAACATTTCAAAGATTTCATGATAGAGTACTGTAATATGTTATTAAGGTCTTACTATGATTTGTAAACTTAAATTATTTAATACAGCATTTGGGCACGCAGCATCCTTCAGGTTTTTTTTATTTTGTTTACCTACTGCCTAGCAAAATTCTCTAATTTATTACGTAAATCAGTAATTGGTAGAAACTAGTAAAGTCAACTTCATACTGAAAGTATTCCTCTAAGAATGAAACAAGAAATAAAAACATTTTAACAAAAAAAAAAACCCAACGTTTTTAAAGGAAGCTACATGAATACAAATATATAATCTTATTTTTTTGTTGCAGGAAGATTTTGATATCTTTCTCTCAGTGAAAGAATTTAGGAATCCTTCATTGATGTCTAGGCTTCTTGAGAAGCACATAAAAGCTTATGAAACTGTCAGATCTCTGTCAAAGCCTAGGAGAGCGCAACCAATGAATTGTCATTCAGAAGATGGTAAAACCAAGAACCGTTCTACTGAATCAAGGTTGTATAGACTGGCTTTGCTCCTGCAAAGGTCAGAGCAAGAACTGGGAGAAAAACTGGCCTTGAGAGCACTAGATGCTGGAAAAGTTGAAGACGCTGTAAAAATATGCAGGTAGAACTGCAGAGGTTTTCAAGATTATAACTTTTAATGGGCTTTTCTGTACTATTTCTGAGACTTTGCAGAAGCAGATGTAGGGCAAAGGAAAGGGGTTTTTTTGTTTTAGTTTTTTTCCTAAAAATGAGTGTTTAAGCAATATGCTTATATTGCTTGTATGCAATATTGAGTGTAGAGTTAAGTTGTTGGCTCTGAAAATTGCCGTTGTTTTTTGCCATAACATGATTAATAAGTAAAAAGATTCCCTACAGTTTTATAGTGAGAGATAAGTAAGGCACAATATTAAATAATCATAAGAGCTTCTCAACTTACACGGATAGAAGAAAACTATTGTACACTGACTATACATGCCACGTCATGGTTTCTAGCTGGTCTCTGCCTCATGCTTAGGTTGTCAGATAATTTAAACTTACTACCACCTCCCCGCAAAAGAGATCAGATGGAAATGTTAAATACATTTCTTATTATTGACATGTTCTATGTGCTTCGGTATATCTAAGGTAAACTCCATTGTATTTTTTCACTTCAGTCACAGAGGTTTCAGTTGCAGTGAGTCATATAGGTGAAATAAGTAAGAGAGAATTAAATAATTAGAACAGAATGTGGCCTTAAGTAAAAGCCCTAAGGACTATTTTTTTTTTTTTTTTTTAATGTCCTTGGTTTTTTAATAGGGAGTTCTATGAAAATCACTGTAATGAAGAAACAGGGAAGCTGCTGTTTTCAGCATGTCAAAGGCTTTGTCATATGTTGGGAGCTGATGTTCCCATGATCACTCCTAAAGATATGAATCTTCCAGCAGTAATCTATGAAATGGCTTGCCAAGCAGCTACAATATGTAGTCCAGGTAATTACTATTATAACTTATTTGTGTTCATGTTGGGAGTCCAACTTTCCAAACAATATTTAATAAACATGAAAACAAAGTGAATTTCTATATATGCCTCTGTAAAAATAGGTGCTGCAAAAAATTGTTTCCTTTTAATAGGACATATGAATCTTCCATTCATAGTATGCTAATGATCTTAATATTTTTACAGATTTGCTATTAGATGCTCTAGAACTATGTAAATATACTTTGGCTGCCAAGGAAATTTACAGACAGTGCCAAATAGAAAATTATGGATTTACAGCAAAGGTATTTTCTGCTAATTTAAATATATTTTTTTAATATATGTAATGTTTTGATTGACTGAATAGTGTTCACTGTACATACATTTTTTTTCTCCCATTTCTCCAGCAATATTTAATCAGTTTGTTTAAAAAGCAAACAACAAAAACAAAACCTCACACAGCTCTACAAATAAAAATTTCCCTGAATATGTGTGTACTTCAGCGTAAAGAGTAAACTGATTTGAGTACTAAAAACAGTGCGGCTGTGGCACAAGCACAAGTAGCATTCTCCACTTACATTTCAGTATAATAAATCCTGCTAATGTGACTGAAAATATTAGTGATTTTAGTGAATAGCTGCTGCCAGGACTGCTAGAGAGGGTAGAGAGCTGACTTTCAAAAAGTTTTGTTTGTTTGTTTGTTTGTTTTTTAAATAGGTAAAATATGGCAGGGAGGGTTTGATTTTTAAATGCATGTATTATGTGAAGGCATTCCCAACAGTTTTGTAAAACTTTAAGATGGATCAAGTTCTTGAATAGCATCTTTGTTTTTTGTTCAGGTCAAGCAGTGCTTTAGGCTACTTGAAATGAATGGGCTCTTACAGTTTGAGTGGAATAGATCAAAGTGGCTAGGCAAGCATATTTATGCACTGAATGTTATTTTTCTAAAAAATTATCCATTTGAAAAATGTTTACTTATAGTATTTGGCCAAGATTGTTTATTAAAACCTCCATTAAATTAATTAAGAATGCATTTTGGCTGTACAACTAAATAACTGCAACATTAAAGAGAAATGTGGCCACTCTAAGTAGGAAATGTGTTTAATGCTACTGGCCATTTAACAAAAAGTAGCATAGTAGAATCCATTAGAAGCAATAAGAAGATTGTGTTCTATTCCTGTATTCGAAAACTGGAATCTCTTGCAAAACTTTGTTAGTAGACTTACTAGCTGTTCTTTTTATTGTGTGTACTTTTGACAATGTTCTTATTTAGACAACATCTTTTGGAGGAGATAAAGATCCTTATGAAGAGTGGACTTACGATGACTTCTTTAATGAAGATGGGATAGTTCTTGATCCACAGATAGCTCTTCCAGTTGCATATGAAACTATTTCTTCTCTTCTGCCTGTTTATGGTAAACTTGCTGTCCTGAACACCGAGTCAATACACAACCTGTATTTCATACTGATTTTTATCTAGGAATATAAATACTTCAGCACGTGTGTGCAAACTATCACTTCAAGTCTCAATTAGACAAACTCATGGAATAAATATCTATTGGGGGAGGTACAGAATGTAAAGATGACTGGTTTTTGTTCTGGTTCAGGAATAATCTGAATGATGAATACCTGAAGACATGGAGAATGCTCTGGAGAAGTGTTACTATAAACTTGCCCTGTTCTTATGATCTTCTCTAGACATCTTCTGGTAGCCACTAATGGAGACAGGATTTTATCAAGATGAATTTCAGCTTACTCTAAAATGATTGTCCTTGTGTTATATACCATTATAGATACACACAACTTTTTGAAAATTTCAAGTATTATAAACAGAACTCTACAGCATTGTAGGTGCTGCAAAAAGACACTTTCAGCTCTCTAAAAAAAGCACTGAATATTTTAGAATTATTTATTTTTAATACTTCTTGATGTAAATGCTTTCTTTCCTAAAGTGTCATTGGTGTATTAAAAAAGCATGTAACTGCAAATACTGTTGCACAGTGCTAAATCTACCTATAAAGGATACGCTTATTTGATTGATTTGAATAGATTTATTACCTTCACAGATGAAGTGTTTATGTTGACTGTCTTATCAGGACAAAGGGATTTGCACACGAAGTAGTTACTGCAAACTGTTGGTTTGTATTCCTTTGTGTGTTTGAAAAGATATTCCCTCCTATAAAATAACTTCTGATTAGGCACAGTAAAAAATAGCAGTCCTGGCTCTTAGATTTCATGTGTATTTATTTTATGTACTGTCCCTGAAGTATAGTATTTTTAAGGTATTTCCAGACTTAATAGTGTTGCTGAGATCTTGGCACGCTGCTGATGTGTATTTGTCTGTCTTTCAGAGAACAAGCTGTATCCTTTGGACTCTACAAGCCTGGCAAACTGTGCATTTATCAAAGGTATCATGATGGCAGATTCACTACACTAAAAGCATAAACCAGACCACTAGAAAACATGAGGTTTAAATTAAACCTACACAAGCATGACTAACATAGTTTTTTAAATAGATGCCTAGATGTTTTACTTAAAGCCATATTCTAGGGGGATAGCTTGGTTCAGCACAGAAGACACCAGTCTGGATGGTAATTGCTACCATTCAGCCATGTGATTTTGGGCATGTTGTCAAAGCCTGTACTTCAGAAGTTCTACCACTATGAGCTAGGATCCATTAGAGCCTTTCCAAGAAGACGACCAACTTCTGTTTTTTGAACTAAAATGCGAGTCTGTATTAAATTAAAAGTCCTGAAAATTTAAGATTTCAAAGGGAGCTAATGCTGATCTTGTGTCATAACTTTAATGAAGAAAAAGAGAAACTGCTCTGATATTAATTTCAAGAACAATATGCTTAATGTAAATACGCTATTTTCTGGGGTTGTTTGTTTTCAAAATATATCACAGGACAGAACCTTCTACTACCAGCTAGAACTCCCATCTGTGCAGTGCTACAGAACCTCATGGAGTGCAGTCAGTGCGAGTTAGCTTTGCGGCTAATAGTCTGTTCATTTGGATCCTGTCTTCAGCATGGTGTATCAAATAACATGGATTTGTCCCTGGGTGAAAAGGTATGGCAAGGACAATGCTGAATTTTGCTGAGAGTAAATCTTAGAAGTATACCAACTATTAGCAAGTTTAGAGTAGTTATATAAGAATTTGACAGGTATGGGAGAGGCTATCACCATGACCTTTTAAAAACTACTATTACTTGATCAGATGTTGAGTCATTTTGTGAAAGGAGCTGGTAGTTTCTTCCCTATTTTTCATGGTCCTCTGTTTCTCTTTGCAAAGTATGTTCAGAACTAATCTTCTAGTCTCTGCAGGGAGGCCAGGAATAAACTGAATGTTAGTAACGGTTTATTATGTTCTTTCACATTGTTTTATCATTGGTTAGTATGGGAAAAGTTGCAAGTAGAATATTCAAGAAACACTCCTCAGTTCAAAAGCACTGGGAAACAAAAATTCTTTTTCTGGCTAGAAGAGATTTTTATAAGACCTTAAGTAAATTTGAAAATGCAATTACTATAGTACCTCCTATTATGCTATAAATGACAAGAGAAGTTGAAGGCTTGGAATTTATTTTTAACTGTATGCTGTCTTTTTTTTTTTTTTTTTAAAAATAGTTAATTATAAATGACAAGAGAAGTTGAAGGCTTGGAATTTATTTTTAACTGTATGCTGTCTTTTTTTTTTTTTTTTTAATAATAGCTACATGAAGGCAATATGCTAGCTGAAACCAAAAGCTTTCTCATTGCTCTGAAACAGAAGTGTACTTCAGTAATTATGACCACTATCCTGACCTTACTACACAAGGTAAGAACGCTCTGAAAAAGGTAAGAGTGAGCCCCTTTCTTCTGCTCTATCAAGAAAGGGACTACCCTTCCTATTGCAGAAGCCCATTCTGAAATTGTCACGTGGCCAAATGCCACAAAACCCTCACATTCTGGAAAAAATCACACGCCTTGGAAAGCCGTACAGAAGGTGAAGGGAAGTACTGACAGTATTGCAGTGGTGGGAAGGGATTGGGTTCCACAGCCTCATGTCTCAATACCAGAATGGGGCAAGGGTGGGCTGGATGGCTTGACAGCATTGGCCTCTGCAGTCCTAGCTGCCTTGCTTCCTACCACAGCTGGAGCATGTGTTTCTGAACAGACACCACCTTGCTGGCAGCCACATGTTGTAGTCCTGGCATATTTGACTTACTCTTACAGACTCTGGCTCTTCGATCATACACTAGTTGCTCTGCCTGAAAAGTTATGTACAGTGGGAGCTTCATCTTTGTAGGATCCTTTAAGGACTCCTAAATTATAATAATGACCTTTATGATCTGTAGGTATTCTCTATCTCATTTTCAATCCTGGTTTCATTTTAGATTTGTAGACTTCTAGTTGAGGGGAGTTTTTAAAAAATATTTGCAAAACCTGCAATATACCATCTTCTAAGGCAATTTAAACCAAGGGAAGTTACTTTTAGACTGGCTTCAGTATATTTAGATTTTAAGTTCTAAAACCTGAAATGCATTTTCATTTTTTTTTTCCTTCTAATTTAGAGACCCGATACACCTCTAAATTACAGAGTACTTTTTATGTGTTATACTTTACACAGAGACCAATTAAAATAAATTCCTAAAGTTTATAACTAATTTCTTTTTTTCTCCCCCCTCCCTCCCCTCCCCCCAACACAGGTGTTCAACTGTCGTCTCATAGACCAAAACCTGGCATTGGGATATTGCACGATTTTGCCCAAGGAAGATATGTTCAATAAGCTGTGGCACGTCATAAACAATACATGGCAAAATTACAGAAAAGTTTTGGTAAATTCACAAGGCAACGTATTTCTTCAGCAAACAGAGAATGTTAAAGAGTTTCTTTTAAAAAAAGACATCAGCAATATCATATGGAAGTGCAATGGTTTGCCATTATTAAGGATGTAGGTGTTTGAACAAGTTTTTCATTTAGGGCGCCACTGAGAGAGAAGCTACCTCTCTACCACAGCGTAAGATTGTGCACAGGCGGTTGCTGTGAGTAGTTAGCATGATGTAAGTCCAAGCATTAGGTTACCTCATCATGACTTATTCCAAAGCTTGAAATTGTTTATTTCAGGTCCCATCATAACTCATACCTACATTATATTTTGGAGAAATTGTTCTCTGGTAGCAGTTGTCAAGAATGGAATGAATAAATAAATACGTCTATTAAAATATAAAGGAAGATGGGAAATAAAGCATAACAAAGAAATGGGCAGGGAGAGTGACATAAATTTGGAGAAAAGATGATGTCTAAAAAAAACCTTTTGTATTAATTTCACTAGTACAATACTAACAAAATATTTTTGAGAAAGAAACTCCATTTTGAAGTAGCTTTGAACTACCAATTCAGGAGGTGGGGTAATCCTGATACTACCTTCTGTGAGGTTTGTTTTCATTTTACACAGTTGTGTGATCATCCATGAATTGTTTTAAATTTCTCTGAGGATTTAGACCTTAGGATTCCCAATTTTCAGATTATTTATTATACTTGTATTCTTCCCTTCTCACTCCTTTTAGGCAGTAGCTCTGGTTGGAGCACAGCTTGCTAACCAATGTGGTGAAACAGAAGAAAAAAAAAAATTCCAAGAATTGGTTACTGATGCAGAATGGGGTATCCTGCTTGGTAAATTTGGTGTAAGTTTTATTTATTTATTTATTTATTTTAGGGTTTTATTAACTGATTAAATGTCAGTATATTCTGAGAGGTATTGTGATTTTTAGACAGATTTCCCATTCAAATGTAAGGAAAGCTGGGGGTTTGTTTTATTTTTAATTTTTCATCCTGCTTGTCTGCTTAAATAAACCTCAGAAACTGAGAAATGCAATAATTGAGAGTGCTATAAAAGAACTTTTAAGTGCTTAAGTATTATTTGGCACAGGGCATAGTAAGCAAACGCACTGCTTTTTCCTGCTCTGAAAATCTCTAGATTGAAACAAAAGAAAACGTAAAAGGTTAACTATATAAGGAATTAGTCTTGATATTGTCTAAAAGACTTCTTTGGGAAGAAGATAAAATGTTTATTTACCTGTAGATTTCTTTCGAGACCGTATTTAGACAACCACCAATAAGGAAGAAGGAACTCATAAGAACACTGGTACAAAATCCAAAAGTAGACACAGATCTCATATTGAATTACTGCAGGTAATAATTGAAGCAAATCAACTGTGTTTAATTGTTGTTGTAATAATAACCATGCTGTAATAATAACCATGAAATCTATTTTAGTTTAAATACATCCTAATTAATGTAATATGCAAATTGTTCTTTTTTTTTTTTTAAGTA
The DNA here is from genome assembly GCF_000699105.1 of Pygoscelis adeliae. Taxonomy (NCBI): domain Eukaryota; kingdom Metazoa; phylum Chordata; class Aves; order Sphenisciformes; family Spheniscidae; genus Pygoscelis; species Pygoscelis adeliae. The sequence continues at coordinate 1,475,679 of NW_008824469.1, forward strand.
TTAATCAGGATGCATACTGGTCTCCTAGTGAATTTATTCATAAAGAAATAAGCACCTTGACGACACCAAAAGTCACAGATAAAATAATATTCTGTCCTTTTCTAGTACTTTCATGCTGGACAGTGATGCCGCACTGCAGCTTTGCATTGAAACACTTCTTCTCCAGAATGCTAACACAAATCATGTTGAAGATGACTCTGCAGAATACAGTGAGAAGCAACCTCATTCCACATTACTAGCTAGAGCACTAGAAATAATTCCTCTACTGAAAAGCACGAAAGACCTGGTCACTAGCCTCAGTGGAATATTGTACAAGGTAAAAAATAATAATAATAAAAAAAGACAAAACAAAAACACAACACGCCAAAACAAGCAAAAAGAATCCCTGAAGTATGCATCTAGTCTCAAATGTCACTTGAATGACAGATTGATAATGCCACAGAAATTTGAAAAGGTTATTTTTTTCCGATTTTGCTAAGAATGTAATGTTAAGTTTCAGTTTTCTACTTCTCTAGGAAAAAAAAATATAGAACAACATATCTGATTTTCTTTAAAGACAGGTAGAGTCTTTCTTTTCAACTTCCCTTAGAAAACAACCAGAAAATAATCAAACAAAAAAGTGACTTCTAAAAATCATAGCACACTGGAAATATTTCGAAGCATTACATTAAAAATAGATAGGGGCAAAAAAATTTATATCTTGTTTTTTTCTGTTTGGTTGGGTTTTGGTTTTGGAGGAGTGGTTTTGTTGGGGGTTTTTTGTGGGTTTTTTTCTTTTCATCACTTCATGTTTGGTCTTTCTGCAATATTCTGACTTTTTTTTAGGATTTAGGACTATGAAGTGGAAGTCTTGTTTTAGAGAAGTAGATCACGATGCTTATACTGTTTCTTCAGTGTTATGTCAATATAGTTGGTGTTAAAATTGGAAAAGTTAACTCACTTGTATGTTTTTATAAGACAAATCATATAAGATCTTATAAAATAGATCATTATTTTGAACAGCTTGATCCGTATGACTATGAAACTATTGAAATTGTCCTGAAAGTGATACAAAATGCTGATGAAAAGAACATAAGTATCCAGCTGAATCAGGTATGTCCTAATATGTTGCTGTTACTTTACTAATGGCAACTGTATTCTGTTTTGTCTATTGATTAGTGTAGTTATTCAAGAGTCTGAAATTAATTGAATTATTCTATCTACACAGCTCTCATTCAGAAAATAGCATTCAAGAAATAGTGATCTCTAGCTGTTTCTCAGCAATGGCTCATAGCAGGGATAAAAACTCTACAGATATGTACCAACTCTGCCAAAACAACGTATGCCTCCAAGACTTTGGCATGTTTACTGGTGGGGCGGGGAGAAATATAGTAGTCTTGTGGATTTTTTGCTTTTTCCTTGCTTTTTTGCTTTTTCTTTTTTTTTTCTTTTTCCCCCACCAGGCTTTGAGCCTCCTCAAACATCTGGAATCTTACAAAAGAATTTCTCCGCCTGTGGACCTAGAACACCAATATGTTTTAGAGCATGTGATTCCCTTATCTCCAGCTGCTCAAACCAGACTGCCCTTTCATCTGATATTCTTTAGAACTGCACAATGTTTCTGGAACATTATATGTACGTTCAGTATTTTTTATTACTAGATATACATATGATTCCTTTTCTCTGCTATCTGTGAACGTTAAAGTTCTACAGTATACATTATATATTAATTGTATTTCTTTATTAATGCAGTTTTCATCGCAAGTACTTCTGAAAGTAGTTGTGTTCCCAAATTGCTACTGGTAAGGTAACTGGCTTTCAGTGGAGCTAAGATGATATATACAATACAGAATTCTGTCCTCAAATTCTTTTCTTAGGACCTCTCAAAGAGCAAAGTAACCCATGTATCCCACGTCCCAGGCCAGTGTGACTAATTAAGATTATATTCTTTCTCTCCCAATGGAGTTCTGCATCTAACAATAAACTGAAAGTGCTTAATTTCATAGAGAAAGCTGCAAGTGGAGTGTGATACCATCATAGACAGCTCTCTTCTTCCTTTCAGCTGCAGAGCTCAGTGAGGAATCCTTCCCAACACTTCTGTTGATTTCCAAACTAATGAAGGTAAAGTAGCATCTTGAAAGGATTTATTTCACAATTATTTTTCCCACACAAAAAAGAGCTTTCGTCTTTCTTTTGCGTGATTTTGGCCTCACTATAGAACTGACAATTCTTAATCTACTTTAATGTTTTTCTAGGTTTCACTGGATACCTTGCACATGTCTGCAACTCGACATGTCTTTGAAAAAAATTTGAAACCAAAAATATTTGAAATGAGAAATACTGGATATACATCAGTTGTTAACAAGGAAACAACTAAAACTGTGCAGACAATTCAGTCATATCTGCTGTCTATAATTAATCCAGAGTGGGCTGTAGCTATTGCTCACAAGATTGCACAAGAATTTCCAACAGGTAAAGTGCATACGTGATGACTTGAGGGGTTAAGTAATGGGAGAAGAATAGGTTTGAGAAAAGAAAAGCTAGCCTGTAACCAAACATTTTTTTTCCTGGATAAAACCTGGGGAAGTTTGAGAATAAAAATGCATTTGTCTCCTACATCCCATTTTGAACAGTAGGCTAGAACAACAGCCATTTTATAACACAGCATCGCTATTAAATCCTTTTTTCTCTCTTTTTAAGCCATGTTGTCTTGCTTAAAGTTTCTGCATGTTCATACCATCTTCAGACAAGTTTTCCAGCAAAGGCAAATATTTCAGCCAAATTTAAGCTAGTGTCTCTATTGTCTGAATCCAAATAGATAATTTTTTTTTTCTCTTTAGGTACAAGAGCTTTCCCAATACTTTAAATATCTTCTAAAATTTTTTTTTTAGTTGTCTGAAATAAAATGGGTATTCTGTATACTGTAGAAAGGATTCATGAAAACTTACTTTATTTACTTCCTTCCTCCCCTTTTTATCCTTTAAAAAAGGTCCTGACCAGATTCAGGCATTGAAATTCTGTCTCTATCTAGCTGAGAAATGGCTAAAGAATACTACAGCTAAGGTAATGGTAAACTGCTTGCAAAACACTTGTTTTACAGTCGGGTACTTATGTTAGTGTTTTGTCTTTTGCTGTTTTGGATAGTGGTGTGTAAATTGTACCTGAACCAACCCTAACATGGGAAGTACTTTCTTTTGGGGAAGTGACTGTGTAAGTGACCCCTCAGAAGAACCCTCTCTGTCCAGGAACATTCTCCTGTTCACAAACCTAGCAAAAATTAGGCTTACCGTTCTTGGAGGTTGGACAAAAAATATTTTGGGAATGGACAGTTTTAAGGAAGAATAATTTGTTCTTTCTCGTGTTGTGTGCATTTTTCTTGCTGCAGGAGAATGAGTTGGAATCTGTTCCAGCTGTTAGATCAATAGCATTATTAACTTTTGCTTTGAGTTCCAAGACATTTTAGCTATTTGTAGTAGTACATATAAAGAAAGTCTGCTTTGACTTGATTCTCAGGCTCATTTTTACATGG